>NW_003314328.1:605914-1019625 GCF_000143415.4 Selaginella moellendorffii | reverse complement strand
TAAATATTAGATCATAGAGAAAACGTAATAATAGAATAGTAAAATGGCAATAGTAAAGATATAGAAGGATAATTTTGTACATACATACCTTATATTATTATTGTACTCAAGTCTAACCATAAATTCCAGTTTGGCTCATTCTTAATTAGCACTACATAAAACTTCCTTTTGTTTAGCCCTAAAACTCAGGTCCCACTCTACAAGATTACCCTTTCATCTGTGCAAAAAAAAAGAGTTTGTGATGAAGCAATGTGCAATGGTAAGCCTACCTGTCCACAGCCAAGAAAGATGGTGGCACCCATTGAGGCAATTGCTGACAGTTTTCACACACGTTTCTCTCATCAGCTCGTGAACTTGATCAAACGATTGCCTTGCGTCCACAATCTGTTCAATATCTTCAAAACTCGCCACAAAACAAAAGTCGGACGCACCTTCCATCTTTTACCCTGCAGACCTTTGTACTGTAAGGCAACTTTTTTCTGAAAATCCAGCTGCTCATAGCGCTCATCTCCATATCCACCGCGCACAGCAGCTTCCTAAACAAAAAGTAACGAAAGAGCTGCTTTATAGAATGTAGAGTACCTCTGGCGAAATATCTAGGTACAAGACCAGATCTGCAGCAGGAAGTCCGACCTCGGGAGCCTGTCCAGGGGCTCTTAGTTAAACGCTAAAAGTTAGGCAATGATTTTCACCTTGCACCACTCAAGATCCAGTCCCTTCGCAGCAGAGAAAGCCACTCCTGAGTACGAATATCGATCTACTACCAACGTTGTCCCAGCCATCAATTTCCTTTCCATCTGCAGCCTGTGAGAAAACAAGATGAGCTGTTCTCAAGAAATAATCAAGAAATACTTCCAAGTCATACCTCTTCTCCCAGCGGTTTGCTGAAAACAGAAGGTGCACAGCACGATCATCAAGCTCAGCCCCGCCTCCCAAGTAAGCCGAAATCGAGCTACCGATGGCAGTTGTCCTGTCTGGAAACCGCCAAGCCTCCACCTTCAGCCCAGTGCCCTTCAAAAACTCAACCAGCCTGTGGCACTGAGAGCTCTTCCCGCTTCTGTCCAGACCCTCCAAGACAATGAGCGCCCCGCGCTTCTCTGCTCCCATTGCAAGCTGCATAAACCCTAACGGCTTGGAGTCACTCCTCCATCAAGTCGACATGGCCCTGCTTCTGCTTCATCACCTCGTTGAGGCTGTCCACCATTCCCTGTCGTTGAGGTTCCATAGCAGGCGCATGGCTGAGCAGCTCCAGGGCAATGTTCATCCACTGTTCTGCTCCTGGAAGTCGGGAAAGCTTGACTTGCAACGCTGCTCTGTTCCAAGCAGTCGAGACCAGCCACTGGATTTCCTCGGACGGATAGACTCCATTCTGAAGTCCCAAGAGCATGTGCTTCGCTTCTCTGTACAGCTTCAGCACCTCCGGTCCATCCTTGTTCCGCTGGTCAGAAAGCACTATGAGCTTCCTCATGATTATTGCTGCTCGCTTGTAGTCTGGAGCTGCGGAGCTGAGCAGCAGGTTCAGGCAGGACTTGAAAGCTGCTATCGGAACTTCGGTGTTGCTTCCGTCTCCGTTACATGCATGCATCGCCATCTTGAAAAAGTAATCTGGCTTGAATCCAGGCAAGCTTGCGCAACGGTACATAATCTCTAGCTGCTCCTTGTACTCCTTCATCTTGCCTTTGAGATCAAATGCCAAAAGGTTCATGTAGAAGTCGGTGCTTGCAAAAGTTGGCGACTTGAGCAAGAGAGAAGCATGCACCTGCGAAGGCAATGTCAGCAACTAGCTAAACTGCTCGACTTAGGAATACATTACCTTGCGACACTTCTCCATGTAGACCGTTGCCAGTTTCAGCTTCTCTGTATCGGACTCGTTGCATATCATGAGCAACGCAGCGACGGTCAGAAGTAGCGATGTCTCTAGTGACTGCAAATTTTCTGCCGTATCTGAAAGCAACGCATAAAAGTCCGAAGCACAGGCAAAAAGCTCTTCACAAGTTTTCCAGTCCTGAGTCTTTGCAGCAGCCAATCCCTGGTTCCATGCGCACCCAGCAAACCAGCTCGCTTCTTTCTCTGCGCTGCTTCCGGATCCAAGGAAAGTTTCAGCTCCTGTTTCCAGGAGACGCTGCCGTGCCTGCTTCAAGTATTTCACTGCCTCGTCCTGACACTTCAGATCTTGCAAAGCGAGAAAAATCAAGTTCCTGAAGACGGTCACCTCTTTAGTGCCTGCTGGAGGTCGAGAATTGGACGAGATCATGACCAACATGTTCGACAAAGCAGAGACCGCAACCTTAATGTTCTTGCATGCCACAGCTTCATGTGATGCCAGTGTCAGATATTCTGGTTCGAAATCTGCGCATTTTATCATCTTGCTCACTTGATTCGCTGCTCCGACTTCGTCATTTATTTGTAGACATATCTTGAACTGCAAGTTTACAGATCGATGTAGTTAGCTTGCTAGCTCAAACAAGCGACTTACCTTCAGAAAACTGCACGACACGTTCGGTTCAAGCTACAAAGAACAAAGAAAGATCCTCAGTCATAAGACCAACAATAAACCAAAAATCACCTTTTCAGCTGCATCAACGTATTCAGCAGCTCTGTCATACTGCAAGAGGCCAAGATAGCAGAGACATAAAACACGCAATGCCTTCGCTCTCATGGTAGTTTCCTCTTCCGCAGGCAGATAATGCATGGCAGCCTCGAACAATCTGATGGCTGTAGGATAGTCCTTCGCCTGGAAGAAATCCGAGCCACTATTACAAAACACACCACAAGTCAGCTCCAATATAACGGTGAAAAAACACTTGCCAGTTCCAGAGAAGCGCATGCATGGACTCCAGCTCCTTCCGGCAATGCAGCAACGGGTTGTGCAGTCTCGGCCCAGCACAAGCACTGAATCTCTTCAACACTCTGTCGTCCGTCGCGATTGACAAGGCCACCTCCACTCTCTTCCGGCTCATAGGATCAGCCGGTGACGCTTGCTTCAGCAACTTCTCAATTATGCTCGCGCAGACATCGGTTGTGGATGAAAACCTCGAAAGCAAAACGAAGAACGCTTTCTTTGCAACGTCCAGCTGCTGCGTCGTCTCTTCGATCAAGAACGTCAAAGCGGAGAGGCACACCTCCACCGCAGCCTTGTCATGAGATATGAGCGCTATAAGCTCCTCCTCGGCCTCTTCGAAGCGACTGAGACCAAGCAAAGCCTTGAACGCCAGGAACGACGTGCTAGGATGATCCGAGGAGCCTTTGAGAACCGAAACGCACTTGAGAACTCCCTCGAAGTTCCCGTTCTGGAGCTGCCCAGCGGCAATGTACCTGAGAATTGTGAGCTTCTGGCTTGTGACAGTTTGCTCCTCGCTCTTGCTCTTGCATGATCCCTTGAGCGCCTCGGAGCAAATCTCATACGCTTGCTCCACGTACTTGACGGACTCCGCCTTTGATTCCGAGTCCTGGAGCGCCAGGAGTGATTTCCCGTAGAGAAGATACACGTCCGCCAGCTCTTGATACCTCTCCAGGGAGTCTTGGAGAAAACCACGGGCCCTCCCTAGCAAACTGGAAGCCAGCGCCTTGTGAGACATCTCCCACGCTGTTCTCGACCGCGCAAGGCACAGATCAAACATGAACTGCTGCTCTTCCCTGGTGCCGATCGATGAGAAGACGTTGTCTCTGGAGACGATCTCGGTGGCTCGCTCGAAGCAGCCGGCCGCCGATTTGTAGTTCCGGATCTTGTGCCAGGTCGTGCCCGATCGAAGGAAGAATGTGGCCATCTTGAGAGTGCTCGACCGGATGGATCCAACGGCACCGGCCAAGAAAAGCATCTCGCTAGCGATCTGACGAAGCCGCGCGTGGTATTCCGCCGAGGAATCCACCGCTGCGCGGCCTGGCGGCTGCTGCTGCTGGATGCTGTTGGCGATATCCACGCAAGTGTTCCAAATCCGGTAGCTCAGCTTCCAGATTTGCAGCCGCTGCTCCTCGGAGAGCTCGGACTTGAGGCCGAGCACGCATTCTTGGAGCTCTTCGACAGTGTCGACACCGATTCCCGGAGACGCCTGCTCGATGTCGCAAACCAGGCGCTCGATTCTCCGCAGCGGATTCACTGTAGCCACATTGCCGATCCCTGGATCACTAAGTACCTCCGAGATGAGCATCGTGAGAGCAAGCGATCGTCGCGTCCACGCAGCCCTAGAATATTTTCCCGCTCAACTTTGAATACAGTGTACCATAAGCCCTAACACTTTCCCGCCAAAACTCTTTCTAGGGCTCTTGGCGAGGAGGGCATCGATCGGTGCGCCATGGAACAGCAATGCAGGCGTCGTGGCCAGCATGGAAGGTATGGAATCTCTCTGAGTGGCCGCTTCACAGCTTTCAATGGGGACTTTGATCTAATCTCCGTGGATTTCTTTTTTCTCGATGTAGACTTTTGTGTCATGTAGCCAACGCGTCCTCAAGCCTTGGCAGAGTGTGAGCTTGGCACTGTTTGAGCAAGATTTTCCGTGAAAGGTAGACGCGACTAGAGTAAAACTCGTGCTTGAGTCTTCTTTTCTTCGCTTAAAAAACTCCCATCTTTTATATGGTTGTTGATTCTGTGATAATGGATCCTTCTTGTGATGTAGCAGCTCGAGAGGACGGATCCCGAGAGCTGCCTCAGCGTCATGTCGAGGGGGAAATTCCCAATTCGTCTTCGCCACCGTTTCTCTACCTTCTGCGGAGGAGGGAGTATCGACATGCTCTCTTCAGTGGCATCGTCACACTCACACTCAGCATCATGGGAGGGTAAAGTTTCATCTCTAGCTTTGTTTTTTTTCCTTCCTCCTGACTTTGAATTTTTTTTTTCTTCGGCTTGCAGAGCGGTCCTGCCCGTGTCAAATGCATTCACTACCACGGGAATTGTCTGCGGCTTCCTGATAATGCTTGTTGTGGCCTTGGCAAATACTTACACTTGTGATCTGCTGCTCAGACAAGCTTATTGTACTGGAGCTCTCAACTATGAGTCTCTTGCTTTCCACATTGGTGGGAAGTGGTGGAAGGTTCTATCTTTTTTTTCTTTTTTTTGGTTTTTCTAAGTTTCTAAAAGCCCTCTCTCTCTCTCTCTCTTCTCTTTGCACAGCTTGCTACCGAAATTAGCATAGTGGTTCTGCTCATTGGGACCATTATAGGCAACATTCAACAAGTCAGTGAAGCTGCTGTCATCGGCATTGAAAACATCACTTCCAATGCTCCTTCCTGGCTAACAGGTAGCGGGCGCGTGCTTATGATCCTGTCCGTCGTCTTCATTGTCGCTCCAATTTGCTTGGTGGAAAAAATGAGACAGGTGTGACTTTGACTTTGTTCTTCCTTCTGATTTAACTTCTCCAATGCAGCTCGAATTCTTTGCAACTGTAGGAACATCGATTGTCATCTGGCTGCTCGTGGTAATTGTCATAGATGCTATCAGGTTCAAGCTGCCTGCGGTGAAAAACGGAGAGCTTGCTGCAGTCGGGTTTACAAGTATAGGCAAGTTTTGATTGCTTTTTTTTTTTTTTTTTGTTTAACTGAGACATATCGGTGGATGCAGGCTCAATCACTCAAGCTATTTCAACATTTGGTTTTGCATTTTACGTACAGCCAATGATGATGCCCTTCCTTGCTGAAATGCCCGCTGGTAAAGTTGGTGTGAAGCTGACCTCATACTCGGTTCGTGTAGTTATTCTCGGTGAGTTCTCGGTGAGCATAAAGATGCTCCTTGTGTTTATGTTTCACTTCAAGCGAGCTACGTGCAGGAACTTCATTCTTCATTTACGGCACTATTGGATTCTTCGGCGCGGCAAGATACGGGAGCCTTACGTCCGAAAACATACTGGAAAACAAATGGCTTGGCGGTGGTGTACCACAAGGATCACTCAACTTAGCAATGGCGGGTATGAGCCTTGGAAGCTTCGATAATTTACTTATTGGATGCCGCTCTTTGACAGTATACCTTGCTTTTGCAATTCCAACTGTAGAGTTTCCGACTCGCTACACAATCAACCGTTGGATTCCTGGCGATAAGAAGCAGAATCGCTTCTTACGTCATTTGTGTATATCAGCTGGAATCCTTGTTTTCTGCACAGGCATCAGCCTCATATCGCCTAACAATTCGGGCGCCATCATCACAATTACAGGGGCGACTGGAGTTTCCATGGTTTCGTATACCATTCCCGTAGTAAACCATTTCTTGCTGTTCTTCCAAAGGTATGTTTTTGTTTACAGAGTACAGTGTTAAGTTCTCTTTGCAGAGCAAAATGTCAGAAGCAGGCTGATGGAATAGGAAGTGTTTTGAAGTATAGAAAGGACACCTGGTATTCAACCGTGCAGGAATACGCCAAAGAGTTGGTGCTTCCTGCTTTTGTTATTGTCGTTGGTATCTTCTGCAGCATTGCAGCTCTAACCACACTGTAAAACTTTATTCGTCAACAAATGTAAGCAACTGTTACATTTCCGTCCTGACATTGCTTCTTTTTCTTTTTTTTTAACCTTACTCTCGAGCTCTCGGAATCACTGGCAATCCATTCTTGATGGCGAGTGTCATGTTGATACTGTACCGGGGCTCTGTGTCGGATGCCATCTCGAACTTGAACTTTGGCAACATAGCAGCTACCAGAGACTTCATTTGCAGCATAGCCATTTCCTTTCCGATACATATTCTTGGCCCTGCCTGAAATGCTGTGAACTTATACGGACTCTCGTTCACAAAACTTCCAGTGCTGCTTAGCCACCTTTCTGGCTTGAACTCTAGACAATCCTTCCCCCATAGGCTCTCCATTCGTCCCATTGCATAGATCTGGTACGTGACCCTCGTTCCTTTCTCTATCCTGCTCCCATCTGGTAGTACGTCGGGGCCTTTGGCACCTTTGCTGTCGAACGGAACTGCTGGATAGAGCCTTAAGGATTCCGATAACGCTGCCTGGAGATAGTTCATCTCTCGGAGCTCGCTGTAGGAGAAGTGTTTCATCCTTCGACCAGGTTCGTGATTTCTTTCAGCAACGTCGACTATCTCCTGGATGATTTTGTTCTCTACTTTGGGATGCTTTGACAGGAGCCAGAAGAACCACGACAATGTGACAGAAGTTGTGTCCTTGCCTGCCAGAACAAAGCTGATGATAATATCTCGTAGGAATTTGTCGGAGTACGAACTTCCCGTGTCCTCCATTTCGAGAGCCATGAACCGAGAAAGTAAGTCCTGGTTCTCTCGAGCTCCTGTTTTTTTTCTCCTGTTGTTTATCACCATAGCAGCAAACTCATTGACGATTGCCAGATATTCTTTCAGGTGCTTCTCGGAACCAAGGTTGAAGTACCTCTTGATCTTCCAGAGCAAGGGATGGACCTGGTAAAACCTTTCAGTACTCAGCCTCGTGGACTCGTCGAATGCTCGAGCAAACGCAATCGTGGGAAACGACGGATCCAAGGACATAGGATCGACTCCGAATGCGAGCTTGCAAATGCTGTCAAAGGCGAACCGCATGAACACGTCTTGCAAGTCGACTCGTTGGCCACAAATGCTTGCAATCGTTGGAAGCAGCCTCTTTTCAATCTTCTCGGCCACAGAATCCATGAGGTAGTCGTGTAGAGACCTGGTAGGAAACTCGTAACTCGCAAGTTTTCTCTGCAGCTTCCACAGGCCAGCGTCAGCGTTGAAGATGCCATCTCCAAGAAGATCTCTCAGCGTGTCGCACACATACTCTCCCTTTGGATAGTTGTCGAAATTGGTCTTGAGGATGTACTCTACGTTCTGAGCGTTGGACGTGAGCTTGAAAGGCTTCGCCCCCCATCGCTTCAACGTGATGGTGTGTCCGGGAGACTTGGCAAGGTACTCAGTAGTCCATTCGAGAATCCTGTCCTTGTTTTTAAGCAACTCAGGCATTGTTCCCAGAAGTGGGTACATTCTGGGAACAGTCTCACCATTCCCATGTCGATTTTTCAGATAGAACCAGGCGAAGAAACCAACACAGGAAATCAGCAAAGCAGCAGCTAAAGTACCTTGCTCCATATCTCGCTGCCGCAGCACCGAAATCTAAGCGTCTCCTCGCCTCCTCTCGATAGTTTTTCGCAAAACAAGAAACTCTTGGTTTTCTTTGGAAGTTGACTCATGTAGATGGGGCCGGCAAATGCGGCATATGCTTCGTACTTTTGTTTTCCCTTTTCTCTCTCTAACTTCTACTGTTTGTTTGCAGGCTGGGCGCGCTTGTGGCGTGTTCTAATGTTTGCGACCAATTTACAACGTGACTTTTTCTACGAGCGTCGCAAACGTCTTACCTCATTTGCATGTAAATATGGCGTAGCGATCTCTCATCTCTATCTGAAGTACGTAGAGGAGGCTATATGCTTGTGTTGATCAAATTACAGAGCTTGCAGTCAATGTCGATCCCACGGGTGTGTTGAGTGTGCTAGTCCTTGGGCTTTCCAAATCTGCCATTGAAGTGCAGCGAGTTGGAGACCGAAGTATGAGGTCTGCTGGGTGAATTGAACCCATATTCTGCTGCTGAGGGCTCTCTGAGCTCCTCACAAGTGGATGCCTGGTTGAACGTCCTTAAAACCAAGGTTGAAGAGGCTAGACCTCTTAGTCCATTCTAGATTTCCCAAAGAGGTTGGTTGTTCTCTTGGGAAAGGAAGGCAGCATGAAGTTGTTCACAGTCCATGCATTCCCAAACCAAAAACTTGCTCGAGTTCAAGTGAGCATATGCAACCCGTATAATTAGGTTTGTTTATAAAATTAGAATACAAAACTAATAATGGTTAAAATAATGTTTTGATGTTCATTCTAGTCTTTTGATCTTGGAGATGTTAAACATGGACTTGGATAAAGAAAATTATTTTCAAATGCCCAATGATAACCACAATCGTTTGTAACATTTTTTATTCTTAGTTCAATATTATTTGGTTGAATATGATCGGTTTGGAACTATGGATGAAAAGGTATATGAGGTGGACGAAATAATTGCTCATGTTTTTGGATTCCATGCAAGACTGCATAAGGGGGAACATGCAATGACATTTCGCTCCACATATGGTTTTTTATAATCTATAGCTTAACACCCTAAACTTTTGGAACCACGTCATATGGTTCCGATTCAATTGTATGAAGGGAAAATGTTCGGACAGTACTTCTATATTTATATCCATGTATGTGCGGGCATTGAACACACTCTGCTTGGGCATCTTCAGCAAAGCTGGAGGCTATGTAGAATAAAAACCAGCCCCAGGTCTCAATTGTCCATTATCATTTGAGATATGATCATTTAAAATTATGAAACTTGATTTTTTGTTAGGAGGACAATCTACTCATTCCATGCATGTTAGTTCCACCACCATTGGTGTCCTAGCTCTCAACAAGTTTGCCCGGTGCTAGGGTCTTGACAACCTCACATGGTGCTGAAGTATCCTTGACCTGAGCTGCACTATCAACTGGATCAACTGCTTCTGATGTGTGCTCCCTCTCCACAACAGCTGTCTCATTTGCAATTGCCTCCACATCCTGAGATGGCACCACCATGAGCAGCTGCAAAGGCTCAGCCACTGTAGTTGGTGGATGCTACTCCCCAACTTCCTCATCTTCGTCAGCTATAGCAGTGGGAAAGGCCCACACATGCATGTACCAAGAATGTGGAGTGTTGGTCATTTATTTGGAGGCTTGATTAATGTCATAGTCTTGCCACTCCTTGTGTCCTCCAAGAAATTCTAATTTGGGCATTCCTCACCCCTCCTTTGGATCAAATCTTAATTCAATCCACCTTCAAGCCCAAGATCAAGTGTTGTGATGCATGTTGCTTTTGAGCTTATACAGAATGCAATTGTAAATCTTCATTCCTTGCCCTCCCCATAGTAGCCTCATTGTCTATCTTGCAAAGAACCAAGAGCAAACAAACTATAATGTACCACTATTCCGGCATATTCACTCTGTGCTTTTGCCATCCAAACCTTGCAACGCCCACGCTTTAAACAAAAGGAACTTGGAATATGGATGGATATATGAAATCACAAAACGTACCAACGTCAAGGTCTCATGAAGGTGCATCTACATCATGTTGTCACTGAAAAGCCTTGCAAAGCGCTTGCACTTATGACCACAAGCTTGGCAAGTTCCATCTCTAAAACACATGTATAAATGTTGTGAGAGCAAGCGCAAAGAAAATAAAGAGACATTAGATAAATTTGTACCTGTGAGCTCATTTACCATGCTCATAATGTTCTTGCAATGCAAACACAAGGCTCTTGCACTCACTGGAAACCAAGAATAAAATAAATAAATAAATAAACAGAAAAGCACAAACAAACAACAGAAGAAAAAGACTTGATCAACTGATTGAAAGCAAAACAAAGGAAAGCAAAAATAGCAAAATGAATCTATATGCAACCGCCACACACTCAAAATCCCATTAAAAACACTACCTCTCATTGGAAAATATGTTATATCATCCAATATAAACACATGGATTAATCTCAAAATATATCCCGAAAATCATACCCATGCTCCAACAAATGACCATGGGAGGATGCCCAAGCTCTGACGTGGCAAGAACCTATGGTTTGCAAGCTAGAAATAAAAGGTGAAATCTTGTAAGTAAATAAAGGACAAAGGATAGATGATGAAAAGTATGATTATAAAGAGAAATGAAAAAGGAAAATGGAAAAAGAAATAGAAACAAAGTGTGGAGTTTGAAAACTTTAGGAAAAAACTAATGAAAGACCCGAAAGGTTAAGAGAGAATTTTAATTTAAGGGTTTGGGCTAATTAATATCCATACAATGTTAATTTTTTAAAAGTTATTTAAACCATATTTGTTTTGCTAGTTAAATCTATGTAAAGGCTAAACTTTTCAACATTATAATGTATACATATTATTATTGCTTCTTTAAAGAAATATAAGAGTTCATGAGTAAAATCAATATTCTTTAGGCATTAAAGCTCTTGGCGAAGTCAAAATTTGGTTAGCTATAAAGTTTTGCTAAAAATTGAAGTATAAACAATAATTTAACCAAATGGAAAGTGAGCAATAATTCTATTACTAATTTGTATTTTGTAAAAACAAAAGGACTTCTCCTTCTTCTTATCCAAGTGCGTCTGGGCAACGAGGTAGCGCTAGTCTGCTTAGTAGTCCTTTTCGCATGATTATCTCAATCAATATGTTGTTCAAGTGTTATAGTTGATCTGCCAACTATGTCTCTGAAGTTCAAGAAATCAAAAAACAGAAACAGCAAGCATGCAACTACTGTCAGGATTGCCATTCAACGTCGGTGTTTCCATTCACTTCTTCATGCCAAAGCCACCGAAGCCCATTGCTTGAGCAACCTCAGGATCGTCTACCTCTCCTCCTGCGTCCTCCAAAGCTTTCTCCCTCTGCTAGCAAAGCTAAGTGGAGCAGGAAAACAAAGCACTTGGACACAAACCTTCTTCTCTTTTTTCCTTTCTTTTCGTTGCCTCTTGCGCTCCTCTTCTTCCCGTTGCTGTTTTAGCATTCGCATCTCGAACTCTGGCACAAAGAAAAAAGCCTTGAAAGGTAACAACGGATAGACATTTCATACGTGCCTTCGTCCGTCAGTCCTCCCTCGGCTTTTTTCCTCTTGACAGTTTCGAAGCGAGTTTGGACCTGGTGATAGCGTTGGGTTTGCACGAAAAGATCTCTGAATGAATCCTCTACTCACCTGTTCTAAAGTGGACCGCTCAACACGCATAGACATTCCCAGAGCCTTTTGATCTTCAGAGAACAACGTAAGCTATCGTCACGCAAAACCGAGACTTTGAAGACTAGCTTACGTTTCTTCCCGTTTATGTGATCCAAGTAGTTTGCGGAGTCCTTGACAATGCAGTTGCAAACACTGCAAAAGTAGCCTGCCTGCCAACGAGTGCCATGAAAATCACTAAGAATTTGCAAAAATCTACCTGTTGATCCAAGGGAGCGACTTGAGTAATCACCTGCGAGAAAACGAAAAGAGTGGAAAGGTGACAGGACGAGAAAAAATGTTTTGGCTTACTTGAGTTTTTCCCAGACGAGCAGTAAGGTCCACTTCAAAATCCCGGTGCTTCAAAGGCTTCTTCTCACCAGGAGGTGAATCATCTCTCGCTGGAGAAAGAAAGTTTAGAACGATCGATCGACCAAACAATTTACTCACAGCTGTTTCGGCGAGCCTGCTGATCCACCTCCTGCGAAAACCATCCTTAAAACACCCAGTATTAAGAGAAAGAGGAGCTCTCTATGAAACTTACGCGCTTGCGAGCGCGCTCAAGAAATTCCTGGCGATCCCATTTGCGCCGAGACGTATTGTCGACACCGCTAGCCTGCAAGCAAGAAGTGTGATCGATCGAGAGTAGAATCATCGCGGCTGGATCACTTACCGACGCCATTGCCGCCAATGACCTAGCTCAAGAACCCTAAAAACAAAATTCTCTCTTTGGGTTTCTTGCTGGCTATGGCGCTTGTGGGCGCCTTCAGGGCATCACGGGCGCTACGGGCGCTGGCGGGGAGATCGGCGGCGGGCGGCCTGGACTGGAAGGAGATGGACCACTGGATCGATTACTGGAGCTTCTCGCCAGATGTGAAGACTGAGCTTCTGAAGCTCAAGCATCACATCACGGAGACGGCGCATCGCATGGACGCATTGTTTATCAAGGTATGCTCCTTGTACATTGTAGATTGAGGGATTGCAAGAGAGGATTTGGATTTTGCCAGAGCTTTTGACAGATTTTCTTTCTTTTCTTGCGCTCTCTCTCGGCAGGAGAAGCATGTAATCGACTGGGAGGCTCACAGGAAGGTCTTGCCTGCTGAAGTTGTGGATCTTTACCAGAAGACTTACGAGAGTAAGGAGAATTTTTATTTCTTTCTCGTTTGAGGGACAGAAAAGTAGATTTTTTCTTTTCCTTTGGCATTCAAGCTACTCACTTGTTTTTGATCTTTCTTCTTCAGGCATAGAAGTTCCAAAGTATGTGGACGAAGATCGAGAGGAGGCCATCAAGATGTTTGCCGACCTTGTAAGTTCTCAACTTCTCAAGTTCTTTTAGAAGTTCATGGCTCGATCGCTCGCAGGAACAGAAGGCTATCAAAGCTGACGAAGAGTTTGCTGCCGCGAGAGCAAAGCTGGAGGAAGAAGAGGAGAAGATCAGAAAGTTCAAGGTGCGTTGTTTTCACTCTCGTTTCGAGGATTCCAATCCATTCTTCTCTTTTCCAGGAGAGGTTACCGACGATCACAGTCGACGAGGTACTGGCCGAGCACCCAGACATCAAAGAAAAGATCGACGCAGAGATCCGGGCTCTCAACTGGGACTACGCGCCGCTGGGAAGCAAAGAAATAGCCAAGTGAAGCAAAAGGGATGATCGATCCATCAAGAAGAATCTCTGGAACCCATCGCTCGATAGTTTGCAGAGATCGCGAGCCGAGAGAAGCGAGATAAAGACGAAGATAAAATGGAACCAAAAAATAAGCTCTGGACACGTCAGTGCCACGTTGGCCAATCTTTTTTTGACGCGCCAGCATTTAGCTGATTATGTGAACACGTCAGCGCCTAGGTGGACGCTTTGATTCCTGGAGTAGGGCTTAGCTCAAATGGAATAGCCGCGCGGCGGGGCTGGCTATGGCGGGCATGAGCGATGTCGCTGTGGCGCTCGGAATCTCGGTGCCGGTGCTCAGATTTCTCGTCTTCTTCTTCTCCACGATTCCAATCGGCTGGCTATGGCGCCTCATGCCCAACCCTACGGCGCGGCATCTCTACTCGGCGATCACAGGGATGCTCGTCTCGCATCTGGCATTCGGCCCCGGCGCCAATGCGCTCTTCGTTTTCCCCGTCGTCGTCACGTACGCTAGCATGGTAATCCATCGCCCGAGCTGTGGGATCGTGAGCTTCGTCCTGGATTTCGCATTCCTTATTTCCTGGTAAGAAATTCTCTCGTATTTCGTGTAGCTCATCTTTCCTGGCGCAGCCACGTCTACTACATGAGTGGCGATGCGTGGAAGGAGGGAGGCATCGATTCGACTGGTAAGCCAAGTTTTGCTATATCCTGGCATATCACTCGATCGAATTTGTTTTCTCCTCTCTTTGTGCTGTGAATTCTCCAGGAGCTTTGATGGTGCTCACGCTCAAGCTCGTCTCCTGCGCAATGTGCTACCAGGATGGGCTTCTCGAGGAGGAGAAGCTGCGAAGAACACAAAAGCGCAACCGGCTCGTGCGACGTCCCTCAGTGCTCGAGTATCTCGGCTACTGCTTTTGCTGTGGAACACACTTGGCTGGGCCGGTCTATGAGATGAAAGACTACATCGACTGGAGCGAAGAACAAGGGGTGAGTGAGAGCTTTCCTTCCTCTTAAGTTCTCCCTCTAACCATTTCTTCTTTCCAGCTATGGAAGTTTTCCGAAGGAAACGCACCATCGCCATACCGCGACACTCTCCGAGTTCTACTCAAGGCCCTCTTTTGCATGGGCATGTACATGCTGCTCATCCCTCGCGTCCGCTTCACGCGAATCCTCGAGCCGGAGTTCATGCAGTGGAAATTCTGGGCGCGCTGGTTCTACATGTGGCTGTGTGGCTTCTCCGCGAGATGGAAGTACTACTTCATATGGTCCATCTCGGAGGCCTCGCTCATCATCTCCGGCCTGGGCTTTAGCGGCTGGTCCCGCTCCCAGCCCCCCAAGCCGCGTTGGGATCAAGCTCTCAACGTAGATATCCCGGGAGTGGAGCTCGCAGGCAGCGCCGCCGAGGTCCCGTCCAAGTGGAACATTCACATCAGCACCTGGTTAAGACATTGTACACTTGGTTTCCTTTCCCCTCGCTTGGCTCGCGCTTGTTCTAATCTGTGAGCTCTGCTAGATGTTTACGAGAGGCTGGTACCACCGGGGAAGAAGGCTGGCTTTCAGCAGCTGCTAGCAACTCAAGTTGTCAGCGCTGTGTGGCATGTAAGTAGAGTGATTTCATTCATCGATTCTTTGTTTCATCCTTTTTGCTTTCCTCCAGGGTCTCTATGCCGGGTATATCATGTTCTTCGTCCATACCGCTATTCTCATCTCTGGCTCGAGAAGTAATCCATTCTTTCTCGTGTTCTCGTCATGAGAATTCTTAAAAACCTTTCTCTGCAGCGCTATATAGATGGAAAAAGGCCATACCCGACCACCTCTCTTTCCTCCGGCCTCTAGCGTGGTTTCTAAACTTCGCTTACACGTTACTGGTTCTCAACTATGCCTGCATTGGATTCCTGGTACGTATGTTTCATCAAGCCTTCGCTTTCTTAGCAAAGTCCTTTTCTTCGTTTTAAACAGGTTTTAGACGCGAGGGACACATTCACTGCGTACAAAAGCGTCTATTTCGCTGGAACGCTTCTTCCAATCGCTTTGACAGCCATCGGGACGGTGATAAAACCTCGCAAAACTCGCGTCCAGTGATTTCTTCCAAAGTTAAAAGACTTAAGAGAGAGAACTATTTAAGTCCTTCTCCAAGGGCCTCATCAAGCAGCCATAGACCCAAATTATTTGTTTTTGTCTCCTTGATATTACATGGCTCATGACACTGTTCGTCCGTAACAAACAGCTGCTATATAGAGATTCTTAGCCCACTTATCCTGCGCAAACAATATCACCACGCAAAGCGATCAAAACCAAAGCTTTGAGCAAAAAAAAAAATCACACCACACCAACCTTTACGTGGCTGCTCGGGAAAGCCGATGTTCGCAGCGTTTCTTGCGTCTCATCCGATGGTTTCTTCCTTGGAACGCTCAACACGAATGCGGCCTGGTCCCATGTCGCGGCCGCGGATGTTATACGAAACCCGTGGTCCCATCTCCAGTGGATGCCTTCGCTCGGGTAGAGAAAGTCGAGCTCCACCACTTGCTCTGTGAACCCCGCGTTTCTCGACATCACCACGCCCCAGCGGTTGCCTGCCGTTGCCATGGACGTCACGTAGAATCCCTCCTTCCACTTCTTGTTGATCCACTTGAAGGGAAACGCGTCGCTGACCTTGTAAGATTGCTGCGTGTAGGACGTTCCCTTGGACATCACCACCAGCGAGCTACCGTTGTTGGCACCGGCGATTGCGCTGATGTAGTAGTTCTTCTCCCACTGCTCCATGATCCATTCCTTTGACAGGCAGCAGAGAAATGTGAGAAGCCTCGAAAAATTGTTTCGTCAAAAGTAGTACCTTGTGGAAAAACACTTGCGATAGCTCGTAGACTTGCGAACCGAATCCAGTTCCGGCGTCCATTATCAGCGCCCAGAGGTTCGTCGAAGAGGCAACGCTGCTGATGAACAACCCGTCTTGGTTGCCTTTTTCAACATGCTGTGCAAGGCGTGTGTCGGCTACGTTGTAGTGGTATCTTTGCTTCATCGGCTTGTGAGCATTGTAGACTGATATCCACTGCATTGCTGGCATGCCCAGACGAACTTTCTTCTTGGCACGATCCTCGTCGTCAGAAAAGTCCGCCAGCCTTCCGCGTTTATGACCGACCTACAATGTAAAAGATAATGTCAAACTCATCAGCTGTCTCGTTCTCTTCTTATCTTACCTTCGTTGCACATTCGGTGTTGATCGGCCGTTGGGCAGGCAGGCCCAATATGCTGTCAAAAAGCAAAATCAGCTTTGCATAGTTCGGCTCCTCGTTGAACTTCATACTGACAACGGCTTCAAGAAATTCCTTGAAGGGAGCCGGACAGAAACAACATAATGACTCTGGTGATGTTGCCATCTTCTTCTTGCAGACCAAGAAGCCTTTGTTATCACCCTGCACAACCCAAGCAGCCTTAGCTGCAGGCAATAATTTTAAAACCAAAGCCTCTAACCTGGTAACCTTGCCAAGGAAGACGACCCCGTAGTAAGAATATCAGCGTGTAGGCAAGAGATTCCAGATCGTCCCTTCTACTACCGGTTCTACCCAGGTGCGCATGGACACTTGCGTACCGAACAGTTCCCCTGAAACACAACTAAAACTTAGCCCGATCCACAGATACACAAGAGTGATACCTGAAAACATCAGGCCTCTGATCATAGTCTACGTGAGACCCCGTAGTACCGTCAAGCCATTTTGTAGCTGAATCATGACCATATTAGACATGAGAAACAACTATCTCACGTAACAAATTTTACCTAGGCCAAGATCCACGAGGTAGAGTTTCTTTTCATCTGGAGAACCCGGTCTACCAAGGAGAAAATTTTCCGGTTTCACATCTCCGTGAACATATCTGCATCGAAACATTAAATCTGCGAAAGCAACATTGTGCATTGCACACATACCCCTGCTCGTGCATTTTCTCCAGAATAGCTATTGCTTCGACAGCAATGCAAGCCACCATGTTGTTGGACATGCTGGAAACAAAAAGGAATCGGGAAAAAAAAGAGTTACATTCTTGAAGGGAAAGAAAAACACAGTTTACGTTTGACCGGTGGAGTTCCAAATGTCCCAAAGGCTAGGCCCAAGCATGTCCATTACCTAGAACAGTCACTTAAAACTTTCAGTAGAAGTAACACAGTGCAACTCTAACACCGACCATTATAAAGTAATCACCCTGGCGACCTTTGAAGTGCACCTTTGGTATCCCGTGTTTTCCTCCAAGGTTGCTATCAACCAAAACTTAGAAACTATAGAGAAAAGACTCATGGTAGAACTACTCACTCGTAAACCTGCCATTCGTAAGGAGGCCCGTAGTTGCAACCTTTGCTGCTCCTATGCTCGAACTTGAGAGCAACCTGCGCAAACGAGCGTTATAACACAATCAGCATAAGCAAAAAAAGAAGAGGAAACGCCACCGACCTCTACAGCATTTGGACCGGTTAGATCACCAGGCCCCAACTTCCGACCCACGTAAACTTGACCAAAGCCTCCTTTCCCCAGCTTCCTATCCGTCCTATAGACCGGAGAACCACCAACTTGTATCTGGAACAAGAGAAACCAAATTGCAAAGTTACATCCACATCCGATGGAAAAAAATCATACATTCTCCGGCAGTGGCGCTGTTGGAACCTCGTCGTCCGCAACGCCACCTCTAGCAGCAGCACTCCTCCCAGCGCTTTCCTCATCCATTGGAGCTCGCAACTCTTCTTCCACCCCGCGCTCTACGTTGAAGTCTGGAGAAGGAGCTGCAACCACAGGAGGAGGTGGAGGAGCCGCCTCGACCACTTTCTCTTTCGCCCTGCGCCTGTTATAAGCTCTAGCTTGCGTAGTAGGAGCTCCTAAAGCTGCCTGGCCTTCCCTTTCATCCAAGTTTAAATCCCTCACGCCCAATGCCGCGGCCTTGGCAGTGGCGGCCCTTGTTCTAACCGAGAGCGGCGTAGCTGATTTCCTCAGGGAAGCCCTCCGGCCGGAAGGACTGCCAGCGTCGCCGCCACCGTCAGTAGCATTGTTGCTCTTGTTGTTGCCGCCTTGGCGTGCTCCTCTACGGAGCTCTGGCATCCTTCACCCATGCAATAGCCTCTTAGTAAGATCATCACCTAGTACCCCATGCACTGTCCGCCAGAAGAAGAAAGGAAAAAAGGAGAAAAGAGAGAGTCGCGGCCTGGATTTCCAGCAGCAGCGCCTAAATCCTGCGATCCTACGCCCCGATCTCTAAACCCTAACCGATCTTCTCACCAAATGCTCTCCTCCAGCCACCACTTACCACCAGATTCAACGCGCCGATGCACACGAAACGCGGCTCCCCGGCGCCGGATCAAGCTGACCAGCCAGCAGCCGGGATCGATCGATCGCGCCCCGCGCCGCCCACGGCACCAAAAGAGGGCTTCTTCCCTTTCTCTCCCTATCGATCAAAGTAATATCACGGCGAAATGGGGTGCCCCTGGGACATCATCATCATCATCATGTACACATACATACACATAGCTAACGGCGGACATTCCGAGCTGGAATGGTCAGCCGGCCCCGGTGGTTTCCGTGCCACAATTGCGCACGCTGGACCTTCCGGCTTGGAAAGTCCGCCGGGACGTCCTTTACGCCCCCACTCTCTTTTAGGGTTCTTACGAGTAGCTGGGCAGCGCAGTAAAGAAATGGTATACCTCGTCGCTGTCGATCGCCCCGACTTCCACACTGCAAACAGCGCATCGCACGCGTCGCAGGGTCGGAGCGGCAGCGCCAGCGCCAGCGGCGGGAGTAGCGATCGATGATAACGGTTCGCGCTTCCTCTTCCTCTGGCTCTTCCTGCGATCGCCGCGGGATTCCTCCACGAATTCGTCCTCGCACACCCGGCAGTTCCTCACGAACATCGCGCGGTACTGCGTCACGTAGATTTCGTGCCTGGCCAGTGGGAAATCCTTAGAAATATCGAAATCTCTCTTGTCTCTCGGATCGAAATTCTCACTCACCTCTGGCAATCCAGGCATAGCGTCGTGAAGCAAGCCGGGCAGCTGAGAATCGCGTCGGACTTCCGCCCCTGCCGCTGCGCCGTGGCCCATTTCTCGTCGCGATCGTCGATCAGTGGATCATACAGCTCGCCGGGCGTCGCATCCTCCTCGATTCCTGGACAGAGGAGGCGATCTAGCGCGGGAAAATCCACGATCAAAGCAGCGAACCTGACGATTCTCCCTCCTCCATAGCCATCAAAAGCCCTAAACCGCTTAAACCCTCCGAGAGAATGACACGCGTCCCCTCTTGTTTGTAGCTATTCGATTTGAATGCGTGCGTTTTCTTCTTTGCCATGGCGCCGGGATTTTGCGCGTCTCTCTCGAGCCCTAGCGCGCCCGCAACGATTCGTCACTGGCGCCGAGAGATTCTCACAGCTCCAACTATTCCCGGCAATGCGGCTCCATCGCTGGTAGGAATCCATGGCATTTCATCGATTTGATTGTGTCTAGGTCACTAAGCGTGGATTCTCGCAGAGAAGGAATGCGAACACTCCTCTAGTGTTATATGGTCGGTAAGATCATTCTAGTCTCTAGAGAATCGCTTAGCAAGAAATCTTTCTGTTTTTGTTTGTTCTTGCAGCAACCAGGCTCTCTACTTTGAGGACACTGTTGCATTGCATGCCAAAAGACACACAAGGTAAAACAAAGTTTTCTCTCATTTTTTTTTCTTGTTCTTTCTTTGAGCTGTGATCTTCCTTCTTTTTACATTTCTTAAGCTTTTCGATACGCAGATGATCACAATGAATCGACAGAACAAAGCATTGGAATTGTTGCCGAGAAGCTCGTGGAAGCTGCTGCTATTTCAGTCTCCACTGTTGGCGAGATCGAGATCGAGGACGTTCCAGTCACGAAGCCAGTCATAGAAAAGGAGGCGGCCATTAAGACAGTCGTATTTTGGGTGAGTGACAAAAGAAACCAAAAACAAAAGCACAACTTTCGGAAATTTTGTTTACTAGGTGACTGCTGCAGCCGCTTTTGGAGCATTTGTTGGTGTCACGGAAGGATCAACAAAAGCGTCCGAGTTTTTTGCGGGGTATTTTCTTCTAAAATTTCCTGTGCTTGTGTTGTTTAACTTCAATGGTGCAGATATCTCTTGGAGCAAAGCCTCTCGGTCGACAACCTCTTCGTTTTTGTTCTTATTTTCAACTATTTTCAAGTACCACTTCAGTATCAGGTGCGCAGAGTATGAAGTTTAGCGTCCTCACTGGCGAAATGTTCTACTTAGAGTCGCGTTCTCACGTATGGAATAGCTGGAGCTATTGTTTTTCGGGCTACCATGATTCTTCTCGGCGTTGCTACTCTAGAGGCACGTACTGAATGTTTGTTTCTTTTTTCTTATAGCGTTGGTTGTGGTCACAGAGATTTGAAGTTGTCAACCTCTTGCTTGCGGCCATACTCCTCTTTTCCTCTTATAAGGTTTGTGTCTGGTTTCACAAGGCTTCTCTTAACTGCATAACTTCAGCTGCTTACAGGCTCGGACGAAGAAAACGATTTTTCTGAGAACTATATTGTGAATACATGCAAGCGCTTTATTCCCGTGACCCGTGAGTTCTCGCGAATTATGCTCGTAGAATCTAACGTTGCTCTTTCTAGCCGATTACGACGGGCAAAAATTCTTCACTACGATTGATGGCGTCAGAATGGTTCGAAGTTTCTAGTTTCGGAATGAAGCTAACGCATTAAGTCTTTGTAGGCGACACCGCTGCTTCTCACGCTGGCCGTGATTGAGCTAAGCGACATTGCTTTCGCCGTAAGTAGCGCACCTAGTTTTGGATGCTTGAAAGTTCACTCCAGTGTTCTTTCCACAGGTGGACTCGATTCCAGCAGTGTTTGGCGTCACCAGAGATCCCTTCATTGTCTTCTCCTCCAACCTCTTCGCCATTCTTGGTAGATCCTTGAAATCCAGTGTGAAGACTTGACATCATCTTCTGTGCAGGATTAAGATCACTGTACACATTGATTTCGAGCAGTATGGCCGAGCTCGAATACTTGCAAGTAAGAACTTCTTTAAGATGATGCTTCACGGTTTAGGTGCTCACATCTCTTGTACCATCCAGCCTGCCGTAGCTGCCATCCTGGGCTTCATTGGAGCGAAGATGGTGCTAGATTTCTTTGGTAAGCCACGTTTGATCTTAGCTTTTGTGATTTTTATTTCTTTGATCACAGGTCTTCACGTACCAACAGAGGTATCTCTAGGCATTGTAGCAACCACACTCGGCGCTGGAGTGTCTCTCAGCCTTCTTCGCCCACACGACGACGAGCAGAACGACTGATCCTTGTAGCTGCGGCATATTCGTTTTTGAGTGCCGAATATTCGCTTTTACAAGCCCTAAAAGGCAACGGCACATTATTCGAGCAAAGTGCCTTCTAGAGGAAGCTAACGGGGTATATTCTCGTTTGCCGTGCCGCATATTCTTTTCCACGAGCCCTAAATTTCTTTGCTCCTCTTCGCTGCGATCATGGCGTCAGGTACTGTGCTTCTCTCTCTTCTCTCGCTTTGCTTCACAGAGTTTCTGATTGCGATCGTCCTCCAGCTGCCCAGAAGCGCCGGATTCCCGATGTAGGTTTCGTTCTCCTCTTCTTTCTGGTCGGTGGTTTTGATCGAGTGCGTTTCACAGAGCTTGCGCCTTGGCGGCGATAGCGACGACGAGGTGGACGATAAGCGGCTCAAGGTTGAAGATGAAAAGAAAGCTCCAGCGGAGGAGAAAAAGAAATCTCCAGTGGAGGAGAAAGTGAAATCTCCAGCGGAGGAGAAGAAGAAATCTCCAGCGGAAGAAGAAAAGCAAGCTCCAGCGGAGGAGGAGAAGAAAGAGCCAGAGGATGAGAGTCGACTCAAGGTTTGGCCACTTGTTTCTTTTTTCTCTAGTCTGAGATTTGCGATTTCTCTGCTAGACAACGCTCGATGTGGCCACTTTCAAGTGCTGCATTTGCTTGGAGATCTGGCACGATGTGGTGTGCGTATCACCCTGTCAGCACAACTTCTGGTAAGTTTTCGAGCTCGTTCTCGCGAGTTTAGTTTCTCCTCATTGTTGTTCTTCTTTCTTCTTTGCAGTAATGCGTGCTTCTCGGAGTGGTACAAGACCTCTCAAGCCAGAGGACAGGGCGGGTGTAAGTGTCCGCAGTGCCGCGGTGATATCGTCTACGCCTGTAAGAACCATATGATGGCTAGCTTGGTTGAGGACTTGTTAAGCAACAATCCTTCTCTCAAGCGCTCGCCGGAGGTGATTGAGAAGATGGACAAAGTTTCTGTGGTCACCTCGAGCTTTGTAAGGATTTCTCTCTTCTTTCCTTTTTTTTTCTACTTTGGCTCACTTCTTTGGACAGATGAAACTAAACAATCCAAAACCGATTACCATGAGCAACTTCCGCGCAAACTTGAGCAGCATGCGACCGGTTGGCAGCAACTTACGCACAACGCTGAGCAGCGTTCCGGTTGTGCCATCCTTCCCATCTCAACGAGAAGGCGAGGACGATGAGGATGAGGGGGAGAGCATTCACGAATCAGAGGCCGATAGTCGTGACGGTGATGCCGACCGTGATTATGAAAGTGAAGGTGGTGAAGATGATGAGGAGCGGACTTCCTGTCGACAATGCAACTGTAAGCTTTTCTTTGTCTCTGATTTCCCACTCTTGTTTTGCTTCTTTGTAGCGAACAGCAGCGCATTCCAATGTCAACCTGGTAGTACGCATTTAACCTGTGACAATTGCGGTTGGGAAATGCCAGAGAGAACGGATCTTAGTGTTCCGCAAAGATGTAATCTACTGCTTGTCATTGTGCTTCTGACTCTTAGCTTTTTCTTTTCTCAGGTGCTGCCTGCAGAGTTATATGTTGCGATGCTTATTGGCGCTCTCAGAACCTTCCCTCGGACTCTGGCGAGATCGGATGCCCAAGCGAAAGACTGCTACCTGTAAGTCGTGTTCGTTATGATCATCGTCTGAAGTTTCTCTTTATTTTAGATGAACGAGCGGCAAATAAGTTCCATTCCCTGTGGAACGCACAAGTCCAATACAGTCGAGCAAGAGGTCATTTCCATTTTCTCCATTCCTATACTTCTGTTTTCTTGACTTTGATCTTGCTGTGCAGTTTACAAACCAATACATATCTCAGCATGGGCTCACCGTCGAAGGTGTTGTGAGGGATTGGATGCAGAAGGTGGATCGGTCTGAGCTTGGTATGTTTGTGTAATATACTTCGTTTTGTCAACCATTATTTTGGTTCTTTCAGCCCTCCCAGACATGCAAGGAATAACGTCAACCTCGGCAATCTGCAAGTAAGATTCTAATGCTCTACTTCTCTTGACAGGCTCTGATGAACTGTGCATTTGCAGTGACTGTGCTGACAAAGTCATTGGGCACTTGTTAGACAAGTTTAGGATGTCCATCCCGAAGACGGTGAGCTTTTTAAGCTTGTAGTTTTGAGATGTATATTGCGTTTTTCTTTTGTTCACCAGGAAATGCCCCCTGAGGCCGCGAGAAGGGATGATTGCTGGTACGGACTTGCGTGCAGAACTCAAACGCATAGCACACACCATGCCAAGAAGCTGAACCACGTCTGTGAACCGACCTCTAGAAATGTTGTCTTACGCTAAGGATTGGATATAGATATTTGATTGTAATTTATAAGCAGTCTTCACTGCAGGCAATGACATGCTTCTCCTTCTACGGACACAAGAGATTATCAAAATGGAGCAAAGCTTCAACCTGCAAAAAGCTTTTGCTGAGTACAAGAGTGTCATAATCCCGAAATATTGACCGTATTTTACTCCTGTCTTACAGCTTGGTGTGTTTACAAAACCTTTTTGGGACTTTTTTGAAGCTTCTAGTCATGAAAGCAAAGTGCTTGGAACAAGGGTGAGCGAGATATATATATATGGGAGCTTGAGGGATGCTTGATAGGATCATGTATATAGTTTTGTTTCATGGATAATTTGGTTATGGAGTTCTTTGACGAAAAAGGAAGTCGGCTACTCTAAAACAGGCGTAAAAGGCACAGTGCTGCCTTCACCTTGTATTGATCCAGATTGTGCACTGGGGGATTATAATTCCACGTCGGATTCCCAGCCACGTCAGCGCTGTCCACGTCCTATGCCACGTGGCACGCCTATCCGGCATTTCCTTAAAAAAGAGAATTTGCCTCCAAATCTCGTCTCGCCTCCATAAATCCATCTCATCGTGTTACAAGATATGAAATCTCTCTCTGCGGCCAATTCGTAAATCCTCCTCACCCGGGCCTAAGCCGCCAAAGATACGAATATAATTTCTCTCTCGCTTGAGCTGGTTGGGCTTTCTGATCTGGCCGAAAATCTCCAGCGCGTCCTCGAGGCCCATACATTTGCAAGGGAGCGATCGAGATGCGACGATCGAGGCATGTAGACCTGAAAGTTCGGCCATTTAGCTGAAACCAAACGCTAACGAATTCAGCTGAAACTATACGAGTCCGTACAAGGAGAATAGATCCACGCAGGAGGGCAACTACACAGAATCAAATCACAGGTTGGCCGATAAAAACCCCAATATTCTGGTGTTCTTGGATGGATTTCTTGTTTAGTTTTCTTGCTACTAGTGATATGTTGATTTGGTTATTTGCTAAGATGGTGGTGGATGCGATCTCTTCAACCTTGTTCTTCAACAATAGTTTCGTTCTTTTGCTTGATGGAGATTTATTTTTTTCTGGTTTATTTGGCAATGGACATGGCCTCTTTGTGAAATTCTTGAAAGTTGAGAACCATGTTTATGTGTTTGACAGTTTATGTATGTATCGGTTTTTTTGGACTGGTATCCATCCAAGCATGCCAAGGAGATTGAATTGCTCACGGCTGGAGGAAAAGGAGTTGGCGAACTCTATGGAATCACAGGTGGGCTGATTAAAACCCCTCCTCAAATTCTGCGTAGCCACAGAATGAACACGTAGACAATTTGGAAATCAGTGTTTCGTTTTGGCAAGGGTCCAATCTTTCTGAATCCTTTGACAATGCGGGAGGAAGATTTCTTCGAGATGGTTTTGAGCTTTGTAGACCTGGCCACTCTGTGGTCAGCCGTTTCCATCTCATGGAGGCTTGTTATTCTGGGCAGTCCATCACTTCGCCGCCGCTGGTGCCAAAACAGTGGGGACAAGGAATCCTTGCGGGTCCTGAATAGCTCCTCTTCCGAAACCCGCTGCTTCGCCTGGGCTCACTCACGGCCGATTGACAACAAGGTGGTTCCATTGTCTCCGGAACTACCTCTAGAGAGTCCTCAAGTCATTGCTTCTGCAGGTGGCTTGGTTTGCATCTCCAGCATCTGGCCTCTAATGGCGTGTTTCGCCTGTGGGTGGGGAATCCTGTTACCCAAGAGTGGATGGAACTCCCACTGCTCTACTGGGAGGTAGAAGACTGATATGGACTTGATCGATTCGGTAATGTATGTCAAAAATAATGGCTTCAAAGTCGGCCTGCACTTCACTTCCCCTCACGCCTCAGGCCACTGCTGCCACATCTACGACTCTGCAACAGGGGTGTGGTCTTCTCTCTCCAGGCTCTCTTTCTCGCCAGCTAATGTCAACATGAGAGTGCAGCTAGGGCAGAATGTTTTACTCACAAGGATGGACGACCTCACCATCCTGGGATTTTACGACTTTGACTGCCCGAGATGGCGCACTGGGGAAGTGATCCGCAGCCTAAGGATCACAACCCGCCTGGAAGTCAGGGATGGACAAGTCCTGCGCTGCGTTTTGCCGCTCCCGGGAGTGTGTGCGTCGAGGCTGTGGGAGCACAATGGCCAGCTTTACTTTGCAAGCTGTTGGGTGTATGCGGATGACAACCGCCAGGCAGGGTATGATGGCTTTGGTGTGTGGAAAGTTGACGACAATGGTGGCTTGGTTACGGTCTCCGCATTGCTCTATGACGACTTCGCTGAAGAAGTGTATGATCCCCCTTCCGATTGTTATACCCACGTAGATGGAAATCTCGTAATGTTTGCGCCATTAGGAATGGTGTTTGTTTATGACTTGAGCACAGGGCGCTGGGAAACAGAGGCACTTGAATATTCCAGGGCAGTGTTTTACCGCCCGTCCCTGAGAACACTTTTAATCGAACAGGGTTCTACGTGAGCTATTCTAGCAGTGAAGAATGAGAAAATCTACAGGTATGATCTTCTAACTCTCTCTCTCCTCTCTGAGCTAGAATGAGAAAATCTTGCAAGATGTGATCTTTTAGTCGGATATGTGTTATCTTTTTTCTTTATTCCTTTTGGCTTAAGTTAACAAGGAAGAAAAGTAGGATCTGCTTCTTTCTCTTGGATGGCGTGTGCAATTTTCATTGGAATCTTTTCAGTTAGCTTCTGGTCTCGCTTCAAGCCGGGACACTCTCTCCCGAGGTTGCGCTCTTCAGCTGGTACTCTTTCTACAAAGAGATCTTACATTGCTTTTTCGCTGCTCTTTTGGATTTTAGGTGCCGGATAGCGAGGAAATTGTATCCTCCACTCGGAGCTCGTTTACAACTTTTCTGGATCCAAGCACGTAAATTCTGGTGTTCTCATGGGTTTCTTTGTTTATTGTTCTTCTCTTATTCTTGTTTTTTTTTTTCTAGATCTCGGAATCAGTGCGGAATTTCAGCTACATCTAGTTCGATTGTCCTGCCGAAAAGGTGACAATGGTTTTTAATGCAGGAATGAAGTGAGGAGCTCATCCAAGGATGAGAAATAAGCATGGAGGAACTGGGAAAGCGAGCAGACACGACCCTCATCCAAAGGGTGCTCTAGCTGACTTGTTCTTTCTCATATGCATGTAGCATTTAAAGGTGGAGTTGGAGATTTATTCCTTAACTGATGCCATGACATCCCGCATTGGTGCACTCTAATCCGGGTGTAAGATTTCTCTAAGCAAAGGAAGCATTTTGCTTGCTTATTGTTTAAAACTTTTTCCCGAATGGAAGGAGTCACATGACATACAGCACCATAAAAATTTCTTCGAGTTGTATTAACATACTTTGCAGCAGGCTTAGCGTATTTTTTGCAAATACGTTTTTTCATCCAAGGTAAGCACTCGCCTAGCTAGCTATGCCTTTCCTTAAGTTCACACAGGAAAGCTGTGCTCTTGCTCGTGATCTCTTTGCTGCTCGTTAGAAAGTTTCCTTCGGAAAAGCTCTTTCTTTTCCCCAGAAAACATGCTTTCGTCTTGCAGGATCCAAATCCTGCAATAATCGACATGTTTGGCATGGTAGAACTAGAAAATAGAAAGTTACATCATAAGCACGTCGGTTCCATCACTCTTTTTTCTTCTTCTCTTTGCGTGTTTATGCCAGGATTGGAAGAAGTTTCCAAAACTAAATCTCTGACCGAAGATCCCGAAAGAGTTGAGGCGAGTTAACATATAAATCGCAGTGCTAAAAAGCTCGTCACTCTTCTCCCGCGCAGCAGCAAAGGATAAGCACTTCCATTGAAAAGGAGAGAGGCCTTTTTTCTTCTCGTTTCATCTTTGCAATAGGTGCTGCAAGGCATCTCCAGACGCTTCGATCCAGCAAAGTTTGCGGCCCGCCAGCTTGCTGCTCCGGATCGCAGCTTCGCATTTCTCGTCAATTCCAAGGAGATCGCCTCGATTAAAGCTTTGATGTTGGTTTTTTCTTGTTTTGTCATTTTCAAAGTATCAGATTTCTAAGAACTCTAGATATGAAATTAATCCTAAATATTAAATAGAGTTATCTTTTTTATTTTATAAAAAATCAGGATATTTATTTATTTATTATTTTATAATACAAAAGATTTAGAATTTGTAGTTTAATGGGTTTAATAATAATATTTTTTATATAAATGAATTTATAACATCTTCACTTATGATCTATTTATTTTAGAAAAAATATTTTATGGAGATCAATAAACAAATAAACTGCTATGCGTTGCATGTAGCAACGCTTGGTTTGCTTAATACTAGTGTTATTATTACTTATTAATCCAATTGATCAAATCAAGTTTATAATTATAAGCATGTTTGTAATTTATATATACAAGATTAATTTTATTGCATATCAACCGTTAGATGGTAGAATAAAAAAGAATATACTAGAAAAGGTTTTAAAAAGTTTATAAATTATAAACATGTTTATAAATTATAAATACAAGATTAATCTAAATGAATAACAACCGTTAGATGGTAGAATATCCTAGAATATTCAAGCATATTCTAGGTATATCCACTACCATCCCAGTCCCCCTATAGGTTTGCTTAAGCAAACCAAAAATAAACCAGTACTTTGTAATATATAGGACTAGATAGTCTATATTGTATTAAAAAACATAAAACTAACTTAGAACATCAATATGATTATTAGTTTTGTTTCCTACCAAATTTTATAATTGAAATTGCTATAAAGGAAAAAAAATTAAAATCATTTTTTAATATAAGATAAATAAAAAACATATTTATATTATTGTAATAAATATCCTTTTTAGAATATTAAAGTATATTATAAATACTTAATGAAATATAATGTATTGAATGTGTAAATGACTACCATGGTGGCATGAGTATAAGGTATAGTCGAAGATCAAGTCCAAGACCGACTCTGAGACCGAGTTCGAGACCGAGTTCGAGACAGAGTCCGAGATCCAAATCGGGTCTGAGACCGAGTTTGAGGTCGAGTCCGAAGTCGAGTCTGAGATCGGGTCCGAGATCGAGTCCGAGATCGAGTCCAAGACCGAGTTCGAGTACTAATACGGGTCAAGGGGTGAAAGCCCAAAGCGTGCGTCTCCCGGGGGGGGTAGGGATAATGAGGTCTAGGAACCAGTTTTGAAGGAACTAGAACTCTCTAGTGGGGCTTCCAAACCGACTTAAGGTTGAGACTGGGACCGAGGTGGGCTTGGTTGGTGTCGGAGGGGCCATCCAAGGAAGTGCTCAAGAGTATCTCCCACTCCTGAAAGGGAAACCGACTACGATGCTCCCAGCTCATATGGAGTGGTGCCCCATTTGAGTACTATGCGGCTCATTGGTCCTCGCCCTTCCTAAGGGCTTGGACCTTCCCTTCGGGATGGAAGTCGGGGGGTAAAGGTACCCATACCGGGCCGTCAGGCCACGGTGTTTCACCCTGGCATCTCGAAGCAAATGTTACACCCAAGACTTAGGATTTAAAGAGTCTCATGATCAAGTTTTGTGGTACCAAGGGATGTTAGGAACCTGGAAACTTGGTGTGCTTGGCTACTTGTGCTTATGGAATGTGTAGCCGAACCTTAAGTCCAGTTTAACCCGGGGAGGGGGATTGGGAGAGATTTAAGAATCCGTGGATGGATGGCTAACACTCCGTTGCTTGTGTAGTGAGTAGCTGAAACCAAGTAGGACCAAGTAGGACCTAGTACTATAGGCGGGAACCTTGACGAGGGAACTTAGCAAAAGCCAAAGCAGTGTTGGACGGATAGACGAGGTAAGTTGGCAAATTGGAAAGGAAAAATTTGTGGCTTACAATTAACCAAAATAAAAAATTAAGTTACATTAATCCAAGTGTAGCTAATAAATAATTTTTTTTCATGCCTAAAGAACCAAAGTGTTACCATTAAATTTAAAAGTATCTATAAATTTCTATATGGTAGTTAAGTATTTTGAAAACACTTAAAATTTTTTAACCAGCTCAACTCAAAACATCTTTGATTTTTTTTCCTTAGTTTTACATACTTTCTTACTAGAAAATAGGAACATTGAATAGGGAGAGAATCTTTTGCGAGATGCCGGAGGAGAGCTTTGTGTCAGGGAACGCAATAGTATGTTTGAGTGCGAAATGTGGGCTTTGGGACCGTGCTAAGGATCTCTTTGGTAGAATGGCTTTCAGAGGCGTTCTCTTTTAACACAATAATATATGCTTTTGCCCAAGACAGGAATCTTGAAACTAGAACGTCGTGTCGTACATATTGAAATTCTTGGGTTTTGTGCCGTACAGGAATCTCGTATCCTGGAACACCAAGGGGCCTGTGAAGGCAGATCCCTTGGAATATCTGGGATGATCAAGGATACAATCAGTTTTACTAGCTCTACTGATCTAAGACAATGGTGGCCGTGAACATTGACAGGTATGTCAATCTCCAGCGCATGATCAACGACATGGTAGCTGATAGATCGGGGCAGCAACGCCACCAAGAGTGATGGTTCCCAATCAACAACAAGGCCTCTCTTGAGCTTTGTGGACCTGGCCACATTGTGTGGCTGTTCCGCCTTGTGGATCATGGACTGGTGGAACAGTGACACAATCCACGAAGCTCTCATGATCAAGACCATTTCCAAGATATCTACCACCGAGCATGACTGTCAAAGGATTTGAGAATGGGGAAAGATTCAGCCCTTGCAAAAAACAACAGAAGGCTATGTTTGCTGCAAAGCGATATTCCGGGGATTGCTCCCTCCCGTGGCTGGCCTTGAATCCAAGCGGCAGTGGAGCGTGGCTGGGATTGCCTCCGGTGGAGTCATGCTGCCACGACTTTGAAACGGAAAGCTCAAGCTCAAGAATGCGGCTGCCACTTGTGCTGATACGGCCTCAGTGGGAGTTCCCGTGCATCCTGTCCTTGCCATTCCTTGTTACGATCAAAGCTCTTGATCATAGTTTCACCTCTACATATGAAAAAAGCTGGACGATGGAACGCTAGTTGAGATCGAATGGTCGTTGATTCGAGGCAGAAGATCAAGCATCTCAAGGCACACTTGAGTTAGTTCCCCGCACAGGCATCTCTTTAGATGTACAGTATTTCGAGAGGATGCTCGGAACATCTTCGTGAATATACAGCAGCTGAACAAGGTTTTAGAGTGCGGGTTTAGATGAATGCTCCAGCTCCGCTCATAAACACTATCCCAGCTTGTTTGTGAGGACGAGAGTCATGGAAATGCGATGCTAGCAGCTTAATGCCAGTTGAGTTGGAGTATTTCGTTAGGGTTTGGTTTCAGCTGAATGGAAGGAACCTACGAGCTCGATCGCTACCTCTCCAATCTCGCCTTGCAAATGTATCCCTCCACCCGATTCGAGCAGCATCTCCTCTCGTCCGAGCAGCAGCTGCGAGCTACAAAGCCACCAACGATCTAACCAGAGGTAACGAACGCCGATCACGATCGGCTCGTCCTTCTCCTCGACGGGCGATATCTTCGCCCGTCCTCCTCCTCCTCCTCCTATGGTCTGGCCACATTTTAAGGAATATATCCCACATCAGACTTTCCACGTCGGTATTTCATTTAACGTAACGAGGAGGAAGCTCGGGCGGGACGCCGCGGTGAGAATCCGGGCGATGAATGTGTCGGATTCCGATCGCTTATGTGTGCCCTACAGGTGTTCCAGGCGATCGCGATGAGTTCCAAGAAGATCGCGAAGCTTGAGAGGAGGAGGCAGGAATCCGCGTCGCTGTCTGGCGTGTACACGATCAATCACACCGTGGCGATAGGAGCGCAGGACCCTCGGAGCTCGACTTTGTGCGATCACGGCAGCAGGGATTGGCGGCGGCACCAGAGGTTCCTCCTCCCTGGAAAACTCTAGCGGCCGTAATACCTCGGCGATTCACATCGCTGATCATGGTGATCAGGCAATGCGAGCTATCAATGACGATCCCGAGAGCACCAGTCCCGCATCGTCGTCGTCGATTGGCAGCGATTCTTCCTCTTTTGAATGGAGCGTTGTTTCTTGGGATCGTCTCGTTCTAACCGATTGCTCGCATCGATTTTGCAGGCTAGAATCGCCGGGCATTGCGAGAGGAGGAGGAGCCACGGATGAGAGCGATTTCAAGCTACAACGAGCTCGCGGCGTAATTGCGAGAGGCGATCCAGGCCGAGTACCACACGGCAGCCGCGAGTGGCGATTCTTAATCGAGCTTGAAGAATATACTTAAAATGCTTGCAATTTTAACTTTCTTTCATTTTTTTTCATTTTGTGAAGTGTACAGCTACGATGCTGTATACTAATATCAAGCACTCACATTTTTTAAATAGCACTTTTCTTTATCTTTATTTTAATGAAGCCTATTTTCATTGTTGAGCATGCCATCTTTTTTGTTGTGTTTGGAGAACAGCTTGACTTGATCCACCATTTGTTTAACCTCACCAATATTCCTTTTTGAGCCCTTTGCGATTCTATGTATCTGAGACTCAAACAAATTAGAACTCTCCCTCTAGAATCAAGCACTTCAGTTAGTAAACATATAAGAAATAAGCCTTTGTTCGTCATAGAGTTTAGAATTATTTTGCACTTCCTTGTGCTCAGCTCACTCTTTTCCAACTTGATATTTTGCATACTAAGCCCGGGAATCATGACCATGACCTCACTCAGCGATCCCATGCTCGAAATGTTTTCAAGTTGGTCACACAAGAACTTAAAACTGATAGTTCCCTTCGCGAACTTCTCCATCAGCTCTGATTCGTCGCTCATCACAGTATTCTTGATCTTGTCCATCAGCCCCTTCAAATCTGCCATACCAAGTAACGTGCTCGCAAAAGATCTGAACTCAAACACCTCCAAATCGTTCAGCCTCTCTCCAGTCCCCAGGAATATTATGGGACTTTTGGTGGCAGCAACTCTGAAAGGAACAAACAAGTTAGAACCACATGCACATTGTCTTACAAAAGGGAATACTTACGCATTAAGAGCGCCGCCACCTTTACCATGATGATAACAGCGCCAACTTGGGCACTCTCCTTGAACGCAAGAGCTTGATCCGTCCATCACAAAAACTATCAAGTCCGGCTTCGGAGCAACAGCAAGTTGACGCATCTCTTCGAATAAAGCAGCGTCTTGCTTGTGCCTCCCGCTCATGTTTATGATAATAAGATTGCGCTTGGCACCCTGAAAGCTTCCACTCCTTGTTGGGCGATCACCACTGAATCGCTCTCGGTATAGCTCCCATAAAACGGTATCAAAATACGTTTTGTTTTAGCTGATCAAAGCCCTGAAAGTATCGGCACAAACCAGGGCCGGTCTGAATGTAAGCAGCATATTTGGTACAGGTTGTAGTTTTTCCAGAGCCTGGAATTTAGCGCGATATATAATCTCTTTATTGAGATAATTTTTCATTGCAATCCAGCATTACCGCTAAATACAGTCTAGAAAACTAACACATAAGTATCCAATTGTATCCAAAATCTGAGAAAATAGTAATGGGAATGCCTTGTGAATGATGTGCTTCTTGTGGTGCCCTGCCAGATTCTCCAAAGACCTCCTCACATTCACGTTCAGAGCCAATGTCTGAACTAATTTGAATTACACGTTTGCTTACAGTAGAGCGTGCGTGATCTCGTTGACACAGTTGGTCACAGGACAACCGAGCACCATTTTGTCTAAACCCTAAACAGCTATAAGATAAATGTTTGTACTTTTAAAGCAAAGTGTTACAATCCATACAGAATTACTGGAATTCCAAGTACAAGTTAATAGCAGAGTACGATCAGCAAAGAAAAAAAAAGAAAAGAATCCGATCTCATGCTTCATATGCGATTGTTTCTGAGCAACCTCCGAGTCTCTATAGTGTCCATGAAGCCGGCCACTGCTTTGCTGGACGCCGCTCAATTCTCCGAGTCAATCCCTCCAGCCCCTCTATCTATTTAGCTTCACGGGAGGAGTGTAAACTTAGCGCCTGGATCCTTGACAGCGCCCCCATTCTCCACTGGCGTCCTGGGAGCAGTTCATTCAAGTCTTTTCGTGGCGGACGGTCAGGACTGAATCAAATAGTGTCCTGAGGAATATCGGACGGCTGGCTGCTTTACAACTTCAGTAGGTTCTTCTCATCTCATTTTTGTGTTATTGGAGGGCGACGTTTTGGCTGTAACATGTCCGTCGAGAGCGCGGCCAGCACCATCAGCGACATGGATGTGAGCAATGCTGATGCTACATTGCATCTCAAGGTCCACAATTCGGCAGATCTTAAGTAGTGTTATATTTTGAAGAAGTCAGTCTTGCTTGAGTGAACTTACCGATCACGCCAAGTTGAGGGAGACCATCTACCCAGAGTTTATCTTTTGGGAATGGCGGGATCGAGCAGACGATGAATGCGCCGAGGTACGAGTAGGATTGGAAGCGCAAGATTTCTCTCTGGCTTACGCGTAGGATTGGAAGCGCGAGATTTCTCTCTGGATCCCGAGATGGAGAAGATTTGGTGCATTTTCTTGCTGGTGTCGACCTGTGCCGGCGTCTCGTTCCACGCCACGCTGCATCGCAGCGATGCGCTATTGACGACTGATGCTCATTGGTACACACAGACTCTGGATCACTATGCGACTCAAGTGGGAAATTTTCTTTGTTTGTTCTTCGAGAGATTGGGTTTTTACGTGCTCGATCTTTGCAGGACGATAGAACTTTTTCTCAGCGCTACTATGAGTTTACGGACTACTTCGATGCTCCCAACGGGCCAGTGTTTCTCAAGATATGTCCCGAGGGACCGTGTGTAGGGATCCAAAACGATTACAGTGCGGTAAGAAAACTTTTTGCTCGATTGAACTGGATCGCTTTTCTTACCTGCGGTGTCAAGGTGCTAGCGAAAAGGTTTGGAGCCGCGATTGTTTCTCTTGAGCACCGATACTATGGACAAAGCTCGCCATTCAAAATTCACGCGACAGAGAACTTGATTTATCTATCTTCCAAGCAGGCTCTTTTCGATCTCGCAGCATTTCGTGAATACTACCAGGTGGCAGCTATTTCATATAGTTTCACGACTTGAATAGAGGCTGTGTTGCAGGACCTGATTAATCATAGGACCAACTCTACCAGGGACAATCCTTGGATCGTAATTGGATGGTCATACGCTGGAGCATTGAGTGCCTGGTTTAAGCTGAAGTTTCCACATTTAGCGGTTGGAAGCGTTGCAAGCTCTGGTATTGTCCAAGCAATTTTCGAGTTCACTAAGCTCGACGAGCAGGAAAGCCTTTACCATCTTTTCCTTGATTTTATCTCCAAGCGTTCGTATACACCTGCAGGTTGCCGAATCCGCCGGTGCTACCTGTAGCGCTGCTTTGCGTGCCGTGACCCGTTTAGCAGAGCAAGGCCTGAAGAAAAACTCTGTGTCTACGAAAGCATTGTTCAATGCTGAACAGGTAACTTCTGGTCAGTCTTAGATCTCACGCCGATTAAACTTTGCAGCTCGACGTGGATGGAGATTTCCTGTATTTGCTAGCTGAGGCTGCGACCACTGCGGTATAATTTAGTTCTTTCCTCTGCCGCCTGATATTTTCTTTTTCTTACGCAGTTTCAGTATGGTAATCCAGAAATCTTGTGTTCGCCACTTGTTGCTGCGTATAAACGTGACGAGGATCTACTGGTATGTGCGTGAAAGTGATGCCGCTGCAGATAATTTTCTTGTCGTTCAGGCTGTGTATGCGAAGTATGTCAAAGATTACTACATAGACACATTTAAATCGAGCATCAATACTTATGATCAAAAGCACTTGAAAGAAAACTTGGCTGCAGGAGATCATTCGAGTAAGTCTAGCGTTGAGCTTGAGTTTTTGCTGATGGTCTGCTTGTAGGTGATAGATTAGGGTGGTACCAAATGTGCACCGAATTGGGGTACTTTCAAGTGGCGCCTGCAAACAATAGCATTCGCTCTGCTCTCATCAATGTCAAGTACGTACTCATAAGCTGTATCATCTTATCCAATGTCCTGCTGCTTGTGCAGGTACCATTTGGATTTATGCTCCAACGTCTTCGGGAACGGCACATTCCCAGAAGTCGATGACACTAACCTTTGCTACGGGGGAAACAAGATCAGAGGTATTTCCCAGTTGATGTTGTCCGTTGGCAGCCATCATTCATCCTTTGTTTGTTGTAGGAGATAAGATTTTGTTCATGAACGGTTCCCAAGATCCTTGGCGTCATGCCTCCAAGCAAACTTCTTCCCGCAATGGTAAGAGAGCCATCATAAGCTATGTTGTTTCAAATCAGCTTTTGATGCAATTGCAGAGCCCGCATATGTGATAAAGTGTCAAAACTGCGGTCATGGAGTTGATATGCTAGGCTGTCCGCAGTCCCCGCCTCAAATCCGAGGTAAACCCATGGATTCCATTACTCACATTTGATGGCATGTGTATATATCCTTGCAGGAAACACCTCGAAGTGTGCCGACCCGGAGGCTGCACAAGCGGGTCAGAGGATCATAGCGACTTACATCTCCCGCTGGCTCGAAGACGCGAATGGCTCTGTAAAGTACATGTAAATCCTTGTGAGTGTTCGACCTCTCTAGATGGATTTCCATTTCATTGTTTTCACATTGTTTCAGGCTAGTTTTCGAGATGCAAAGTTCATGTTCATGGTCATAATCCTTTTATTTCCTCCGACAAAAACTCAAGAAGAAAACCATTTTTTGCAAATGAAGCTGAAGGCTTGCCACTCGACACAGCAGGCGTTGGAACCTGGTCATCTTACTCACTTTTTCATTCTTGTGTGACTGTTTGCTTTGATCATGAAGTATATTAATCGCGAGCAATCGAAGAAACTCGAGATACTTTCTTGTTAGGGCGCTCCATATAAGCCGAGCTTTGAGTGAAATTCTTGAGCAATAACAGCTTTCTTTCTCCTCGTTTTCTTTGTCTCTTGGAAGAGGAAGCAGCTGCGGGAGGAAAAGAAGCAGCTGCGGGCGAGAACACCCCTGTTTGTTCCAATTGCAAGTTTAAAATCTGGGAAACTTCTTTCATTGGGAGAGATCCTTGACGAAGCAAGCTTTCCCTAAACGAGGGACGGAATATCCATATAAATGTCGTCTTGTCTTCTAGATATCTATGAGCAGCAACTCTGAAAGGATAAACAAGAACCACGATCTTCGTGATGATAACAGCGTCAACTTGGGCACTCGCTTTGAACGTAACAGCTTGATCAGCAAGCAAGAGCTTGTCCAATGCTTCTATCCATCACAAAAACGATCAAGGGTGGCTTTGTAGCGTCAGCAAGTCTTCGAACAAAGCAGCCTCTTGCTTGTGCCTCCCACTCGTATCTATGATAATAAGATCGCGCTTGGGATCCTTGGGCGATCACCACATGTCACTCTCGGTGTAGCTCCCCATAGAACGGGATATTGGTCTTGCAGTTGCTCGCGTTTTGTTTTAGCTAATCTGACACGATACATAAGATCTCATTGAGATAATTTTTTCAACGGATTACCACATCGATCCTTTTCAAACGCTGTTTTTCCGGGCTCCAGGATGGATCTAGAAAACAACACATATTCCAATTGTATAAACTCTAAAAACATATGCAATGGGAAGAGCGAGTGAATGATCGTCTCTTGTTATGCTCAGCTGCTAAATTCTCCACAGGCTTTCTCACGTTCAGAGCCAATGTCTCAACTAACTTCCCCAGCACCATTTTTGTCTAGAATCAACATTTAAGAACACTAGAAGGGAACAAAAGAATAGAGTACCTGGTCTGAAAAGAACACCATCCAGTCGAGAGCTTTCTTCCGTGCTAGAGATTTTCGATATACAGCATGACGAGGAACACTGGTGCAAATAGCCGAGACAAATTTCACTCGAAATCTGTGAAAAAAGATAAGAAACTAAACAATCATTAACTTGGAAAATGAATAAACAAGTAAAAGCCAACTTTACATCAAAGCTTTCAAGTTGGACCATCTGGCAACGATATCCAGAAAGTTCTCAGGACCGTATCCAAGAATCCAGTTGCATCACAGCCCCTGCATTGTCGAAGATGGGAAAGATTCAACCCTTGCGAAAAACAACAGAGTAGCGATCAAGCTCGTAACTTGGAAGCATGTACACTCATGGCCTGGGAAAGATCCTTGGCATCGCGGCAGGACCTTAAAAGTTCGGTCCCTAACAGCCATTCAGCTGAACCCAAATTCTAACGAATTCAGCTGAAATGAGGAAGATCACTCTTGGAGATCCTTCTGTCTGTGACATCTCGCTTTCCTCCATAGAAGGCAAACACTGAGTTGTCTCGGTTGTTGTCCAACTCAACCGGGACTAAGCCACTAGTAGCGCGTTTCCATGAATCTCGTCCACACAAACAAGCTGGGATAGCGTTTACAAGCGGTGCCAGAGCAAACTGCTCGAGTGCCACACTCTAGAATGCAACCATGTTCGGCTCCTCTATCTTCACGAAGACATTCCCGCAGAAAGACATGCACTTCCCATACATCTAAAGAGATGCCTGTGAGAGGAAGTAACTCAAGTGTGCTTGCCTTGGTCTCCTTCGGATCGACGACCAAGAATTTGAGCGCGATATCATTCTTGTATTCCTGCGAGGAAAAGTCTGTGAAACTATGATCGAGAGCTTTGATCGTATCTTTCCAGTGAAGCCCTAAAAGGTCCTGTTAAAAAGTAACATTTAGAGCTCTTTAACAAAGATCATAAGGCCCTAAAAATGGCGCTGGAAGGGAGTAGCGGGAGGAGCTTCGTCGATTGCTTTCATCTCTTCAAAGAGGGAATAAGACCACTGTGGGAGGTATAGAATTTCTCGGTCCATCCTTTTTTTTCTTAGATACAATCCTTTATTTTCTCTCTCGTCAGGATACTGCAAATCGAAACGGTGGAAAATGGATTGTTCGCTTTAAGAAGATCGTATCCGGTCGATTCTGGGAGGACTTGGTATAGTCATTCTTTCTCTCCCTTTTTTGTTTCTCACTTCTTCTCAAGTTTGTGACCGGCTAAAAATGTTTTTTTTTTAAATTCTCACAGGTGCTCGCAATGATCGGAGATCAACTCGAATACAGTGACAGCCTCTGTGGAGCGGTGCTGAGCATTCGTTTCGGGGAGGACATTTTGAGCGTCTGGAACAGGAACGCGTCTGATAATCAGGTATGGTTTGGAAGTGAACTGTCTGCGCCCTTGCAGAAAACAACGGAAGGCTGTGTTTGCTGCAAAGCGATATTCCGGGGATTGCTCCCTCCCGTGGCTGGCCTTGAATCCAAGCGGCGGTGGAGCGTGGCTGGGATTGCCTCCGGCGGAGTCATGCTGCCACGACTTTGAAACGGAAAGCTCAAGCTCAAGAATGCGGCTGCCACTTGTGCTGATACGGCCTCAGTGGGAGTTCCCGTGCATCCTGTCCTTGCCATTCCTTGTTACGATCAAAGCTCTTGATCATAGTTTCACCTCTACATACAAAAAAAGCTGGACGATGGAACGCTGGTCGTGATCGAATGCTTGGTCGTTGATTCGAGGCAGAAGATCAAGCATCTCAAGGCACACTTGAGTTAGTTCCCCGCACAGGCACCTCTTTAGATGTACAGTATTTCGAGAGGATGCTCGGAACGTCTTCGTGAAGATAGAGCAGCTGAACAAGGTTCTAGAGTGCAGGTTTAGATGAATGCTCCAGCTCCGCTCATAAACGCTATCCCAGCTTGTTTGTGAGGACGAGAGTCATGCTAGCGGCTTAATGCCAGTTGAGTTGGGGTATTTCGTTAGGGTTTGGTTTCAGCTGAATGGAAGGAACCTACGAGCTCGATCGCTACCTCTCCAACCTCGCCTTGCAAATGTATCCCTCCACCCGATTCGAGCAGCATCTCCTCCTCTTCTCCTTCGTCCGAGCAGCAGCTGCGAGCTACAAAGCCACCAGCGATCTAACCAGAGGTAACGAACGCCGATCACGATCTCCTCGACGGGCGATATCTTCGCCCGTCCTCCTCCTATGGTCTGGCGAATATATCCCACGTCAGACTTGCCACGTCGGTCTTTGATTTACGTACGAGGAGGAAGCTCGGGCGGGACGCCGCGGTGAGAATCCGGGCGATGAATGTGTCGGATTCCGATCGCGTATGTGTGCCCTACAGGTGTTCCAGGCGATCGCGATGAGTTCCAAGAAGATCGCGAAGCTTGAGAGGAGAAGGCAGGAATCCGCGTCGCCGGCGCTGTCTGGCGTGTACACGATCAATCACACCGTGGCGATAGGAGCGCAGGACCCTCGGAGCTCGAATTTGTGCGATCGCGGCAGCAGGGATTGGCGGCGGCACCAGAGGTTCCTCCTCCCTGGAAAACTCTAGCGGCCGTAATTCCTCGTCGGTTCACATTGCTGATCATGGGATCGTCTCTTTCTAACCGATTGCTCGCATCGATTTTGCAGGCCTTGCTACTCAGAGGCTAGAATCGCCGGGCATTGCGAGAGGAGGAGGAGCCATGGATGAGGGCGATTTCACGCTACAACGAGCTCGCGGCGCAATTGCGAGAGGCGATCCAGGCCGAGGAGTACCACACGGCAGCCGCGATCGTGGCGATGCGGCGATCCTTAATCGAGCCTGGAGAATATTCAACTTTCATTCATTTGGTTTCGTTTTCAAATAGCACTTTTCTTATCTTTGTCTTGGAGTTTTTTCATGAATCTTCATCATATTTTCATTGTTGAGCATGCCACCTTTTTTGTTGATGGGTAATGATTTGAGCTGTTTGGAGAACAGCTTAACTTGATCCACCATTTGCTTAACCTCACCAATATTCCTTCTTGGGCCATTTGCGATTCTATGTACCTGAGACTCAAACAAATTAGAACTCTCCCTCTAGAATCAAACACTTCAGTTAGTAAACATATAAGAAATAAGCCTTTGTTCGTCATAGAGTTTAGAATTGTTTTGCACTTCCTTGTGTTCAGCTCACTCTATTCCAGCTTGATATTTTGCATACTAAGCCCGGGAATCGTGGCCATGACATCACTTAGTATCCCATGCTCGAAATGTTTTCAAGCTGGTCACACAAGAACTTAAAACTGATAGTTCCCTTCGTGAACTTTTCCATCAGCTCTGATTCGTCGCTCATCACAGTATTCTTGATCTTGTCCATCAGCCCCTTCAAATCTGCCATACCAAGTAACTTGTTCGCAAAAGACCTGGACTCAAACACTTCCAAATCGTTCAGCCTCTCTCCAGTCCCCAGGAATATTATGGGACTTTTGGTGGCAGCAACTCTGAAAGGAACAAACAAGTTAGAACATGCGCATTGTCTTACAAAAGGGAATACTTACGCCCTAAGAGTGCCGCCACCTTTACCATGATGATAACAGCGCCAACTTGGGCACTCTCCTTGAACACAAGAGCTTGATCCGTCCATCACAAAAACTATCAAGTCCGGCTTCGTAGCAACAGCAAGTTGACGCATCTCTTCGAATAAAGCAGCGTCTTGCTTGTGCCTTCCACTCATGTTTATGATAATAAGATTGCGCTTGGCATCCACTCCTTGTTGGGCGATCGCTCGCAGAGTAACAGATGAAATAAAGAAAGGGCCTACAAAAAAAAGAAATAAAGGAACGGCTCAGCTGTAGTGACTGGAAAGTGGTTTAAATATGTGGTGAGGATAATAGAATAAAGAAAGGGCCCTACAAAAAAAAAAGAAATAAAGAAAGGGCTCGGATAAGCAGCCACAAATCCAACCGTCCGATATTCCTCAGGAAACTATTTGATTCAGTCCACGAAAAGAACCAAAAAGAGATCCTCTCGAAGTAGTGTTATATTTTGAAGAAGTTAGTCTTGCTTGAGTGAACTACACGATCACGCCAAGTTGAGGGAGAGCAGAACCATCTATCATTTGGGAATGGCGGGATCAAGCAGACAATGAATGCGCCGAGGTACGAAGCGCGAGGTTTCTCTCTGGATCCCGAGATGGAGAAGATTTGGTGCATTTTCTTGCTGGTGTCGACCTGTGCCGGCGTCTCATTCCACGCCACGCTGCACCGCAGCGGTGCGCTATTGACGACTGATGCGCATTGGTACACACAGACTCTGGATCACTACGCGACTCAAGTGGGAAATTTTCTTTGTTTGTTCTTCGAGAGATTGGGTACTCGATCTTTGCAGGACGATAGAACTTTTTCTCAGCGCTACTATGAGTTTACGGACTACTTCGATGCTCCCAACGGGCCAGTGTTTCTCAAGATATGTCCCGAGGGACCGTGTGTAGGGATCCAAAACGATTACAGTGCGGTAAGAAAACTTTTTGCTCGATTGAACTTGATCGCTTTTCTTACCTCCGGTGTCAAGGTGCTAGCGAAAAGGTTTGGAGCCGCGATTGTTTCTCTTGAGCACCGATACTATGGACAAAGCTCGCCATTCAAAACTCACGCGACAGAGAACTTGATTTATCTATCTTCCAAGCAGGCTCTTTACGATCTCGCAGCATTTCGTGAATACTACCAGGTGGCAGATATTTTATATAGTTTCACGACTTGAATAGAGGCTGTGTTGCAGGACCTGATTAATCATAGGACCAACTCTACCAGGGACAATCCTTGGATTGTAATTGGATGGTCATACGCTGGAGCCTTGAGTGCCTGGTTTAAGCTGAAGTTTCCACATTTAGCGGTTGGAAGCGTTGCAAGCTCTGGTATTGTCCAAGCAATTTTCGAGTTCACTAAGCTCGACGAGCAGGAAAGCCTTTACCATCTTTTCCTTGATTTTATCTCTAAGCGTTCGTATACACCTGCAGGTTGCCGAATCCGCCGGTGCTACCTGTAGCGCTGCTTTGCGTGCCGTGACCCGTTTAGCAGAACAAGGCCTGAAGAAAAACTCTGTGTTTACGAAAGCATTGTTCAATGCTGAACAGGTAACTTCTGGTCAGTCTTAGATCTCACGCCGATTAAACTTTGCAGCTCGACGTGGATGGAGATTTCCTGTATTTGCTAGCTGAGGCTGCGACCACTGCGGTATAATTTAGTTCTTTACTCTGCCGCATGATATTTTCTTTTTCTTACGCAGTTTCAGTATGGTAATCCAGAAATCTTGTGTTCGCCACTTGTTGCTGCGTATAAACGTGACGAGGATCTACTGGTATGTGCGTGAAAGTGATGCCGCTGCAGATAATTTTCTTGTCGTTCAGGCTGTGTATGCGAAGTATGTCAAAGATTACTACATAGACACATTTAAATCGAGCATCAATACTTATGATCAAAAGCACTTGAAAGAAAACTTGGCTGCAGGAGATCATTCGAGTAAGTCTAGCGTTGAGCTTGAGTTTTTGCTGATGGTCTGCTTGTAGGTGATAGATTATGGTGGTACCAAATGTGCACCGAATTGGGGTACTTTCAAGTGGCGCCTGCAAACAATAGCATTCGCTCTGCTCTCATCAATGTCAAGTACGTAAGCACAAGCTGTGTCATCTTATCCAATGTCCTGATGGTTGTGCAGGTACCATTTGGATTTATGCTCCAACGTCTTCGGGAACGGCACATTCCCAGAAGTCGATAGCACGAACCTTTACTATGGGGGAAACAGAGGTATTTCCTAGTTGATGCTGTCCATCATTCATAATTTGTTGCAGGAGATAAGATTTTGTTTATGAACGGCTCCCAAGATCCTTGGCGTCATGCCTCCAAGCAAACTTCTTCCCGCAATGGTAAGAGAGCCATCATAAGCTATGTTGTTTCAAATCAGCTTTTGATGCAATTGCAGAGCCCGCATATGTGATAAAGTGTCAAAACTGCGGTCATGGAGTTGATATGCTAGGCTGTCCGCAGTCCCCGCCTCAAATCGGAGGTAAACCCATGGATTCCATTCCTCACAGTTGATGGCATGTGTATATATCCTTGCAGGAAACACCTCGAAGTGTGCCGACCCGGAGGCTGCACAAGCGGGTCAGAGGATCATAGCGACTTACATCTCCCGCTGGCTCGAAGACGCGAATGGCTCTGTAAAGTACATGTAAATCCTTGTGAGTGTTCGAACTCTCTAGATGGATTTCCATTTCATAGTTTTCACATTGTTTCAGGCTAGTTTTCGAGATGCAAAGTTCATGTTCATGGTCATAATCCTTTTATTTCCTCCGACAAAAACTCAAGAAGAAAACCATCTTTTGCTGGTCATCTTACTCACTTTTTCATTCTTGTGTGACTGTTTGCTTTGATCATGAAGTATATTAATCGAGGTTCTTCCCTTTTTTCTCTTCCAGAACTGCATTTGCAAAAAAGAAGAGAACCCTATCGCTCCAGTTTTGTGGTGAGATCACTGCCACAAGTGATTTCCTCGATACTTTCTTGTCAGGGCGCTCCATATAAGCCGAGCTTTGAGTGAAATTCTTGAGAGTTTAGAAACAGCAATAACAGCTTTCTTTCTCCTCGTTTTCTTTGTCTCTTGCAAGAAGGATCGAGAACAACCCTGTTTGTTCCAATTGCAAGTTTAAAATCTGGGAAACTTCTTTCATTGGGAGAGAAGAAAGCTTTCCCTAAACGAGGGACGGAATATCCATATAAATGTCGTCTTGTCTTCTAGATATCTATGAGCAGCAACTCTGAAAAGATAAACAAGAACCACATGCCCATTGGCTATACATACGCACAATTACCATCTTCGTGATGATAACAGCGTCAACTTGGGCACTCGCTTTGAACGTAACAGCAAGCAAGAGCTTGTCGAATGCTTCCATCCATCACAAAAACGATCAAGGTTGGCTTCGTAGCATCAGCAAGTCTTCAAAGAACAGCCTCTTGCTTGTGCCTCCCATTTGTATCTATGATAATAAGATCGCGCTTGGCATCCTCGAAAGCTTCCACTTCTTGGGCGATCACGACAGGTCACTCTCGGTGTAGCTCCCCATAGAACGGGATATTGGTCTTGCAGTTGCTCGCGTTTTGTTTTAGCTAATCTGACACGATATATGTTAGCGTCGATTCAAAGATCTCATTGAGATAATTTTTTCAACGGATTACCACATCGATCCTTCTCAAACGCTGTTTTTCCGGGCTCCAGGATGGATCTAGAAAACAACACATATTCCAATTGTATAAACTCTAAAAATAATATGTAATGGGAAGAGCGAGTGAATGATGCGTCTCTTGTTATGCTCGGCTGCTAAATTCTCCACAGACTTTCTCACGTTCAGAGCCAATGTCTCAACTAACTTCCCCAGCACCATTTTGTCTAGAATCAACATTTAAGAACACTAGAAGGGAACAAAAGAATAGAGTACCTGGTCTGAAAAGAACACCATCCAGTCGAGAGCTTTCTTCCGTGCTAGAGATTTTCGATATACAGCACGACGAGGAACACTGGTGCGAATAGCCGAGACAAATTTCACTCGAAATCTGTGAAAAAAGATAAGAAACTAAACAATCATTAACTTGGAAAATGAATAAACGAGTAAAAGCCAACTTTACATCAAAGCTTTCAAGTTGGACCATCTGGCAACGATATCCAGAAAGTTCTCAGGACCGTATCCAAGAATCCAGTTGCATCACAGCCCCTGCATTGTCGAAGATGGGAAAGATTCAACCCTTGCGAAAAACAACAGAGTAGCGATCGAGATCGTAGGTTGATGGCACGATGGAAGCATGCACACTCATGGCCTGGGAGCGATCCTTGGCATCGGGGCAGGACCTTAAAAGGTCAGTCCCTAACAGCCATTCAGCTGAACCCAAATTCTAACGAATTCAGCTGAAATGGAAGATCACTCTTGGAGATCCTTCTGTCTGTGACGTCTCGCTTTCCTCCACACAAGGCAAACACCGAGTTGTCTCGGCTGTTGTCGAACTCAACCGGCACTAAGCCGCTAGTAGCGCGTTTCCATGAATCTCGTCCACACAAACAAGCTGGGATGGCGTTTACAAGCGGTGCCAGAGCATTCGTCAAAACTGCTCGAGTGCCGCACTCTAGAATGCAACCCTATCTTCACGAAGACGCTCCCGCCGAGCGTCCGCTAGAAAGACAAAGAGATGCCTGTGAGAGGAAGTAACTCAAGTGTGCTTGGTCGGATCGACGACCAAGAATTTGAGCGCGATATCATTCTTGTACACCTGCGAAAAGTGTGTGAAACTATGATCGAGAGCTTTGATCGTATCTTTCCAGTGAAGCCCTAAAAGGTCCTGTTAAAGGGTTTCAATATGTGGTTAATTTTACCATATTTTAAAGTAACATTTAGAGCTCTTTAACAAAGATCATAAGGGCGATAAACCCTAAAAATGGCGCTGGAAGGGAGTAGCGACGAGGAGGAGCTTCGTCGATTGCGCGACACCGATGACAAGGAGCGCCACATTCGCGCCGGCTTGCATCCGCTCCAGGTACTCCTCTTGTGCCGCTCGATCGATCCATCGCGATTGAGCGCCATTGGTTTGATTGTTTGCCTTGCAGCAACGCTTTGTGTTTTGGTACACGAGGAGGACTCCGGGCGTGCGCTCTCATATTTCCTATGAGGACAGTATGAAGAAGATCGCTGAGTTTAGCACTGTGAGTAGTCCTATCCTTTTTTTTTTTTTTGGTTTCTTCTCTTATGGTTTTTCTTGACCAGGTTGAGGGGTTTTGGAGCTGCTACTGCCATCTCTCGAGGCCATCCAATTGTCCAAATCCCACTGACTTTCATCTCTTCAAAGAGGGAATAAGACCACTGTGGGAGGTATAGAATTTCTCGGTCCATCCTTTTTTTTTCTTAGATACAATCCTTTATTTTCTCTCTCGTCAGGATACTGCAAATCGAAACGGTGGAAAATGGATTGTTCGCTTTAAGAAGATCGTATCCGGTCGATTCTGGGAGGACTTGGTATAGTCATTTTCTCTCTCTCTTTTTTGTTTCTCACTTTTTCTCAAGTTTGTGACCGGCTAAAAACGTTTTTTTTTTATTCTCACAGGTGCTTGCAATGATCGGAGATCAACTCGACTACAGTGACAGCGTCTGTGGAGCGGTGCTGAGCATTCGTTTCGGGGAGGACATTTTGAGCGTCTGGAACAGGAACGCGTCTGATAATCAGGTATGGTTTGGAAGTGAACTGTCTGCTTCGCTGTTCTTCTCCACAGTCGTGCTTACTTGTGTTTACAGGCTGTGATGGCTCTTCGCGATTCCATCAAGCGGCACCTCCATCTCCCCACCAGTTACGTGATGGAGTACAAACCACACGACGCTTCCTTGCGAGACAACTCGTCCTTCAGAAACGCATGGCTTCGGGGGTGACTTTGTAACTTCTCTCTAACAACCGAGATATGATACCATCGAGAATCCATTTCGTAATCCAGTTTTTATTTCTTTTGATTGCTTGTTTCACTCTTGGCAGATGAATGCAACTTCCAGGTGATGGCCTGGAAGCAAAAATATGAATGTATTCTCGTGGTTTCTTCGGAACCCGGGGAAAAAAACAGGAGGAAAAGAATGACTTCGAGGTTGTGTAAGCTTTTGCTCTTTTGTTTCTCCTCGTCTCTAGCTGCTAACGTTTTCCTTGATCTTGAGGTATGACTGCATGTTGAGGTGCATTCCAAGGGAGATATTCATCCCGTTGTAATTTGTGGGGGCGTACATCCAATACTCGTCCGAGCTGAGCAGCTGCGAAGAAAGGGAAGCAAAGTTGACAAGTTTAGTCTTTTTTTTGTTTCTCCATATTGAGCACGCATGACCTTTACTTGCAGCTGCAAAAACTTGACATAGTTGATGGCTTCCTCGAGCATCGTCACAATGTCAACCTGGAGCACAAAGTCAATCGCTCAATATCCCATCTCCAAAAGCTTACGTGAAGGAATGGCCAAAGAGACCCACCTTCGCTCCGTTTGGTACGAGTCCTTGTAGCGCTCTCAAACGCTCGTTGATCCTTTCTCTTCTTTGCTGGCAGCGAAAAACCAAGAGTAAAAACGTTAGAAGACAAAGCAAAAGAGACACAGGGAATGAAGAGCATGAACACGACTTGAGACGAGTAAGAAGATTTTTTTTTGTTTCTGGATTGAGAGATTTTACCCGAGCGTAGATGCTTTGCGGGTCCGTGGCAGATCCACGCTTTGCGCGTGGCTTTCCGTCGGTGTTTAGAGCTGGTCCAAGCGCTGAGGTAACTGTGCTGCTCTCCTCGGGCGCTGACAATGTTACTGATGACTTTGTCCGAGATTCCAAGCCCCTCGATTCCTGCAGCGAGAGATTGAGAAGATCAAGAGACGATGATGAAGAACCTCGAGAAAGAATGACAAGATGAATACGAAGAAACTCTGGAAAGAAAGAACCATCTTAGAGTTCTATGCCAAGAGACTCGCACAAGAGAATTCTCCTCGGGAAAGAATGGAAGTGCGAGAGTTTGAGAAACTCGGAAAGAATGACAAGATGAATGCGAATAAACTCTCGAAAGAAAGAACCATCTAAGAGTTGTGTGTCATGGGACGAATTCTCCTCGAGAAAGAAAGGAAATAGACAAGCTTTTCTACTACTCGAGAAAGAATGGACTAAGATCGCAAGAGAACTTACCAGGCACTTTTTCTTCCAGGCCGGGCAATTCTCGTCTTGCACCTCGGCCCGCTCCTTTTTGATCCTCGCGCAGTGATTCTCCAATACAGCCATGGAAGAACTCGAGGAGTTTTGATTGAGAGAGCTGGAAGAAGAAGCTTTGGAGCTCTTGGGTGGTGTTTTCACGCATGGCTTGCTGGGAATTACCTCCTCGGGAGATTGGAGGAGCTGGACTGGAGGAAATCCAAACTGGATGGAGCTAGAACTGTGCTGGTGTTGCGGGAGGAGGAAGTTAAACACGAGTGGCGAGTCGGGAGAGCTGATGAGAGTGTGGTGGTGAGACGAAGAAGTGGAAGGAGAAGGGAAGGAATCGATGATCCTGTCCAAGTTTTGGTGGTGGTGGTGGTGATTGTCAAGAGCCAACGCTGTAGCTGGCTTGGAATGGAAAATCTGGGAAGAGGAAGGAGGAGGCAGCCAGGAGCCATTGTCGTTGTGATCCGGGCTGTTGCAAAGCTCGGGAAGATTGAGAGAGGAGGCTCCAGATCCACACTCGTCGGAAGAGAAGCTCTCCCAGATGGAGCAAAACTGCGATCCTGCGAAGTCCTCGTGCTCCATCTCCATGCCAAATGGATCAAAGCGATCGAAAAGGAAAATCCAATCGTACAGAAAGGATGATCTTTGCTCGATTGCTCTTGTCTGCCAAGGCCACTGCAACCCTGTCCCTGATGCAACCAGCCAGAAGTTTTCCCAGATTTTAAACTTGCAATTGGAAGAAACAGCGATCGTACTCGCAAGAGACAAAGAAAACGAGAGCCCCAAGTTGCTAGAAAGAAAGCTGTTATTGCTGTTCTTGCGAGTTCCAATTCTAAACTCTCGAGGATTTCTCTCCAAGCTCGGGTTATATGGAGCGCCCCCCCTGACAAGAAAGTATCGAGCAAATCACTTGTTTTCTCTCATGATCTCACGCGGCCAACGAAGAGGTGCTGAAAACTCTAACAAAAAGGACGCAGTGATCTCACCACAGACTGGAGCGAAAGGCTTCTCTTTCTTTTTTTGCGAATGCGGTGAATGTCTGGAAGAGAAAAAAAAGGAAGAGCCTCGATTAGTATACTTCATGATCAAAGCAAACAGTCACATAAGAATAATCTTTTACTGAAAGCCGCCCTTCGAATGAAAAGTGACAAGCAAGTGAGTAAGCTGACCACGGCCAAAAAAATGGTTTCTTCTCGAGCTTTTGTCGGAGGAAGAGAGAGAAAAATAAAAAAGAGGATTATGACCACTTGTTGAATTTAAGCGATCATGAGCAGCCATGCGCATCTGGAGGACAACGAAGCCAACAAGGAGGGAGGCCCAGGCGTGTAGGATCAAAGAGAAAACAAAGAGTGTGGCAAGAAAAAGAGAACAAAAGAAAAAAGTTTTAGAGCTGACGCTGGGAAGGAATGGTTGGATCATGGACAAAGAATACCAGTAGAGAAACACACACACACATACCCCCACACGCACCTCACAGATAAGCATTTTATACCATGCGATTAGAAAAAGCATAGACAATAGTTGGCAGCAGTGTAGAATGCAGGAAAAAAACGAAACAAGACAAAAGCTAAACAGGTAGGAAATCCAAAGTACCTTGCGTTACGCCATACCATAGATGTAGCATCGGATTTTTGACCAGCGAGATTTTTGCGTGAATCTGGAAACCACCCGAGATCAGACAAAAGTATACGATGACCTGAAATTTGCATCACCTTCGCTAATCGAAAGCTACCTTGAAGGGTGCCTGCAACGATGTAAAAACTATGAAAGGGAAATCCATCTTGAGAGGCCAAACACTTACCAGGATCTACATGTACTTTACAGAGCCATTCGCGTCTTCGAGCCAGCGGGAGATGTAAGTGGCTATGAGCTGCTGACCCGCTTGTGCAGCCTCCGGGTCGGCGCATTTCGAGGTGTTTCCTGCAAGGATATATACACATGCCATCAAATGCGAGTAAACATAAGCCATGGTTTACCTCCGATTTGAAGCGGGGTCTGCGGACAGCCTCGCATATCAACACAATGAGCGCAGTTCTGACACTTAATCACATATGCAGGCTCTGCAAATGTATCAAAGCTGATTTGAGACGACATAGCTTATGATGGCTCCCTTACCATTACGCGAAGAAGTTTGCTTGGAGGCATGACGCCAAGGATCTTGGGAACCGTTCATGAACAAAATCTTATCTCCTACAACAAACAAAGGATGAATGATGACTGCCAACGGACAACATCAACTGGAAATACCTCTGATCTTGTTTCCCCCGTAGTAAAGGTTCGTGTTATCGACTTCTGGGAATGTGCCGTTCTCGAAGACGTTGGAGCATAAATCCAAATGGTACCTGCACAAGCAGCATGGATAAGATGACACAGCTTATGAGTACGTACTTGACATTGACGAGAGCAGAGCGAATGCTATTGTTTGCAGGCGCCGCTTGAAAGTACGCTACTTCGGTGCACACTTGGTACCACCATAATCTATCACCTACAAGCAGGCTGTCAGCCAAAACAGAAGCTCAACGGTAGACTTACTCGAATGATCTCCTGCAGCCAAGTTTTCTTTCAAGTGCTTTTGATCATAAGTATTGATGCTCGATTTAAATGTGTCTATGTAGTAATCTTTGACATACTTCGCATACACAGCCTGAACAACAAGAAAATTATCTGCAGCGGCATCACTTTCACGCACATACCAGTAGATCCTCGTTACGTTTATACGCAGCAACAAGTGGCGAACACAAGATATCTGGATTACCATACTGAAACTGCGCAAGAAAAGAAAATATCAGGCAACAGAGTAAAGGACTAGACATACCGCAATCGCTGCAGCATCAGCTAGCAAATACAAGAAATCTCCATCTACATCAAGCTGCAAAGTTTACTTGGCGTGAGCTCTATAACTGACCAGAGGTTACCTGTTCAGCATTGAACAAGGCTTTCGTAGAAACAGAATTTTCCTTCAGGCCTTGTTCTGCTAAACGGGTTACGGCACGCAAAGCAGCGCTACAGGTAGCGCCAGCGGATTCGGCAACCTGTAGGTGTATACGAACGCTTAGAAATAAAATCAAGATAAAAACGAGAAAGAGTCTTGCCTGCTCGTCGAACTTAGTGAACTTGAAAATTGCTTGGACAACACCAGAGCTTGCAACGCTTCCAACCGCTAAATGTGGAAACTTCAGCTTAAACCAGGCACTCAATGCTCCAGAGTATGACCCTCCCATTACAATCCAAGGATTGTCGCTGGTAGAGTTGGTCCTATGATTAATCAGGTCCTGCAACACAGCGTCATTCAAGTCGTGAAACTATATAAAATAGCTGCCACCTGGTAGTATTCACGAAATGCTGCGAGATCGAAAAGAGCCTGCTTGGAAGATAGATAAATCAAGTTCTCTGTCGCGTGAGATTTGAATGGCGAGCTTTGTCCATAGTATCGGTGTTCCAGAGAAACAATCGCGGCTCCAAATCTTTTCGCTAGCACCTTGACACCGCAGGTAAGGAAAGCGATCCAATTCAATCGAGCAAAATGCTTTTCTTACCGCACTGTAATCGTTTTGGATCCCTACACACGTTCCCTCGCCACATATCTTGAGAAACACTGGCCCGTTGGGAGCATCGAAGTAGTCCGTAAACTCATAGTAACGTTGAGCAAAAGTCCTATCGTCCTGTAAATATCGAGCAATGTAAAATTCCAATCTCTCGAAGAACAAACAAAAAGAATTCTTACTTGAGTCGCGTAGTGATCCAGAGTCTGCGTGTACCAATGCGCATCAGTGGTCAATACCGCATCGCTGCGATGCAGCGTGGCGTGGAATGAGACGCCGGCACAGGTCGATACCAGCAAAAGAATGCCGCCGAGGCACCAAATCTTCTCCATTTCGGCCTGGCGCTCAAATTCCTGGATCCAGAAAGAAATCTTGCGCTTCCAATCCTGCTCGTACCTCAGCGCATTCATCGTCTGCGCGATCCCGCCATTCCCAAATGATAAACCCTAGATAGAACCATCTCTAAGATATGATCGGACGGTCAGGACCGGCTCAAATAGTATATTCTCTGAGGAATATCGGACGGCCAGGATTGCTTGTGGCTATGGAGAACTTCGCTGTCGGCACAACGGACCGAGATAAGTTACCGCCCAGGTAATAACCAGCCAGTCAAAAGCCCAGTACAGTTAACGTGAAAAAAGGCCTTGCTTCGCTTCTACACTATACACCTTTAGTAGCTTCTTCTCATCTCATTCTTGTGTTCTTGGAGGGCGAGGTTTTGGCTATGGACGCCGCCGCGCGCCCAAAGAATGTGGCTTCTTTCCGGATCGAGGAGCCGGATCCCTGACTGGAGGCGCCCGATCGATGGCGACGCGGCCGCTGTCGTGTGGATTCTGGCAGGAGCTATCGAGCTCGGCGATGGGGAAGCGGCGGATCTGGTATGGCATTTGCGTTTCCAGGCGTGAATCCGGCCTCTAGAGCGCTGGTTTGATCGGTTCTTGGTGGTAGAAGCGCGGTGTCGGGGCATCGCAGCGAGCTAGAATCAAGATATTATGCCTCTTCCTCCTCCAGCGGGGCTTGGGACGTCTTCGCCGCCATCGAGAGCTCAAGATCATCATGATCCAGAGTCCCCTTCCCTAGGTAGAAGACCCGGACCCTGGCCGCCGAGGATGGACGCCGGTGGCAATCAGAATCCCAGGACAATGGGATCATGGGCCCGAAGAACAGGATTCCGGAGCAACATGTCCGGCGAGAGCGCGGCCAGCACCATCAGCGACACGGATGTGAGCAATGCTGATGCTACATTGCATCTCAAGGCCCCCAATTCGGCAGATCTTAGTGGCGGTGCTGCTCCCAGGACGCCGGTGGAGAATGGGAGCTCTGCCAAGGATCCAGGCGCTACACCGACGAAAGTTTACACCCCTCCCGTGAGCTCAAAGAGAGGGACCGGAGGGATTGACTCGGAGAATGTGAGCGGCGTCCAGCAAAGCAGTGGCCAGCTTCGTGGACACTATAGAGACTCGGAGGTTGACATGGGTTCTCAGCAAGACATGGACGATGTCCTCATGGCGAAACAATCTCATATGAAGTATGAGATCAGAGAGACTCCGGGACTAGGTGAGTTTCCTTTCGGATTCATTTCTTTTTTTCTTTGCTGATCATGTACTCCGCTACTAACTTGTACTTGCAGTTCCGTTAATTTTGTATGGATTGCAACACTACTTCTCCATTGTTGGATCGCTTGTACTTACGCCTTTAATCTTTGTGCCAGCCATGGGCGGAAGCAACGTAAGCTCGTGAGATGGTTTTCTTCTTGCTGTATTAATGCGTGTGATCTTTTGTTGTCTAGGAAGATGTCGCCAAAGTTGTCTCTACTATGCTTCTGGTCACTGGGATCACAACTTTGTTGCACTCGTTTTTCGGTTCGAGGTTGCCTCTGGTGCAAGGCGCATCATTCGCATATCTGGCTCCAATTCTGACTATCATTCATTCTCCGGAGTTTTCTAGCGTACGCCAGAATGTAAGTAAAATCAACTTTCTCTTCGAGACTCTGTGACGTTGTCTTTGTTTTACAGAGATTCAAACATATAATGAGGGAATTGCAAGGAGCTGTCATTATTTCTTCGGTGTTCCAAATGGTCGTGGGCTATACTGGCCTTATGTCTATCATCCTCAGGTATATCTAGCGTCTCAGCCAGCCATGTCGTTAAGTTGAGTCTGACCGAATGTTTTGCAGGGTGATCAATCCGGTGGTTGTTGCACCAACTGTTGCTGCGATAGGCTTGGCATTTTTCAGCTATGCTTTTCCCGTGGTTGGAACCTGTGTCGAGATTGGTCTTCCACAGCTACTGATCGTACTTTTCTTTGCTCTGGTGAGTCCAAATCTCGGCTTGCTGGACATTGCTGCTAACGGCCGTGCGCTCTGTGTATGCAGTACCTGCGAAAAATATCTGTCTTCGGTCACCGAATTTTTCAAGTTTATGCGGTACGTCTGGACAATGAAACTTGCAACTGAACTTCATCTTGGCTCCACAGGTGCCCCTGGGACTTGGTATCATCTGGGCGTATGCTTTCTTACTAACCGAGACGGGAGCATACAACTACAAAGGATGCAATATGAAACTACCACCGTCAGCGGCATGTCAACGACATGTTTTCACTATGAAACACTGCAGGACAGATGTTTCCACGGCTTTGAAAGACGCAGCCTGGTTTCGCTTTCCGTATCCACTGCAATGGGGCACACCACGCTTCAGCTTTAAAACGGGGCTTGTGATGATGGCCGCGTCGATAATCGCAACCGTGGATTCGGTCAGTGCTCTTTGGTGGTGCTGATATATTTGTTTTGACATTGTTGGATTCCAGGTAGGAACTTATCATGCGACTTCGTTGCTGGTTGCTTCCCGGGCTCCATCTCCAGGGGTGGTCAGCAGAAGCATTGGTTTGGAGGGGATAACCAGTGCTTTGGCTGGGATATTTGGAACTGGAGCCGGGGCAACGACATTAACCGAAAATGTGCATACGATAGCTGTCACGAAGATGGGAAGCCGGCGAGCTGTCGAATTTGGAGCTTGCGTCTTGATCATCCTCGCTTTAGTTGGTGAGTTCTTCCTGGCATTCCTTCTTTTCAGGCCTGTGAATTTGGCTGTGTTGCTGATATCCTGGATTTTTCTATTCGCCCCTTGTGATATTTGCAGGCAAAGTAGGAGCATTCATTGCCTCAATTCCGACTGTTATTGTGGCCGGGCTCCTGGCTTTCATGTGGACCCTCTTGACAGCTCTCGGCTTGTCTAACTTACGATACAGCGAGACTGGAAGCTCCCGGAACGTACTTATCGTGGGCCTCTCCCTGTTCACTGCCTTGTCAGTGCCCGCCTACTTCCAGCAGTATGGCAACGCAGGGGTAAATGCAGTGACTGAGCCTTACTTTCAACCTTATGCGGTCGCTCAGCACGGCCCCGTCAAGACGAAGAACCACGGGGTAAAGCAAACTCGAGAGATCTTCTCTAAGTTCTTACCCATCCTTTCAGGCGAATTTCGTGCTCAACTCGGTGCTCTCGATGCATATGGTGATTGCGTTCCTGGTGGCGTTCGTGTTGGACAACACCGTTCCGGGCAGCCGACAAGAGAGAGGTGTTTACATTTGGTGCCGTCCTCGGAGTGCTCGCAACGAACCGGCGGTTGTCAAGGATTACGGGCTCCCGGTTGGAAGGAAGCTGTTCTCCAAGGTGAAATGGGTGGGCTTGTGATCCACCCACGCACAACAGGATTGGTTTTGGCGGGAGCGATATCGTCGTGAAGTAAGTACGCAGCTTAGATCGACGCAAATTTTCTTGTTTCGATATGTCCATGGTTTTGTTTCCGTTAATGGCTTTGTCTCCAGATTTTCAGTACGTAATGAGCTGCCTGTCTTTGAGAAAGACGAGCATTTCCGCCAGTCCATCTTCCAGAGATCTTGGTTTGTAGCCCAGGAGTCTCTCGGCTTTGGCACTCGAGTAGGCCCATTGCTGCTTTATCACCGAGACTGCCTGGAAGATCAAAGCTTAGATCAAGAGGTGGAAAGGATGATTTGGAAGACTTACCGGATGCGTCACAACAGGCTCTACGCCAGCGATCCGAGCAAAGACGGTCGAGACGTAGCCATAGACGTAGACTAACCAGAGTGGTATGTGGAACCACGGCCTTCTGGTGCCTGTCAAGCTCGCGGAGATGTTAAACACGTCCTCGAGCGATTTGTTTGGGCCGCCAAGGATGAACCTCTCGCCGGGAGCACCTCTCTCGAGCGCTGCGATGTGCCCGGCAGCAACGTCCTCGACGTGACAAAACGAGAACTTGTCATGCCCGAATCCGATGTAGCCGGGTAGACGCCAGTTGAACCGTTCTATGAGCTGCGAAATGGAGAAAGTCTTGGCATCTTCACGAGTGTGAATCGTTTTGCGAAGAACTTACAATGTCCGCGATGATGTTGCCTCGAGTGATTCGTCCGGATCCATATATCACTCCCGGGTAGAGAAGAACTATAGGCACCTCGGAATTCCGTGCGACTATATCGGCTTCCAGCTTGGATCTCTCATACTCTGTGCAAAAGTTCTTCCCGGAATGGACCTGGAGCGAGAAGAAATGAAAAAATTGTGGTGAGATAAGGGAAGACAAACCTGCTGTTCATCGGCAACTTCACCATATTTCGATGGTCCGAGAGCAAAGAACGAGGACGTGTAGACGAGCTTTGTGATCGATGCGGTAGCCTTGACAGCTTCGATCACATTCTTGAGGCCTCCCACATTGACCTGAAGGAAATTTCGAAATTTCGATCACCAGCGACAATCCCGCGCCCTAAGCCATACCTGGAAGAAGCGCGCGGGATCCGGTGCCCAGCTCTTGACGTATGCCGCGACATGGATTACGGCCTGGCAGCCATCGCAGGCACGGACGAGCGATTCGAGATCCAAGACATCGCCAGCGACGAATTCCACCCCGCCGGAGAGCAGCTCCGGATCGAAATCCGCGGCGACGCTGCCGATCCTCCTCACCAGCGCGCGTATTTCGTAGCGACCGGACCGCAGCAACGCGCGGATGAGAGCTCCGCCAAGGAAGCCGCTCCCTCCGGTCACAAGAACCCTAGCCTTCTTCTCTTCCATCTATTTGCTCGATCTTCCATGGACTCTTTTGTTTCAAATGTGCTGACGTCACTGGGATCTGTTATGACGTGTCAATGACGTGGCGGCACATTGGGATCCCGGCCAGAGCCAAGGGCTCCTTAACAAGCGACTAGGGTTCTTCTTCCGGGGCGCCAATGGGAATGCACGTCAAGAGGTGCGTTGTTTGATTCACCTCGGCGCCCAGCGATTCCAATCCATCACTCTTCTTTCCTTGATCTTGCTCTAGGATGTAGCGCGGCGGCTGGAAATCTGGGAATTTCGCCTCGCCCTCGCCATGACCGGGGTTACGCAAGAATCCCGCGGCGAGGAGGAGCGCCGCCGCGGCGAGATTAGGGATTGGAAGGCGGGTGTGAGGAGCGGCGGATCGCTGCGCGAGATCGTAGATCTCGACACTGGCACGAATGGCTGGGCGGCGCCTCCCGGCAGCGCATTCCAGGTTCGTGGCCACAATTACTTCGCCAAGAGGGTCAAGGCCGCGGCGGGCGAGTGCGTGATGAAGCCACTGGGCGTGGATTGGCTTCGATCGCACGGGAAGCTGGATCACGTCCTCGCCCGCCCGGACAACAGGGTCAGGCGAGCTCTAGATCTAGCGCAGGCACAGAGGGAGGGTCTCAAGTCCTTCGTCTTCGCCGTCAACTTGCAAGTTCCAGGGAAGGAGAACTACAGCGCCGTGTTCTACTACGCCACCGACGATCCAATCGCGCCGGGGTCGCTTCTCTACAGATTCATCCACGAAGATGATGGGTTCCGGAACAGTAGATTCAAGCTCATCAACAGGATCGTTCGTGGTCCGTGGATCGTCAAGGCCACTGTGGGGAATCACGCGGCTTGCTTGCTCGGGAAAGCGCTCACTTGTCACTACATCCGGGGCCCGAACTATCTGGAGATCGACGTTGATATTGGATCGTCCACAGTCGCGACTTACATCCTCCACTTGGCTCTAGGCTACGTTAGCTCCGTGGTTGTAGATATGGGATTCTTGGTAGAGTCGCAGGCCGAGGAGGAGCTCCCGGAGAGATTGCTAGGGACTGTGCGAATCGCCCAGATCGAGATGGAGTCGGCTGTTTTTGTGGATCACGAGCAGGATCATCACCAGCAGCAGGGTCTAAGTTGCTCCAACTCGAATCATCCCGGGACGAATGCGAGCGCTGCGAATTCATGGCAGCGACGGCTTGGGTTTTCGTTCCGGGGTCACCACTCCACGAAGAACGGCAAGGTGGCGGAGCGCGATCACTGTAAAGCGTGAGAGAAAGTGGGAGAGATTTTTTTTCTTCCTCCATTCGATCGATGGATATGGATTAGACGAGCTCGAGCAGCGAAGAACTATATAAAAAGATAGAACCAGTCTATCTCTATCACGACGATGATGAAAACAATTTGGCTAAAGTAGAAAGATTAGCCGGATATGCCATGGGAATCTTTTCCTCGAAGAGAAGAGAGAGAAATAAAATCAAATTTTTGTAACGCGAGATGGCGCGCATTTCTTCCCGCCACTTTTGTTGTCCTCTCGATTTCACATCCAAATAAAGCTCCGGCCAGCCGGTCGCGTCCACCGGCTACTCTTAAACCTCCGGGTAAAGCCCATTTTGAAAGCACACCGATGGTGACCGGCTACAGCCGGTGGCGCTTACATAAATCTGAAGGGCTAGGAAACACTTCAAGGTGTCCATGCGCTGGGGGATCAACGGCCGGTTTTTATAGCGAGAGTGAAGGCAAAAAATCTCCCTGCCAGGCCCACGGATCGGACCGTTGCTTGGGGCCATCCAGCGGCCCAGGCGTTGCCAGCATTGCGCTGCCCGTCGCCGGCGACGGGCAGGCTCGTCACTCGTGCCCGTCATACACGGGCCTCCTTCGCTGCCAAACCCTCATCTCTCTTCTTTGTTCTTAGCGTCTCCCTCGCTCTCTCCTCTTGCAGCGTGGCTATGGCGGCGTTTGAGCAGCTTGGATTTGTGCTGTGATCGTCTTCGTCTTTGTGTCTTCCACGCAGCAGCTCATCGTTTTTTCGCTCGGTTTCGCTTTGAGGTGGGTTTCTTCCTCCCGTTTTTGCTGGAGCTTTTTTCTCCTCCAAGATCGAGAGAAATGTCCTCAAATCGTCGCGGTTTTGATGGAGCTGGATCGTTTTTTTCTCGGTTGCTTGTAGATCGCGGCTGTCGAGCTTTCAAGATGAAAGAGGCCAGTACCAGGGGACGAGGGCGGCCTTTGGGCTCGACAAAGAAGAAGGACGGCAAGGACGCGAAGCCTGAGAAAGAGTAGGCGATTTTTTTCCTTGTTCTTCTTCTCCAGGGGTGTGATCACTGATGCTCTCTTTTTTTCTTTCCTTGCCAGGAAGAAGCTCGCGGTGAAGGACGGGAAGGCCACCAAGAAGCAAAAGAAGAAGGAAAAGAAGGCGAGCAAGGACCCCAATCTCCCAAAGCGTCCCCCCACGGCATTCTTCGTCTTCCTGTAAGTTTTTTCGCTCTTCCACGCTTTGGATTCGATTCAAGTTCTCTTTTTTCACAGGGAAAGCTTTCGGCAACAGTACAAGGAAGATCATCCGGATGTCAAAGGCGTCGCAGCGGTAGGCCTCTTTTCTCTTCCTTGAGTGTTTCGAAAAACTTCTCTTGACGTTCACTCTTCCCTCGCAGGTTGGAAAGGCCGCTGGTGATAAGTGGAGTAAGATGAGCGAAAGTGTGAGTATTCTCTGTTCTCCATTTTTTTTTTTCTTCGCAGTGATCTGATCTCCACTGTTTGATCTTCCAGGAGAAGGCCGTGTACGTCAACAAGGCCGCCCAGCTCCGGGCCGATTACGCCGAGTCCATGGCCGCTTACAAGAAGAAACAAGTAAGATTTTTGACGAATCTTTGCAGTTTTCTCGACTTCGGTCGTCTCGTCCTTGTCAGGATGACGAGGAGCAAGAAGATTCGAAGGAAAACGAGGAAGAAGGCAGTGCTGAGGTAGAACTTCTATGATTTTGCGCGTGATCTTGTGCGATTTTGTGATCTAACACATCGTTTTTTTCCAGAATGAAGAGGAGGACGAGGATGATGACTAGAAGAAGAGAATGGGTTTGATATGTGTACATCAGATTTTAGCTGTAGGAGCTCTTTAGGGGAAAAGAGGGAGAGCGTAGGAATCACAAATTGTCAATGGTTCTTTCTTTCTTCCTTCACTAACTTCCATCAAAGACAAATTCTTGGCTCAATGGTTTTCGTGTTTTAGGGTTTAGGGGTTGGAAATATTTTGCCCGGCTATGGCGCTCTTGTTCCATGGCCGCGGCGAGGCGCTGAGCGAGGAGGAGAGGAACGATCTGGCCGCGATCGATGCGCTTCGCGAGACCGCCGTATTGGAGCTCAGGGTAGGATGCATTGTCTTCTTTGTTCGAGTTTGCGAGGATTTGAGATTTTAGTTCGATCTTCCATAGGAGCAGGGAAATGCGTGTGTGAAGAAAGGGAAATCCGGGTACAAGGATGCTGTGGACTGCTACACACGCGCGATCGAGCAGAGGATTGATGATCCATTGCAAAACTCGGTGCTCTTTGCGAACAGGGCGCATGTGAATTTGCTGCTGGGGAATTATAGGCGCGCATTGAACGATGCCGAGCAAGCGATTGAGCTCAATCCTACGAATGTGAAGGTACTCTGGTACAGTGATTGATGATGGTTGGTGGTTTCACTTATCTCTTGCTTGGCAGGCCTACTTTCGTGGCTCCAAGGCCGCGCTGGAGCTTGATTTGCTCGAACGAGCTTCCCAGCTTTGTACAAAAGCTTTGGACGTGGAACCTCACAACCTGGAGCTTAGAAACTTGAAGGATCAGGCAGAAACTAGATTGAAAAGGTCGAACGAACGTAAGATTCATGTCAAGGAGGCAGAGGTGAGAAAGCTCTCATTGTGTTTTGATTTCTCACTTGTTTGGTTGTCCAGGAATTTGTCACTTGTTTAGAGCAAAGGCACGTCAAGCTGGGGAGTCACTTGTACAAAGAGCTCTGTGGTGCCAAGAAGCCTTGGCTAGACACTAGCAATGTTCTACACTGGCCTGTTTTGCTGCTATATGGGGAAGTCATGTCGAGCGACTTGATTGAGGACTTTATGGAGTTCGACAAGTTCAAACCTCACTTGCAAAGAGTATTCTTTTAACTATCACATCCTCGCTCTTACAGCTTTTTCTCGTGAAATTAGATGTTTGGAGATGCTTCTCTTCCTTGGGATGAGAAGCACGAGTACACAAGGGATCGTATTGAACTATATTACCAGGTCTGCTTTGTTTGTTTTCTTAAAGCTGTTGTTACATTTGGACAATCAGGCAAACGCTGTTGCACCGTTATCAAGAAAAGCAGCTTTGAGATCAATGCTAGATCACACAGATGATTTTGACCAGGATGAAACAAAAGAAACAGGTAAAGCTGGGTTGCTGACAAAACTAAATGTGCAAGTCTTTCTAGATCTGCGTAAATATTGGGTGAAAGTTGACGAGAACTGCACGCTGCAAACAGTACTTGCAAAACCAGATTGCACGGTACCCGGAATTCCAGGTGATATCTATCAAAGAAATTCCTATAACAAGGGATCTGACGGTATTCTTTCACAGTTTTTTATGTTGTAGCACTAGGATCTCGTTTCAGAGAATTGTTTCTATCTGGGGCATGGTCTCCACCCTGATAATACTTTCTCTTGTTCGCTTTGAGTTGAGGTTTGAGGTTTGGGGCTCAAATGGCGACACAGGATTCCCCTTCTATCTCGTACGGTGAGAAGGTAAGATCGATTCTAGTTCAGGTCCAGTTTCAGAGACCGTGTTTTCCTCTCTTCTCTTTCAAGCATTGTCTGAAACAGGTTCTTGAGGAAAAGGAGCTGGAGCTAAGAAAGTAAGAGGGCTTATTATTCTCTTTTCTGAAAGTCTCTACAGGTATATACAAGACAATTACTTAAAGATCCACAATTTTGAGAAAGAGCTGGCTGAGCTTTCGTTGCAAATAAAACTTACTGTTGGCCCGAGAAAAGCGGGTGAGTTCTTGTCTTTTAGTCTTTGAGTAATCTTCTTATGCAGCCCTTGAACACCTACGGAATAAAATCGAAATGTCGGGAGCGAAAATTCGAAAGGCTAAATTGAAAGAAGAGAATGCGAAGAAGGTGAAGTCACGATATTTATTACATAGGACTTGCTTCTCAAAGGTGTACAGCAATGGGAAGCGGCACAAACTGCATTGCAGGCTGAAGAAGAGGAAAAGCAAAAGCTTTGTGACGATCTCAACCGTTTGGTTGGTTACATCTTGTCAAGGTTTTTGTTAATGGTGTGTTTGAGCAGGTCGAGCAAACTTCTGTCGCAGGATTTTCGCGGTTGGAAGAACTAAAGCAGAAGCTTCAGGCGCTAAATCCTGAATTGGTAGCAGCTGAAGAGGTGCTTTTTAGCTTTATGGTCCCGTGCTTCTAACATGGACTCATTCACAGGCGTATGACAACGAAGCTCACGGCAAGCATCCAAAAAATGTCGGACCCGCGCCTGGAAGTGTGCAACTGAAGGACGATTTTTATGGTTTCGACGTCGTGAGCATCGATTGACGAAACTCGGTTTACTATTTCTATACAGCTTAATGCCGAATCTACTTCGTACACTGAATGACGATCGTGGCATCGATGAAAAGTCGTATATGGGATGGGACCGTGTACGTGGCCTATCTGATGCTGAGCCACAACATTTGCTTCAGAGCCCCACAGGTAAATATGATACCATTTAAAAGAATCCATTGTGATGTTTATGATGGTTCTTCACAAGGAAATCGTGAGCCTAGTCTTCTAGTCTACAGTTGCGGTCGCATGCTTCTTAAACAAGTGCGGAGTGCTGAAAGCTTCCCTTACAGAAGTTCTTGTAAATGGCTCTGGTTGTGCAGTCGCAGCCTCCAATTTCCGTGCAGGCTTTGGTACAGAATGGGCTCGAAGAAGTGCCTTCACGCTTTCTTCAGCGCTCGCTTGATTCCCGTGTGTCAGCTCCTTTTGAAGAGAGCTTGCCGATCATCGATCACGGGAAGTTACTACGGAATGATCCTTCAGAATTGGCGAAGCTAGGAGCAGCTTGTGCAGAGTGGGGATTTTTCCAGGTACTCCTTAGTACTTTTTTATCGCCTTTGTCTTGACATGAAACTTTCAGGTTGTAAATCATGATATCCCAATTTCCTTGCTCGAAAGAGTCCGAAAAGCTGCTCGACAGTTTTTCCATTTGTCTCACGAGGAGAAGCTGGAGTTTGCGATAAAGCCAGGGAGCTGTGAAGGCTACGGGAGGCATTTCCTTGCGTCGGATGTGCTCGACTGGGTTGATCTTCTCTATCACCAATTGCTCCCCATCTCCACTCGGAACTTGTCTTCCTGGCCGACCAAGCCCGAGTCTTACAGGTACTCTCTGTTCTAATTTTATTATCGGCCCCTTTACATGTGGTGCTTAGGACCGTGCTACACGAGTACTCCAACGAGGTGCATGGACTTGCAAAATGCCTCCTTGGAAAGATTTCAGAGACGCTTGGCCTTGAGTCCGACTTCCTGGAGAAAAAGTTTGGAGAGTGCATCTACCAGACTATTCGGGTAAACCATTACCCTCCGTGTCCACAGCCTGACCGCGTCATGGGACTGAGTCCTCATTCTGATCCCGGAGGTATCACTATACTGCTCCAAGACGACGTCGAAGGCCTTCAGGTCAGGAAAAATGGCAAATGGGTCCAAGTCCAGGCTGATCCGGAGGCTTTTGTGGTGAACCTTGCAGATCAGATTGAGGTACTAGAATTTTCCTCGATTTCTTACCTCTTTTTCTTCGCAGATAATAACCAATGGCCTCTACAAGAGCGTCGAGCACCGAGCCGTGGTGAAGACCGAGAGCAAAGAACGCATATCGTTGGCAATGTTTCACAGCCCGCTGCCCGATACACTCGTATCTCCTGCGGCCAACTTTGTGAATCCTAGGCAGCCATCGAGGTACACCTCCATGACATTCGGGCAGTACAGGTCGAGCTTCCTCAACAAGGAACTCAGGGGCAAGAACCACGTCAAGAGCATGCTCGTGGAGAAAGAACAGGACTGACCAGGTAGAAAAACTCCCGCCACTGGTCATTCACAACTGACTGTGCTGTGTGCTCTTGTGGATAGGCCTTGAGCGATAGAACACGAGCTTTGTTCTTGAGCAGCTGGCTATGTTAATTCAGTGAGATTTTCACTTCGGAGCTTGGGAAGCTGAGCAGGCAGTGCATGGAAAGTAGCCTCGACCCATACATTCTCTACACTTTTCTCCCGTGGCGCCTTGATCGAAGATTGCGAGCTGGGGTCTTAGCTCCCCCCGGCCTTTGCATTTCCCGCAAGCCTTCTTCTTCAATCCACCGCAGTCTTCACAGAGCCCGAGAGATCTGAGCTTGCATTTTACAAACAAGACTTTGAGAAGAGAAAGGATTGATACCTTCGCTGTGAGCGGGCAATGTAATTGTCCACTCTCGGGGCCGCAAGAGCAGCGGCGAGGAGAAGGCCGCCCACAGCAAATCCCGCTGCTTCGCTAGGAGTTATCGCTTGCATCGTCAAGAACCAAGTCACGAAGATAAGGAATGGCGAGACTTTGATGAAAACTAAACTATTTATTAGAAGTGTTTCTACAGCTTAAGCTCCGATTTTACAGATAGTAAGCTTAAAGCGTAAAAGGCTTCTGTCATTTTGATGTGCTTATCATTGATGTTATACCCTCTACTTGCCTGAAACAGAAAATCAAATGTATTAATACAAGAAAATTGAAACTTAAAGTTTTGTTTTACCTCGAGATTTTTTCCAACTTTTTTTAATAACCAAATACATTTATCAGTTACAAGAGTTGAATAAGTCATTTTGTTGTAAAGCATATATCTATAAATTTGATTAAGAGCACCTGCTGTTTCCGTTCTTACTTCAAATAAATAAGAGAGACTTGTATTTTCATCTGTAAAAATATATTAGCACTTATAAATTTCAAGAGAAAACAAATGCTTACCATGGGCAATATTTTTAAATATTTTACCCTCGGCTATTGAATATCCAGGAATAAAATGTGTGAAATTAGATCTAGCCATTATCCTTTGGGTGAATAAACCAAAATCAGGTTTTAAATAAAAAGTATATCCCATACTTTGCTCAGATATAATCGTCCATCCCAAGTTAAGATTAATATTTGATGTCCTTAGAAAATATTCTTGAGCACCAATTGAGCTTAATCCAAAATAAGGATGAAGAAAACATCTTATGCTTTCTTCATCCACAAGTGGTAGTATATAAGTTTGAATATTTGGAACCTATAGTAAATAATTAGTCAATTGAGAAAAATAAAAAAATAATTACCTCAAAATCACTAAGAACTCGTTTGCTTTGTTTAAGAAGATCATCAACTAGATTATCACAACCATCCCAATCATTTACAAATTGAAGCTCTTCATAAGGATTAATGTGATTAGCTTCAAGCGTTTCAATCTGAGTGAGAGTTAAATTTGGATTCCTAAGATGAAAACCCAATAACTAGAAAAGCATTGTTAAAAAAAAAATACTTACCTTGTGGAGCTGTTTGGGGTTTTGAAGCATTGCTTAGGAATAGAAATATTAATTAATGCCTCGTGAAATGGAGTTAATGCTTGTTGGGTCACTTGAGTATTATCACTTGTGGATCCAATGCTTAAACTTTGCCTTTTCCTGCTCCTTGTTTCCATGATGCAATGAGAGATCTCAACTGCACAAATATTCAGTCAGCTTCTAGCAAGAAAATAAGCATGGGAGAAACCTCTCAGAGATTTTAGGCACAAAGCGATCTAAGCAGGAACAAAATAACCAAACACGCAAGGAAGATACAGAGCAAGATGCTAGAAAGGTTGAAATCGACCAACCAATCACACACCGCGAGAGAGAGAGAGAGAGAGTTAGTTTTCACACACCGCGCGCGCGCGCAAGAGAGAGCAGTGCTTAGCGCCAATTTCCAGCAGAGTATAACCAAGTCTACGGCCTGTTTAATCTAGAAAAGAAAAGAAGAAAGTCAATGCGTTTGAAAAAACAACAAATGTCTTCGCCATATTCAGAGTACCTGGTATCGTTGATCAATACTGTATGTTGCTCTCGCCTGCCGCCCGCCGTGATAAAGCAAAAGATCCAGACAGCCTGCTTGATCACAAATAAAAGTGGGAAACCGATTTCCAGCTGTTCCGTGAACCTATAAATCCAGAACAAAGTCAGTTACACAATGTCTTCGACATTGGCAAACGACCTGCTGAGCGAGCGCCCAGAAGCGACTGGCAGTCGGAAGAAAGAAGATGCGAGAGACGCTCAGACCAGAAGCTTGCTCAAAACAGAGAGCTGATCTAAGGTGACGATTGGTGTGTGCTACTAAGCTCGTCTAACAGGAAGACTCTGCCCTCCACGACAATGCTATGACTAGAAAACAAAGAGAAGCTGAAAAGTCACAAACGCATAAAGCAAGTTGCTAAGCAGGAAAGTCGTCTACTGTGCTGGTGACCACATGGACTTATATACTAGCCGGTCAAAAACGTTTTTGACCATTCTTAATATCATTTTTCTGCCTGGGAATCTTTCTACCCTAAGGTGGTACTAAGCTAGGGAGTACTTGGTGAAGAGAGTGACTGAGTGAGGTGACAAACTCCACATGTCTTTCTAGCTGGGAATCTTTCTACCTTGCTGGAGCTAAGGTAGTACTAAGGTAGGGAGTACCTGGTGGAGAGAGTGACTAAGTGAGGTGACCATTCGCTCTACACTTAACATTTTTTGACCATGTAATGTCATTTTTCTAACTGGCAATCTTTCTACCTTGCTGGACCTAAGGTAGTACTAAGCTAGGGAGTACCTGGTGGAGAGAGTGACTAAGTGAGGTGACCATTCGCTCTACACTTAACATTTTTTGACCATGTAATGTCATTTTTCTAACTGGCAATCTTTCTACCTTGCTGGACCTAAGGTAGTACTAAGCTAGGGAGTACCTGGTGGAGAGAGTGACTAAGTGAGGTGACCATTCGCTCTACACTTAACATTTTTTGACCATGTAATGTCATTTTTCTAACTGGCAATCTTTCTACCTTGCTGGACCTAAGGTAGTACTATGCTAGGGAGTACTTGGTGGAGAGAGTGACCGAGTGAGGTGACCGTTGTCCAAAAAACCCCGTTACAAATTCCTGTTACACCTTAAAAGGGTTTGATTAGAATAAAAGGCAAGCTTTTCTACGTGTCATGTTGTCATTTGGGAACAAATATTTTATTTAAGAATATCCATACTATACGAGCAGAAATGCGTGTTTCAGGGTGCCGTAGAAAGTTCAGGGCGATGCCTGTGTGATTTTTTCTATGGCCCGTCATTATAAAAGATACTCATAAGATACTACGGTCAGAATCGTGTGAATAAACGAGAATATTTGTACGTTGTATTGAGCCGCTAAACAATGTCTGAGCTGGTCTAAATAATATTTATCTTTTCGAATATTCATTCATATATTCTTTATTTTGGTTTTATTAAAAGCTCATGTTTAGTATATTCTCTCTGCCCTAAGAAAATTGAGCGCCATGGAAGACGTTGCGCTGCCTACCATGCTGGAACTCCCATCGCCAAAGGTAAGAGGAAGCTTTCTAAGCTACCCATCTCTAAGCGCGGAGCCCCTAAAGCTGGGACCTGCGCAACCTGCCCAAGAGCCATTCGCTTTTCTTCCCCAGCACTGGCAAGACATGGTCTTTGTGCAGCCCACAGCGATCAATCCCGTCCAGGCCGACTTGGAAGAATCATGGAGTGTTTCCATGGACGTCTTCGTGGAGTGGTCGGACAACCTCCCGCTGGCGTGGAAGGAGTATGTCCAGGCCCCGCTGCCCGAGCTCCCCGAGCAAGTGATCCGCACCTACGCCAACGTTTCTCCGCCACCGCTCGCCGAGCTCTGCCCGCTCGACTTTCAGATGCACTGCTGGTGGTCATTTCACGGAGAGATGGAAGAATGGACCCGGCGGCAGCCGGATGATCGAGTCGCTCCGGATCCATCGCCTGCCGGGAACTTCCGCACCGTGCTGCTCGGACTGCTCCTTATGTCGGGCCAGATCCGGGGGACTTGCTGCGTCGCGTTCTGCTGCTACCCGGATGCCACCGACACGGTGAAGTCGGCGATCTGTCCAGAAAAACGCGAGGTTTCGCTCGTCGGTGTGATGGCTATGGATCTTGACGAGAAAAACAGCAGCCTGGAGATCCAAGTTGCGAGGCTCTACTCTTATATGCTGCTCACGGGCTGTTACTTTGGGATCGTCTCGTCTTACGCCAAGACGTTCGTGTGTAAGAGGCTGCCTGGCGTGAAAGGACGCGTGTGGATCTCGCCCCCGGTTCTCTACAACAGTGGCAACGCTCTCAAGGCCTGCGCTTTCGCTGCATGGCTGGGACAGAGCTTCGACGGTGAGATCGCTGCTGATGCTAGAGATCTCGGAGCTCCACCGTTTGTAAGCATCGGCCCTCGGCCGTTTGATCGCCTGCCAATCCTTGCGAGGCTCCGGAAGCTGTCCAAGGAGCGAAAGGTGGCAAACGTGGATGAGCTCGTCGCCAAGCTTGCATGGTGGGACGATCTGGCGGAGCTAGGCCAGGCCAGCCTCTTCTCGCACAACAGGGACAGGGGCCGGATCTTACTTAAGGCAGAGTTCCGTGGCAAGCCCGTGCTTGTCCGGCTGAGGGACTTGACGAGCAGCCTTCGCATGGACACCGATTCTTATCTGAGAAAGTTTGTCCGGGAGGTGGACGTGTACATGCGGCTGCGCGACTTGCAGGGAGACGCGATCCCCGTCATGCTCGGCTATGGCTTCGTCCGTGGCGCCACCCTTTGCTTCGTGACTTTCACGGACGTGTCGACGAGTGGGGATTTAAGCTCGCGGCGCATGGACATGAAGCGCGACGTGATCCAGTCGCATCTCCGCAGGATCCATGCTCGAGGTGTCCACTTTGGGGGGGAGCCGAGGTGGATACCCAGCGAGAGTGGATACACTTTGATAAGCATGTCCCATGGTATACCTGGTGTGGCTGATGGCCGAGATTTTGAACTCCTCGATTTAGTGTGTTCTTCGAAACATCTTTAAACTTGCATCAAGTGGTGATGCCAAGAGCTGTCGAAGCAACCTATCGAATAATTTTAAGGAACGAAATATGTTACAATCTCATGACGAGGCTTTCGCTCCTCTTTTTTGAAATACAACAAAGACCACTTTGAGCACCATGTTCTGAGAAACTAATAAAACGCAAATTTTGAACCTATAAGCTGAGAAGATTAAAGAAACACTTCTACAATTGATTTGTGGACAAAGAAAAGTGGTGGTGAAAATAAGTTGTTTCATGAACGACAAGATCTAGGGGTATGCAAGCTTGGCCATGACGAGGCTGCTTTAGAGATGCAAACAGTGGACCTTCTCTAAATAGTGTCACATTTGTTTATTACTCTGTTCTATGCAAAACCCGGATGAGTGACCAAGGGATCTAATTTTAGAAAATATTTTGATGTCTTGGATGAGCCTGGACAGTGCACCACTTAGCGCAGGTCAATGTTAATCAATAAAAAGTCCACAGAAGTCCAGTAAAAATTTCATGAAAGTCTAGATTGTGTTTGACTGCTGTTGACTTTGAGCTGAAATTGAGCTTAATTTTGAGCTAAGAAATGGTTTTTCTCAGTCGCATCTCAGCAGGACCCATGCTCAAGGTGTCCACCTTTAGTGGTTACGTGGATAGAAGCATGTCCCAGGTGGATGGCCAAGACTTTGAGCTTGTCCATCCGGTATTTTGTCATTTAGTTTGTTCCTCGAATGTGAGGATGAGAGTTTTGGAGTTCTAAAATAACATATATTCATGGAAACTTAATGCACAAAAAAGCTTCGGTTATATGATTTCTCCAAAGAAGCTGACGAGAATGCTATTCACCTCTCCAGCGCTCTCTTGCTGCATGAAGTGGCCAGACGACAACACAATCGTCTCCTTGAGATTGGGAACGTCGGCCTTCAATCTACCTTTGTCGACGTAATCCCGGATCCCAGGCGTGCAGTAAACCAGGTCACGGTCCCCGGTCACGAACAAGGCTGGCACGCTGATCTTCACCATTGTCCAAGGAGCTTTGAGCTCCCATGATCTAGGAGAAAATGGAGAACATTGTCACAAGATGGAGAGGATACAAATCGATCCACAACTTACAAGTTTGCTGCTCGATAGTAATTGAGGCCAGTGGTAAATCCCGTGCGAGAAAACTCTTGGGCATAATAGTCAAGTTCTTCCTCGCTAATCCATGGAGGCAGCTCAGTGGGTTCCTCGAGTATGTCCATGACTTCCTTGTCTTTAGGAGCAACCAAGACCTCCCCTTTGCTATTCAAGAGCATTTTCTTCACCACTGTCTTGGCGTCAAAGCGAGCAAAATCAGCCTCTGGCCTTCCTGGTTCCTGAGAATACAATCTCATAAACAATGTATCACACAACACACTTGACTGATAAAAAGGTGGTTTTGCTCTACCTGGAAGCGTGAAAAATAGTATCCTTCTCCCAGTACGCGCTTGAGAGATTGGCTGAAACTGTGTTTGGGATTCCTGGGCGAGTATGGAACGCTCAGAGCAACCAGTGCCTTGACTCGATCCGGTCGAAACAGGCACACGTCCCAGGCAATGATCGCCCCCCAGTCATGTCCAGCGACAAAGACCTTCACAACACATGAAATCAAGTCTTAGATCACACACCCAAATCAAGTCAAGCATCTTTGGAAAAGAACAAGCAAACTTCCAAGGTCGAGGAGTGAAAGAATGAGGAAAATGGCCGACCTTTTCCTCGCCCAAGGCGTCGAGCAGTCCCACAAGATCACCCACAATATGGAGGCTCGTATACTTCTCCATGCCGTGGGGTGCGTCAGTCTGGCCAAAGCCTCGAAGGTCAGGAGCCACAACACGGTAACCAGCAGCGGCCAGAGCCGGCATTTGGTGCCGCCACGAATACCACAGCTCCGGGAAGCCGTGCAGCAGCAGCACAACAGGATTTCCTGCGAGTTTTCCTCAAATCAGTGCCAAACCAAAGGAAAAAACCCACGAAGAACCTGGCGATCCCGCCTCGGCGATGTGCATCTTGATTCCATTCGTCTCCACGAAGCGGTGGGAGATCTCACCATCAGTAGCCATGGCTGGGCCTTCCTCAATGAAGACGACACTGCACAAAAAAAGTATGAAGATATTTTTTGAAGAGAATCTACACCACCACCAAACCAACAGAGAAGATAAAGTGATCGCGTCCAAAAGAGAAATCCATTGATTATTTCAATCCAGAATAAAATAGAATGAGAAACATACACCAACAAAAGCATGGTCCGAGCTCTTGTTCATTCTATTCACGAGAGATGAGAATGCGTTACTCGTCTCTGCTGCTCAGCCTGTTCGTGTGAATTGCCTCTCCTAGCAGCAGCCTGTTCGTGTGAATTGCCTCTCCTCCAAGGAATGAAACAATACCTTGAACGATATAGAGATAGCTTGGGTACCAACTTATCCTTGAAAACCAAGTTGCTTTCAACGTCGAGTAGATCCATACAGCTCCTTAAAACCTGACAAACCTGGAGAAATCAGCCTTGAAAGTCTTGGGTCCCCCGCTTGTGCTAGTAACATTTGTGGCGGTGGCTTCCATCTTCCCTTCTCGCTCCTCCCTGGAGGATGGATTCACGTATAGTACATTCATTCTTCCTTAAACATGAGCTTCATCACCGGGACCAACTTTGGGAGCAGCGGCAAATCCACCAAGTTGACGCTCATCATGTCGAACGCAATGCAAGTTCTGTCGTTGTAGCTCGCGTCGAAAACTGGGATCTGAGGATAGCGCTGGCTGAAGTGCGTGAGAATCGTCCTGTAAGCTCCAGCAGCTGCCCCGGCCTGGACTGCTTCACAAGTCAGGCTGTGGTTTTTCTCGAGAGCTTCCGCGAGCAAGCCGTCATCGAACGTAGCCTGGAACAAATTCTTGAGAAAAGAAAGAGCTTTGGTAACGAGCTTACCTCGTGGACAAAGATCGTAGCGCCCTTTGCAGCTTCCACAAATGCGTCACAGGGCCTTGTATCACCCGAGAAAGCGAACTTCCAGCCACTTTGAGCCGACTCTAGAACGATTCCGAAGGAGTGAGCGCAGTGTATCACGGGAACGCTTAGCAGTGACGTTAAGCCGAGCTCCTGCAGCACTTGATCCAGTTTCTTCCGGCCAGTTTCGTCAAGTCCTGTTGCTAAATCATACCCCGTCTCGCCAGTGTCAATGTGCTTTCTCTTCCCTCCGCATAGCAGACTTAAGGTGTCGCGGAACTTTGAGTTGTATGAGCCGGCGGCGATGGTTGTTTGACTGCAATCTAGAAAATCCATTGCCAGAGTTTCTAGTCTCTCGTAAGCCGTCAAGTAGCGCCTGAGGAACATTGGTCCTATCACCAGGATTGGCTGAACTCTTCCCTGAGCTTGTAAAAGGGCCTTGCGAGCCGTGAGTATGCGTGTAAGTCCGCTCTGATGATCAGCATGGATGTGAGAAATCCAAATGCACTTCAGATTGGCTAGGACCGAATCGGCGCCTTGGATCCCATATCTATGAACATTAAGTTTTAGGGAAAGAAAAGTACGTAGTAGAACAATAAAACTATAGAAAAGTACCTTCTCTTCAGCTGTCCATACGTGCCTTCTCCACAATCCAAGAGCATTCCTCCACGCTCAAAAAGATGAAGGTATATGGCACTGACGTTTCGATGCTTGGACGGGTGCATAGATCCCGTCCCCAAGAAAACTATCTCCAAGTCATCTGCCTTGGAGCTTATACATGCTGGAGCCGTCGTCGTCAAAGCGTTCTCATCGTATAATAGCTTCACGTCCTGTTTGATAGATAGCAGCTCTGGAATTTCATTGAGAAACTCTGTTTGGATGGCTTCGAGATTGAAATCTTCTACGGCAGGGGATTTCTCCAAGCCCAGAAGAGGCAAAGGTAGAAGCTGGAACTGATGAGCACACAACCATCATAAAACAAAAGGTTGGCAAGTTGTTTACTTGCCTTGAGAAGGTTGTGAGCAGCCACAACGCGTGAATTCTACAATAACAACACGTGAGTTCAGTGCTGATAGAAACAGGGGAATGGTTTACCTCTGAAAACTTTGTGTCGCTTTTATCCACTCCAAGATTGAACGGAAAAACCCGCGGACAAACCATATTCAGTTTTGCCAACAGCAAAGCACTTGACTTGAAAATCGGGCATCTCGTTTTGCTCCTGCAACTATGCATATGAACAAAAACAAAGATTAAAAGAGGAGCACTGACATGAAAGATCGCTTACCAGCCAGGACCTGCAAGTACATGCTGCGCAGCTGCAAACTTTGTCATCCAGCAGCTGTATCCAGCATCTTCGACCACAGGTAAAGGACTAAGATGCACGACACATACCACTTCTGCTTTGGTTCTTGGAGAAGAATACAATGCTTCCAATGATGCTGCAGAAGTTAAAGCCGGTATATGAGAGACTGTTGGACAGTCTACAACGACGAAGACTGGTCCAGAAGTAGACGGTTCCATCACGTCGTCTGGATGAATCTGAGACAAAAAAAAATCTGATAAGCCAGCGAAAGGAATGAACAAAGCTAGCTTACAGTCCGTGCACCATCATCTGTTTCCACAGTCATACCCCTTTGAAGCAGTCCATATTTTTGCCCTGGCTGCAATCCCAAACTCACTGCTTTTGCTGGATCAAATCTACCTTTCACTTCAGGGAGCTCACAAACGTAGACTACGGAAGGCTCTTTTTCTACACAGGATTATATAGAGCTGTTACGAACTAAAATGCAAACCACTAGGAGAATAGTACCTTCGCAGTTCTTGCCACTGCAAGGTTGAAGAAGAGTGCCGGATATTTTAACAGCATCGTCATCGATAATCGTTCCTCCTTGAGGCATCGTATCAGACCCAAAGATGTGCGCATGTAGAATTGAAGAGTTCGGGATAAACGTAGACATGGCATTCAGTAAGAACTGAAGCTTAGAGGGACCCCATATATTTACCTGAAAAAAACCGGTGTTTTTACTTCAGTCTCCAAGGACTGAAAATCGTTACCGTCGCCTCGAGATCTCTAGCGAGCGTCAGTAAGGCCCCTGCAGCAGCATACTGCTAAGAAAATCAATCGAATCTAGACCCAAAGAAAGGAAAGAAAGAAAGAAAAACGATTACCAGGAAGACCACCGCAAGTCTCAGAGCAAACCCGAGTGAAAAGAATATGGTCAATCTAAACAACAAGAATCAAAAGCCAGTCCCTTGAGAATTTCTATAAGTTTGCCTTTGAAAGTTTAATCTTGTGCTCCACACAAAAACGTTGCATTCCCTGCAATAAAAAATACCTTTCAAATCCTTTCTATGTCACAAAAGCGGCACGTAAGTACCTCTCCAGCATTGAAGATGAAGCGCTTGTTATCAAAAAAGAGCAAAACACTGGGCATTTCCATTCCAGTCCCTAAAATCTGCCAAAACAAACAGGAATCACCGATCGATCGATAAGAGAAACAGATATACCTGAATGTAGCTGGTGCCGAGCTTGGAAGATCTCTGCGCAGGCCGCAGCGACACCGCCCTGGGCAAGCGCATCGCCTCCACCGCCATAGCCAACCTAAATAAACCCTAGTTTTGAAAGTGGAATATTCTCGCACTGTGGCGCGGTTACGTTACATTAACAAAACACTTTATGATTTTTGCAAAGAAGCTGACGAGAATGCTGTTCACCTCTTCAGCGCTCTCTTGCTGCATGATGAAGTGGCCAGACGACAACAAAATCGTCTCCTTGAGACTGGGAATGTCGGCGTTCAATCCACGTAATCGCGAATCCCAGGCATGAAGTAAACAAGGTCACGGTCCCCAGTCATGAACAAGGCTGGCACGCTGATCTTCACCAAGAAGCTTTGAGTTGCCATTATCTAGGAGAACAAATCGATCCACAACTTACAAGTCTACTGCTCTATAGTAGGTGCAAGAAAACTCTTGGGCATAATAGTCAAGCACTTCCTCGCTAATCCATGCAGGCAGCTCGAGTATGTCCATGAATTCCTTGTTTTTAGGAGCAACCATGAGTTCCCCTTTGCTATTCAAGAGCATTTTCATTTCCTTTTCTTGGTGTCAAAGCGCAAAATATCGTCTCAGACGCCTCCCGGTTCTCAGGAGGAGGACATTCTCATCGCCATCGATGAGAATGCTCCTGCATTTGAGCCTCGTGGGAAGCAGATCTGCTACAGGGCTTTTCTGGAGCTGGTCTTTGAGAAGACAGAGAAAGGAAGCTTCAAGAAGCGGCAGTCACATTCTCTCAAGTGGCTCGCAGGGATAGCTAGCAGGAGTGATGACGAGGATCAGAGGAAATCAAGATTGAAGGGGTCGATGGCAAGAAGAGGAGATTGCAAATGACGAAAGAGATTGCCTCGTTTATTTACAAAGCTAAATCCAGGTATGAACTTCTTTTTTCTTCTTTTATTCTTCTATTTTTCCTCTCTCTTCTCTTTTTGTTTCTTCTTTAATATCTCTTTCCTCATTATTATCAAGTTTAAAGATTAAACTAAAAGCTTTTGTAATATATTTATTGACAGCAACGACGACATCAGCAATTACGCTGCTCATACAGCTTCTGCCAAAGAAATGGCGTTCGCTACTCGGGAAGAGCTGAAAACGATGACTGATGACGAGAAGAGTAGCACGGAAGTGATCTTTGCAACAATAGTTGGCGCTGATATCGACACTGTCATCAGTAGTGCAGGGACGGAATTTTAGGAGAGAGTAACTTCCGAAAGCAGCCAAGACAGAGTCTCACGCAGGAAAGAAGAAAACAAGAGGAGCCAGAGCATGTCTTATGGTGGTGAGAATTCTTCTTCATGTGTGAAAGAAGGAGAAGAGGCAGACCTCTCTGAGGTTTGCCTCTTCTCAACGCTACCTGAATCCAATACAGAAAAGGAAACGACAAGTAAAAAATCCAAGCAATCAGAGCCACTAGAGTAAGCTATGGTTTCTTATTCATGATTATTATCTAAATCACTGCTTGATGTACACAGAGAACGGGAGCAGTAGTAGTGGCAGCCAGGCTATGTGAAACGTAGAATTGCAAGTTCAATATCTATTCACACCATTCCAGTCTGGCGGATTCCAGCAAAGTTTTCTCGAGCGATATTGACCAACTTCGCAACGTGGTCTCGTGGAACGTCTGAGAACGGTGACGAGCTCTGAGGCTGTTCCACAGGATGAGACGCGAAGGCTGTCGACCAAACGCATCAATTTACGTCGAGCTTCTGGCCTGGTGTCACCAGGCCGAAGGTGTAATCGCGGGCAAGGTGATGCTCGAGACGGACACGTACAGGATCACCATGGAGGCCTTGCAGTATCAGCGGCCAGCTTCTGCTGCAGAACGTCGCGAGAAGAGCCAGTAGCAGTGGAGGCTGCGTTTGATCGACTTGGAGACGGTGTGGGAGGCTGGCTATGAGCCTCGGGCTTGGGACGCTTGTGGATGGCAATCGCTCGTATCTTTATCTCGTCGGTAAGCTGCTGATGATCCTGTGAAAGATCTCTCAGCTTGGCTTTTCCGATTCAAACTGCCATCTATCTTGTAGCGCTTGCCACGCGGCGCTAAAGTCGAGAGCTAGAGATGTCGAAAGAGGCCGGCAAATCCACGCGAACGCGAAAGAAAGTGGTGAGGATTCGGACTCTCACGTAGTCAGTAGCTTGGTGGCGATGTACATGAAGTGTGGCAGCGTAGCGGAAGCACAGCAGGCCTTCGACAGGATTCCTCGCCCCGACGCAGTGTGCTGGAACGCTTTGATCTCGGGCTATGCGGAGAATGGCGAGGCTAAGGTGGCCTTGCAGCTCTTTCGATCGATGCAATAGTGCTGCGGAGCAAACTCACGAACTTTGCCGCTGCACTCGCTGCGTGCTCCACTCTTGCCGAAGAAGGCCGGAAAGTTGATGGGAGGATGGTGAATGTTTTTTCGCTGCATCGAGGCATGGAAGTTCATCGTCAAGCTGAGGCTGGGATGGGAATAGATGCAATCCATCGCAACGTCTACCTGGGGAATGCTCTCATCGACATGTACGTGAAGTGCCGGAGCATGGTGCGTGCTCAAGAGGTGTTCGACAGGATGAAAACTCGGGATGTGGTCTCTTGGAACGTATTGATGCTCGACTACGCATAGGATGGTGAGAACGAGGAGCTAGCTCTCGAGATGTTTACGAAGATGGTGTCTGTCAGCTTGGTAGCTGGAGTGTTGTCGCTGCTCTCCAGGCCTGTAGCAATCTCGCAGCCAAGGAAGAAGCTCGGAATCCACAAGAGAAGCTCAGGTTTCTAGTAACGGGTGTGGCGATCTATGGAACGGCCGAGGGACTGGGATCTGATTTTAACATCTTCGTGGCCAACGCTCTTCTCAACATGTACGCAAACTGTCCCACTCGGAGGCATCCAGCTTCGTCACAGCTTCACGATGAACAACTATGGTGATTTCCAATGCTCTCGTTCGATCCCTTTCTTTGTTCTTGACTGCAAGACTGCCGCAAGCCTTGAAAGCCGCGACGACTGTCAAGCTGGTTGGAGAAATACCACCATCGCACAAGAGAGCCTCAAACAGCTCTAGAGCAGCCTCACTTTCGTCGTTCTGTGTGTATCCCGAGATCACTGTGTTCCAGATAACAACGTCGCGATGCTTCACACGGTCGAAAACTCTGCGAGAATCGGCCATGCTCCCACACTTCCCATACATGTCCACCAAGCAGTTTGCCACGTACAAGTCTTCCAGATCAAAGCCTCGCCAGCAAGTGCACCGCCATTTCTGCTTCCAGCAAACTCAGCTTCACGATCTTCCCATCGACTTGCCTTCCCTGTTCTTGAGTCGAGAGGGTGCTACACGCCTTAAGCGCAGCCACCAAAGTCAGCCTGTCCAGTAGGCAGCACCGAGAGTGTAGCAAATCTCTAAAGAGTTGAAGCGCCATCTTTCCTTCGTCGTTCTCACCATAGCCCAGGATGATCGTGTTCCAGGAAACCACATCCCGCCGCTGCATCTTATCGAAAACTCTTCTCGCGTCCACCATGCTTCCACGCTTACATGACGAGCAGCTTGATCGATGCGTACGCCAGGTGTGGGAGGCTGGGCAACACCGGTCAGCTTCGCAACGTGGTCTCGTGGAACGTCTTGATCCTTGGCTTCGCGGAGAACGGCGATGCTAGACGAGCTTTGAGGTTGTTCCACAGGATGAGACGCGAAGGCTGCCGACCAAACGCATCAACGTACGTCGCGGTGCTGAAAGCTTGCAGCATTCGAGTCTAGACCTTGGGAGAAAAGTCAAGGCTCTGATCTACCGTTGAGGCATTGAGGAAGATGGAGTTTTGGCTGGAACCCTGGTTGACTTTCACGGCAAAGCTGGAGACATGGTTTCCGCTCGCCAGCTATTTGACTCGCTAGCGGGAGATGGTGACGAGGCCTGGAGTGCGCTGATCGCCGGATACAGCAGGCAAGGGGACGCAAGCCAAGCGCCGACACTGTTTTACGAGATGGTAAACTCTGGCATCAAACCGCATGGTATCACAGCTCTCGCAGTTCTAACCACGGTGGTTTCGTCGAGGCAGGGAAGAAGTTCTTCCAAGAAATGCCATCCAAATACGGCATTGTCCCCGAAGTGGAGCAGTTCCACTGCGTTGTCGATCTTCTCAGCAGAGCAAACCAGCGGGAAGAAGCGCTCGCGCTGGTTCAAGGTATGACGAAGAGGTGGAACTTTGAACCTAAAACCGCTTGTGGTGCGTGATTAGTCTCTATCTTCGAGAAACTTTACTACGAGCTGAGCGAGAGCGAATGGGCAAAACTTGCTGCTCTAGCTGCTCTACTATCACTCTTCTTCTCAGGTATTTCCATCTTTTGCTCGTTATGTTTCTTTTCTATTTTCTAGCTAGCTTTTGTCCAGACATGCTGGAGTCGACCGTCTTTCACAGTAGTAAATGACTGTCTCCGCAAAGGATAAGAGGCTGCCTTCCATGTTCCAGGACAAAATGTCCAAGTAGAAAGAAGTTCCTTCATCCTGGTCCCTCAAGCTTGGCCGAGTTTACATGAACTTTGAGCTCACAAGATTGTTAATATGTTCTTGGTTTTGTGTTTGTGAGGCTTGGCTTTTCAAATTCTGCTGTACTAGACATAATTATACAATACGTCCTCGAAATCTATTCTTCCTTTGTGACGTACACGATTTTCTCAAAGTACTCGCGAGGAACTACACCGTCGAAGCCTTCAGTGAGCACAACCCCGTTTTCGGACATGAAAAACTTCATGCCATCCTTCATAGCTTTGGCCAAATCCAAGTATATGAGCACCTCACATTTGCTCTTCATCCCACTTATCACACCGTCTTGAGGCAAACCAGTCGCGAAATGTACATGGTTCCTCTTCATTCGCTTGAGACCTGTTTTGCGAATCCCTCTAAAGTTGTTTCGAAAGGTGCCATGGACGCACATAGGCACTTCATCAGCGGATTTGATCTCCCTTAGCAGCTCTGCTGTTTGCACAGCATCCATGGTATGACCTTGGTTAGCCCTAATGTAAAGTTGGCCGTCCTCCTTCTCGATAGTTGAGAATCTTTGCTTTGGATCGCAGGCTACCATGCTCATCATGTCGGCTACTGTGAATGAAGATAGGGGGATTCCACCGCCAGTTTTCACGTCCATCTCTAGCAAATCTTTGATACTGCAATATCCGTTGCTCCGAATCTTCAAATCCATTTTGACAGCACCGTGCCTCAAAACCCATGCTATTGTCTTACTCTCCATGCACAAGTGTTTAACCTAATATATGACGCTATTATAACTTTTCAATCAGGAATATACTTAAAAAGGTTAGTTACCTTTTTAGTCTTCGAGGAATAAACCAGAGTTACATGAACTTCGAGCTCGTCAAAATCTCTCGACCTGATGAGTGTTGTCCGTAGTACTATAAGTTCTCGTATTGGCTGTGATAGCTTTAGGATCCAGCAAAGTCCTGGAGAGCATAGTTTTGTCACCAAGGATCAAAAAGTTTGGCTCTACCTTCCAGGCGTTCGAAAATTTCCCTCCGTTGATTCGAGACATCGTCACAAGAATGTTTGCTCCCGTCCACGCTTCTTTGCCAAACTTTCCATTCTTTCAGCTTCCTCTTTCCAATTGATTGATCTAGAGTTTGGCACGGATCCTCGATGCTAGAAATCTGGAACTCCAAGAAACAAATCTCCTGTCCTAATTGCCAAGAATCTCATTATTGTAGTTTCGGATAACGCGCGCTGATGCGATGATAAACCCTAGAATTTATTTCGAATAAACAATGGTAAACACCGGGCTCCAGCATATGATCGATCACTCTCTTGCCATTTTGGTTCACGACTTGGACTCGTGGTACGCAGAGTCGGAGGAAAATCCTGGCGAGCACATCGCATGCTGCAAGAAATCCACGGATGTGACTATAAGATCCAAGTGATCAGCTAAAACTTACCGGATCCAGCTTGACGAGCTCAGCACCAAGACCGACGTGCTTGAAAATTGGCAAGCTATCGCTGGATAAAACGGAAACTCTGCCTCCGTTTTTTATATCCACGTCGAGCTTTGCCTCCTCGCAGTTGTAAGCAAACTCTCCATAGGAAGAGTTGCTCAAATCGGTTGTCTCCGGCATTGCTTCCTTCTGGCTATGGAGCAATCAAACCTTTGAGAAGTTCAGCGCTAAAAACAAAAATCCAAGAAGAACTTACAGTGAATTCTCCAGCTTTGAGGCTTTTGCTCGTGTCTCCGAGACATGAGGAAAGCGATATCATCGCCTTTCTTTACATTCGCCGGGACTCTCCGCAAAAGTCAGTCCTAATTTACCATTTCCCGAAGAGAGAAAATCCCGGAATTTTAGCATGCATGAGAAGAAAATTCACATGCAATCTCGGAGTATTTCGGCATCAGCAAACCCCTAGGATTGAGACTGAGTGCGACGCCCCAACCCGAGCTTCCTTCAACATCTTGGAGTGGGCGCCGGGCCAAAACTCGTAATCCCGCCATCGTTGGCGCACAGTCTCGCATTGGGAGATCGTGGCGTGAGATCGACATCCCATCGCAAGAACAAACCTTGAGCTCTCTCCACACAAATGAAGAGACACTGATAGCAAGCTAGCTATTTATATAAAGGAAGCGCGCTCGTCGACAATTGGCCTTATACTATCGCAAGGGAAGCTTTCGAGTATAGAAAAGTGTCGGGACAGGTTTATTTTGTGGAGAAAATACAGAGAATCAACGCACGTTTTATTAGTTAAGTCCAATTTAGCCCTTAGCTTATTATCCAAGTTACGTTCTTCTAGAATATTTTGTAACCATTGTACAATATTCCTCCAAATAAGTTAATTTTTTTTCCTACCCTAATAGAATATTCGTCACACTGTTCACGAGATAACGCATTGTGTACTAGGGGACATCTGAGCATGGTAAAAGTCTCCAGAATTTACCAGCGGTCAATGTCGTTGTGTAAAATTTGGCGGCGGGTAAGAGGCTTTCAATTTGCGCTCTTCCAAAGGTACGTTTTCTTCTTTCTAGGTCTTCCTCGTTATATCATTCCTTTCTTCGCGATCGAGGAGCTCTTTCGCGAGCGCCGGGCGAGGGATTCTCCATTCCAAAGTAAGCGCGCATGCTAGAATGTCAGGGATTGATGGATCTTGAGGTAGATTATCGTTTGGTACAAGGCATGAGCACTCCGATATTCGGGATCTTCTCCAGCGGGAGCACCAATCGATCTTGCAGGAGGAATCGAGAAGGTATACCAAACCGGCATTGAAATTTCTTGCGTGTCGATCGAGCCCCTCAGATATTTCTTCCAGGAGTCGAAGCTCCGAGGAATAGCCTGGATTGTCCAGTCTCGAGTTCTCGATGGATTCACGAAGACATCCCCGTAAGTCTTTTAGAGTGTTCTTCGTTTTTATTTTTTCTTTCTATTCGTGTGTCTCACCATATGATCTTCCAGTTTGGCTTTGAGATTCCAGCTGCGAAGCATAGCGTTCTTTCAACGTGCGCAAAAGTAAAACCACCCGGTGTAGTGGCAAGACTTATGGGTCTCGAGACAATGCCGGTGGAGACAATGGGTGACATGCTTAAGAGGAACGGCTCTTCGTTGGAAAGGGCGAAGATGATAGAAGCTGTCTCGCGCAAACTCTCGCGTGAGACACAGTCGCAAGAAGCTGGCCAGTTTTCAAGAGCCATAAAGTCAGTGCTGGACGAGACTTTCCGGGAGGGAACAACACCGACTTACTCTCCGAGGGTTACGCACCGATCCCGGCAGCTTTTGGAAGCGATGCGGTCTCTCGAGCCGAGTAAGGACAGCTTTCTCCAGTTTGAAAATCCAGTGGAGCCTGTGAATGAGGAGCCTTTGAAGACGCCAACTCTTCTCCATCTCTTGTTGAACGGACATGAAGGGCAACGTGCTGAAACTCGAAAGAAAGTCTCTATTGACAATGGTTCGACGAGGATTGTTGTTTTGAAGCCTGGTCCGGCAAAGGGAAGACAAGAAACATGGTCCTGTTCTCCACCAGTACATGCTAGCACAAGAGAAACTCGACAATTTCACGAGAAGGTGATGATCAACAAGCCGCACTCTCCAGATTTTCGGGAAACAACCAGCAACAAAGTCTTTGAAACGCAACCGCGATTTCACAGGGAGGAGTTTGAGCCCGGCTCTCCGGCCAGGGAGAAAGTACTGCACGCTGTCACCGAAACCAAAACGCAGCAGCAATCTGCCAGGGAGTTCGTTATACATCGCCTCAGAGATGGCTCCAAGGATGCGAAAGAAATTGCTCAAGAGATCGCCAGGAAGGCTCGGGAGAGTGCTTTCAGAGACGTCAGCTCGCGTTTGCCGTCGCCGGAACGGACGCCACTGGACATCCAAGACGCTTCCACCCCGACACTGAGACGATATATCAGTTGCCACCAAAGTTTGGAGAGTGTGAATCTTACGTCTTCGCCAGCATACCAAACGACGCCAATAAAACTTTCGAGAAAGCAGGCTCTCGTGGACGAAGACCGGCCTGGAGACACGCTAGAACAGAGTACCTTTTCTGAAGATTATGATACACGACTGGCGCCTCAAGTTGAAATCGTAGAGGTATGGTTTCCAAGGTGGTCTTTCTCTCGATGACGAATTTTTTCAGGCCACTGGAAATGCGAGCGAGGCGTTGCTCTCTTCACAGCAGACAAGTCCAGTGTCTTCTATTTTGGAACTTCGCAAAAGACACTCGGGAGGTAATGCTACCTATGAACAAGTTTTTCTTTCTCTGAGTTAACGTGGTGTCTTGCAGAAACTCGTCGATTTTTAAAAGCACCGAATCGGGGAGTAAACACAGAGAAACCTGTGGCTGATACTCGTCTAGCAGATCTTGTCTACGTTTCTAAGGTACTTTTGGCGTCCAAGAATCCGCCCCTTTATGAGTGTGGCAGTCGAAGGTCTGTGGCTATTTCTCAAGTTTTTCAGACGCTGGAAGCAGACTATCAAGGAAATCCTGACAATTTATCTCATCGCCGGTTTCTCTTCGACGTCGTCAACGAGATTTTGGCTCGGAAGTCTTGTAAGCCTTCGAGCCGGGGACTTCTGCGAGACGTTTGGAGTGAGATATGCCATAACACAGGCCTCCAGCAGCAGTCAGTCGAAGGCCTTCACCAGGGAGATGTTAGTAAAGAGGCAAACTGGGCAGGCACAGAGGAGGAGCTACAGAGAATAGCAGTGCAAATTGCGAAGGAGATTTTCAGCTTTCTACTGGATGAGGCTGCCAGAGAGTTACTGAAGGCAGGAACCCGCGACAAGTGTCCTCTCGTTTTCCCCGAGACGGAAGAATGATTCTTTCCGGAAAAAGCCAACGTGGAAGGGCGAGGAACGGGCTTCGGTGTGTCAGCTGGCCTACTCCACCAAAATATAGCGCTTCAGGTTCGTTCTTTCTTCTTCTTCTAGAGAAACTGCATTGACAATATGATGTTTGCAGGCAGACCACATGTGGTACTCGTCCCGTATCCTGCTCAGGGGCACTTTTCGCCAGTTGTGTTCCTCGGCAAGAAGCTGGCAGAACTCGGATGCGCAGTTACCATCGCCAACGTGGTTTCCATTCATGAGCAGATCAAGGTATGGGATTTTCCTTCGGAGTTGGATATCAGGCTGGAGCCTCTTCATCCCGCGGTGGATTTGTCGAAAGGAGTTCTCGCTGCTGCAGAAGCTGATCTAATGCGCTTTTCAAGAGCAGTTTACGATCTCGGCGGCGAGTTCAAGAATTTGATCCAAGCTCTGAATGACAGTGGACCTCGCATTACCGTCATAATCTCTGATCACTATGCTGGATCATGGTGTGCTCCAGTCGCCAGCGAATTTGGAATTCCATACGCTGTTTACTGGCCTGGAAGTGCGGCTTGGTTTGCTGTTGAGTACCACGTCCCACTGCTTATTTCCGAAGGCGATCTTCCGATAAAAGGTTTGTCTTTGTCAACTCTTATAGCTCTAAATCTTTGTCTTGTTTAAAATCAGATGGCGAGGACCGAGAAATCACTTACATTCCGGGGATAGACTCGATCAAGCAGTCTGATCTTCCATGGCACTACACGGAAGCCGTGCTTGAGTACTTTCGTGCTGGAGCCGAGCGGCTCAAGGCGTCCTCCTGGATCCTGTGTAACACATTCCACGAGCTGGAGCCCGAGGTGGTGGACGCGATGAAGAAGCTTTTCAACGACAAGTTTCTGCCAATCGGTCCCTTGTTCCCGGTGCTGGATGATCACGGCGACTTGAAGTCCGTGCTGAGCTTTCTCAAGGAGGACAGGGAATGCCTCGACTGGCTCGACACGCAGGAGCCAGACTCAGTCCTCTATGTCGCATTCGGCAGCATAGCGAAGCTGTCGCAGGAGGAATTCGAGGAGCTCGCGCTCGGTTTGGAGGCGAGCAAGGTGCCGTTCTTGCTCACAGTCAGGCCGCCCCAGTTCGTGGACGAAGCAGACACGACAGTCCTGGTGAAGAACAGTGACTTCTACAAGAACTTCGTCGAGCGGACCAAGGGACGAGGCCTGGCGGTTTCATGGGCGCCGCAGAGAGAAGTTCTGGCGCACAGGGCAGTGGCTGGATTCGTGAGCCACTGCGGATGGAACTCGGTCCTGGAGAGCGTCTCCAGCGGCGTGCCGATCATCTGCTGGCCTCGGATATACGAGCAGGGGCTCAACCGCAAGATCATGGCGGAGAGCTGCCGCATTGGGGTGGAAGTTTCGGACGTGAGGAGCTCCGACGCGTTTGTGAAGCGGGAGGAGATTGCTGAGGCCATTGCGAGGATCTTCAGCGACAAAGCTCGAAAGACGAGAGCGAGGGAATTCAGGGACGCGGCGAGAAAGGCAGCGGCACCGGGTGGTGGCTCTCGGAATAACCTGATGCTATTCACAGACTTGTGTTCTACCGACACTCGGTCGTGATCTTTGGCTTCGGTCTAACAAACTGTGGTCGCTTTGATCTACCAGTGCAAGATCTCAGTTGACAAAATCAAATTCTTCTGCTGTCTTGATCCCGGGATTCTAAGGATCTTTCTAAATCAAACAGTGAACAAGCTCGGGACAGCCCCGGGTGGTGGGCTTGGGAATAACCGGGTTAAAAACTTAAGTGTTCTACCGACATTCACGAAGATCTCTTCTCGAATATCTCTTCCCAGTCAATCGTAGTTATGTTCTGGAACTCTCCTCGCTCCCCGTGGATCACACGGACTATATAAAGCGCGACTTCAACAAACCTTTCTCCAGCCTCTCGCATTTCCAGATCTTTCTTCTAGATTTCCATTTCCAATGGCTTCTAGTGATCAAGATGTAACACTGCTCAGCTCTTGGGCCAGCCCCTTCTCGATGCGAGCCAAGCTTGCACTGTTGCTCAAGGGCATCGAGCACGAAGATCTCCCCCAGGATTTGGGCAACAAGAGCAAGATCCTGCTCGAGTCCAATCCAGTTCACAAGAAGGTCCCGGTTCTCATCCACAAGGGCAAGCCCATCGCAGAGTCGGCCATCATCGTCCACTACATCGACGAGGTTTGGCCTGGAACATCGCCACTCTTGCCGAAAGACGCATTCCTCCGCGCAGAGCACCGCTTTTGGACCGATTTCATCGACAAGAAGGTATGTTCTATACATCTCGAGAAATCTACTCGATCTCACGCCTTTGCTTGTACAGCTGCTGGACTGCTTGATGCGTTTCGTGCGCGGGAACGACAAAGATGCCGCAAACGAGGAATTCATCGCCAACTGCGTGTTTCTCGAGGGGGCCTTGACGAAGCTGGGGAGTGAACAAGAGGGTCCCTTCTTCGGCGGCGCGAGCTTCTCCTTCTTAGATGTGATGCTCGCTCCCTACGCCCCCGGGGTTGTGGGAGTGATGGGCTTGAAGCATGCCAGCGAGGAGCAGTGCCCGCGTCTCCACAAGTTCTTCGAGGCCGTGTCCGAGCATCCCGCTGCCAAGGGCGCACTGCCCCCGGTCGAGAAGCTCAAGGAATTAATCCGAAATAAGTAGAAACCTTTGCATGAATAACACTTTTCCAGCCATATCTTGATTGAGCATATTGATAGCTAAAACATTGATCAGATAACATAATGACAATGTCACTACTGTTTGGATTGATCGCATTCTAGAATTCTACTGTTCTCTCGAGACCTCATTTTCCAATCCATTCCGGATCCATGGAAGGCGTGACGCTGCTCAGCTCCCGGGTGAGCCACTTTTCTCTGCGAGTAAAGATTGCATTGCTACTCAAAGGCATCGAGCACGATGATCTCCCCCAGGAGGGCCAGCTCCTGCTCGAATCCAATCCAATCCACAAGAAGGTCCCGGTTCTCATCCACAATGGGAAGCCCATTGTGGAATCGGTCATTATTGTTCAGTTCAGTACATCGACGAGGTCTAACGCGGAGAATCTCCACTGCTGCCTCCGGACGCTCTCCTCCGCGCAGAGTATCGCTTCTGGACGGATTTCATCGACAAGAAGGTATGCGTCTCTAGAGCCACACATCCCTGATGTGATCCATCGCACAGCTTCTGGATTGCTTGATGCGATTCATGCGTGGAGACGCCAAGAACGAGGAGTTTATCGAGAACTGCGAGCTTCTCGAGGGAGCATTCACGAAGCTGGGCAATGAGGAAGAAGGCCCATTCTTTGGCGGAGTGAGAATGTCGTTCTTGGATGTGATGCTCGCCCCCTACGCGGTGTGGATCCCAGGGATTGCGGGCGTGATGGGCTTGAAGCCCGCGAGCCAGGAGCAGTGCCCGCGTCTCCACAACTTCTTCCAGGCCGTGCTCGCGCATCCCGCTGCCAAGCTCGCGCTGCCCACAGTCGAGGCGCTCAAAGAGTTTCTCGTGGCTCGCTCCGCGGTGTACAGAGGAAAGTGATAGAGAGAAAAAAGAATATGCTTAATTTTATTAGAATATTCTTTACGTGGTAGAGTACATTACGTATCTCTAAGTCCGTCTGCCTTCTCGGAAATTCACATACGAAACAAGGCCACTCTTGCCGCAGGATGCACTCCTCCGTGCATAGCACCATTTTAGACCGATTTCATCAACAAGAAGGGATGCTTTCTCTCCAGAGTGCCAAATCCTTGATATGATCTATCCCACAGGTTGTGTGGAGACAACCAAGGTTAGCCATCTCTTGAAGGCAAACATCTTAGATTTGGTGCACTTTTTATTTAGTGTTTTTCTTTGATTTGAAACTTGGCAAATGGTCATCGCCCAACCTGTGATCTCTCTAGAGATGTTCTGAAGAGCACAAAATGGCAAACCTCCAAATGCACACACAAATGAGAGCAATAGGACAAGTATTGCAATCACTTCTAATGTTCATGATTTGTGGAACATACTCTGGTTTGCCAGAAAAAAAGAGACCAATAGCAGAAACATTGTTGTAAGCACTCAGGTGAAGTGAGACATTGGGTGACAGTTGATTGGGATATCAATCTTTTGGGTCAGATCATCAGATAAAACTCACAGACGTAAGAATGCTCTAGCAGAAAGGTCAAACGTTGTGGCACGTACCCCATAAGTGGTTTCATAAATATAATGTTATGCTACCAAATTTTGTTTCCCAAAAAAGAAAAAAAACAGTATTATTTCCCACTAGTCATTGCCCAATATATGCTGCCCAGTTAGTAAACATTATTTTGATTATCATAGTTCTATTACATTAAAAATTAAATTAAAATAGTATTAAAATAACATATATTATATTCCACTTTGAAAGAAGAATTGAAAAAATAACTATATGCATCTGTTTTTTCATAGAAAATTATCAAATTCCTTAGAGAGAATTATAAGATCTAAATAACACAGCAAATCTCCACTACAAAAGGTTGAATATTAATGCTGATCAATTGGCCACCTCCTATTGGCTAAGAGCAAACATTAACATCATTATTCATGATTATTTGAGGCCAGGCAGATGTTTCAGAAAAACCCAATGAAGAATCTTGTCAGCTGGAATGTTGTTATTGCAGCAATTGCCATGGCTGGGGATCTGGAGGAGGCATGGTGATTGTTTGATGGGATGCCTTTCTACAGTCTCATGTCATGGATAATGATGATCACTGCCTATGCAGATTGCAGAATGGTTGATAAAATGAAAACTTTTTTTCTTGCACTGGCACATAGAGACATCATCCGTTGGAACATGATGCTTTTGTGCTATGCCCAAAATTGGCATCTGGAGGAAGCCAATGCCCTCTTCAATGAGATGCCAGAGCGAGATGTTTCGTCATATACAACAATGATATCAGTTTTGGCATCAAGAAATGATTTAGAAAATGTGAAGGATCTATTTGATTCTATGCCATTACGAACTATAACTTCTTGGAGCTCTATGAATATGGCAAATGCCACGAATGGGCAAATGGCAATTGTTTTCTTTGAGATGCCCGAGTGGGACTGCTGCTTGTGGAACAGCCTCCTGGGTGCGATTGCAGAGTCTGGGAGGATCAACGATGCAATCATGATATTTCAGAGAATCCCTTTCAGAGACACAACTTGATGATCACAGCAATGGGTTCTTGTGGCCATATCCGTGAGGCTCAAGCGCTCTTTGCTGTGATGCCACAGAGAAACCCTGTCTCCTGGAGCACAATGATCAGAGCTTATGCACAGTAGGGACTGGCCATGGACACAAAGATTTTGTTTGATTTCATAGAGTCGCACAACATGGTCGTGTGGAACTCACTCCCTGGCTGCCTACCTCGCGAGTGATTGAGTGGGCAATGCTCGAAAAGTGTTTGATTCCATGCGTGATCGAGACATGGTATTGTAGACATTGATGATCTCTGCCCACGCCACATGGGGCCAGATGTGCACTCTTCAATTCCATGCCGCAGTGTGTTGTGGCGGCATGGAATGCAATCATCTCTGGCTACATGAGGAGCAGCAATCTCAATGAGGCGCAGCTCCTCTTTGGTCTGATGCCCCATCACAACGCCCTGACGATCAATGCCATGGTCACAGCACTTGCGTTGGTGGCAGGATTGAGCAGGCCAAGCTCCTCTTTGATCGATTTGCATCGCCCAACTCCGCAATCTCCATGCTCAAGGACTAGGTGAGGCATACGCTCAGTTCGGGAGGATCAAGGAAGCCAGGGTGCTGTTTGATCGCTTGAGCCCGGAGAGTTGGGACCGTAGCGCGATCAGAGCGATCATCGATGTGTATGCCTGGATTGTGGATGTTGCAGAGGTGTGGCAGATCTTCTCTCAAATCGAGCTACAATGCCATGATCACAGCATTGGCCTCGAATAGGCATTTGTGCAAGACTCCTCTCTAGTGCAAGAGAGCAGCATAGTGTTCTGGAACACCATCCTCACGAGCTACATCCAATTCAGCCATCTTGGCCCCGCAATTGCAATTGCGATCTTCCATGCCATGCTGGATCTAAATCTAGTCTCTTAGACAGCAGTGATCACTGGCATCGCCCACAATCCCAGATTGCATTGATCAGCACTGGATCTTTTCCGTGACCTCTAGCAGGAGGGCTGGAACTCCAGCAAGATCTGCTACAGAACACATGCATGTGGCACGCATTGCTGCACCTTCCTCTCCCCCACACAGCTTGGCCACCTCCCATTGGCCAGGAGCAAACATCAGTGTGATTATTCCCAAACACATGGTTAAAAAAATAAGCCCTTTACAGTTACCCCCCCATCAGATGGCTGCGATTGGCTAGATCCAGCAGCCCAGAAAGTTTAGCAATTCCTGATAGACTTCTTGAAGAGTGCATTCTTGAGAGCTTGAGCAGCCGAGGGGCGATTTTTTGCTGCTGGATGCATCAGAGACTTGATGAAACTTTGGAATGCAAGAGAGAATCCAGGAAGAAGAGTGAGCTTTCCCTGGTGGATGGCTTGATACTGCCTTCCAGATGCTGGTGGTGGCGAGCATCTCGTGAGCTCGTGGAATGTCACCCCCAGGGAAAACATGTCAACTTTGTCGAGGTGGCTGTGATCATTGTTGATGAACTCCATTGGGAGATATCTCAAGTTGCCATTTTCGATGGAAATGGTTCCATCGATTCAACTGGCAAGGCCTGAGTTGCCAATCTTGTAGACACGATTGCAGATGTAAATCTTGTCAAGCTTCACGTCCAGGTGAGTGAGGCCATGTGAGTGTAAGTGCTTGAAAGTGTTTAAGAGCTGTCATAAGAAAAGAATAGAATTGAGCTGCTTACTTGAAACATTGCCTCAGTCAGCTTCTTCTCCGTGAATGTCCATGCAAAGCTCTCATCTCATAGATTCATCTTGCACAGCTCCATTTGGATATATAAAAAGTCATTCTCAAACCATGAAGAGAAGTAGAACACTATGTTTTCATGGCAACCTGGAAGCTGGATAAGTTTTGAGGAAGCTAGTGGTAATACTGAAAGAAAAAAGCCAACTCACCAAGACACAAAAGTGTTTGAACTTCTCTCAATGCTTTCCTCCTGCAAAGAGAAAAATTTGCCAAATCAATACCATCGTCTCTCAAATATAGTGACAAACCGATCTCCCTCATTTAGCAGATGCCAATTGGAATGCTAAAGGCAGCCATCAAGTCTTTTGAGAACTTTATAAACATAGCTAAAATTACCTCATCCTATTTCCTGATAGTGGAGTAAGAATGAAGATCATACAAATTCTATGCACCACAAATACCTTGATTTGATGGAACTCCTCACAGTAACACAATGAAGAGCCAAAAGTGGAGACACATCTTGTATGAAAATACCAAAGTTATGAAAGAAAAATGAAAAATAACAACATATCCTACCTAGCTCTCTTAGGAATCTGGAAGCATGGTGGGGACATGATGTGCTGTTGCAGCGATAATGTCTTTGCATTCTCTGCTTCTTGGTTCAAATATTCATCTAGGAAAAGAAGAACAGAATGAAAAAAAGCCAAGTGATGGGGAAAAAAAATGAGAACTTGCAATGGGGTTTTTGGGAGCAAAGACATCATTCCAGTGGCATTGACACAGTGCCTTAAATTTGGATTGTGAATTGGCAGCAGCAGCAAGGTCATAAACCCTAGAAAAACATTACAAAACAAAAACAATTCGCTTAACATGCAACAGGCGCAGTCACGGTCAGCTTGCTCTCCACACTATTCCATCATTGGATAGCTGGCGAGCAATCACCCAGCAGGAACAGCAATGGTGACCCATTCTTCACAGTGCTTTCTTCGCTCGACAATTAACACCTTGCATGCGACATGTTGCAAAGCCTTCTTCTCCCCCCCCACGCAGCTTGGCTGCCTCCCATTGGCCGGGAACAAACGTTAGCATAATTATTCACTAAGACATGGTTAAAGAAATAACCTTTTTACAGTTACCCCCATCAGATGGCTGCAATTGGCTAAATCCAATGGTCCAGAAAGTTTGGCACTGACATGTTATAAAAGGTGACCCTTCATCCAATTAAACCTCAGTCCATTTGCATTTCTAACTTTTCTTCTCAATTTTCCATCTAGCCATGGCTTGTCACGATCAAGATGTAACACTGCTCAGCTTTTGGCCCAGCCCCTTTTCCATGCGAGTCAAGCTTGCACTGTTGCTCAAGGGCATCGAGCACGAAGATCTCTCCCAGGATTTGGGTAACAAGAGTAAGCTCCTACTCGAGTCCAATCCAGTTCACAAGAAGGTCCCGGTTCTCATCCACAAGGGCAAGCCCATCGCAGAGTCGGCCATCATCGTCCACTACATCGACGAGGTTTGGCCTGGAACATCGCCACTCTTGCCGCAGGACGCATTCCTCCGCGCACAGCACCGCTTCTGGACTGATTTCTTCGAGAAGAAGGTATTTCTTCGAGAAATTTGCTGCTATAACTCCTTACTTATCGATCACGCAGATTTCCGACTCCTTGGACCGATTCATCCGCAGCAACGGCGCTGCCGTGAACGAGGAGTTCATCCAAGACTGTTTGCTTCTCGAGGGAGCTCTGGCGGAGCTGGGCGATGAGGAAGAGGGCCCCTTCTTTGGTGGCGCGAGCATGTCGTTCTTGGATGTGATGCTGGCACCCTCTGCGGTGTGGATCCCAGCGCTTGAGCAAGTGATGGGCTTGAAGCCCGCGAGCCAGGAGCAATGCCCGCGTCTCCACAAACTCTTCGGGGCTGTGACCGAGCATCCCTCGGCCAAAGTGGCACTGCCACAGATCGAGAAGCTCAAAGAGTTTACCCAGGCTCGCTTAGTGAGAAAGTAAGCGATCATCATGTTTGGATAGCTAAAGCCAGCCCTTAGTACAAAAAGGCTGATGTTTACCTCTAGTTCTGTCGAAAATGAAGCGCGAGCATGGAGATTGGGATTTTCAGATCCAAGAAGGCCACAGCCCAAGAAGGTCAAAACGAAGGGTGAGTTTACTACATGTATTCTACCGGATCCAAACAAGCCAACGTTGGTTTTGGACATGGACAACCTCATTCATGCCCGACAGGGGCGCTCTTCAGCGGGAAAGTTGTGCCACTGGAGCGCTTGGCTAGCGAGACATGGCAAAGCTCTACAAGATAGTTGTGTTTACTGCAGCTATGCAGTACTATGCAGACAAGATTCTGGACAAGCTTGACCCAGAGGAATTGATCACTCACCGCCTGTACCGGTGTGTCTTGCAAAGGAGGGGAAACCATGATCAAAGACTTGTCATACTTGGGTCGCAACTTGAAGCGTGTGGTGATCCCCACTCCTTTTCCTTGCAGCCCAGGAATGGAATCCTCATCCCAGCTTTCAAGAATCGGAAAGGGTGGAAGTATTCGCATCGCATTGCATCTCAAGGATATTGGTTTTTCCTGGAGCCTTTTGCTAAGGTGGACTAGCAATTGACCATATTGCATAAGTTGTTCAATTCTTCCCCATAATGTTGTATTAGAGCCTTATCTTGCACCATGGCAATAATTTTAAATGCCATTCACCTCAGCTTTTCATCATCATCTAGTGTGATCTATTAGTCTTAAAAGACAAATATGTATTAGTATTGTGTAACTCATTGTAGAGCCTTAAGATATTCAGCTAATAGTAAAGTATTCTATCTATTTCACTAATCTCAACTTTGTAGAGTATATGATTAAGATTTTTTGTTAAACAAACAATAATGGATATACCTAAAATATGCTTAAATGTTCTAAAATATTCTATTATCTAACTTATTAACTTTCTTTGTGAGTGCATGGAATATAGAAAGGGAATACAGAAATGTGCATATCCATTAGCCCAAAAACCCTAACTTATATACAAGAGCGAGTGGTCCGGATTGAAACTAATCCGACGGCTACCAAAATCCCACTACGCTAATATTAGTATACGGCATTATAGCCGTACACTTGGCCCTCACATCATCCCCTCCTCTCGGAATAATGGAAGGCCGTCAGAGTTCTCTTGTAGATGAGCTGGGCTCTGGAGGAACGTCAGGAGGAGGCATCGCCGGATTTGTAGACGGTATTAACTGCTTCTGATCCCTTTGTATGAAGCATTTTAACTGCTGCACATGCACAATCTTCGGAGGATTGGCCTGCTAAATGTCATGCCGAACCTCATAAACTTGTGGTCCAACTTGCTGCAACACCCGATACGGTCCTTTCCACTGCGCAAGGAGCCCCTTAGATAAACCACATACCGTAAGATGGGGAAAACAGACTAACACAAAATCATCCACTTTGTACTCTGCAGGTGGACGATGATGGGAATTGTAGCACCGTTGTTGTCTCACTTGTATGCGGCCTAAGTGTTCAGCAGACTCTGCTCGGACAAGTGGAAGAATGCTTGTCAAATATTGATCCCATGACCTAGCATCAGGAGCTCGTGGCAATCGCGAAGGTAAACCCAGCTCTGTTGGTAATATTGGATCATGACCATATAGAAGTTTATATGGTGAAGCACCAACAGAACTTTGCACCCCTGTAACATAGGCATACCGAAGAGACGGCAAATAACCATCTCAATCCGAATGCTGAAAGTTCATATACTTCGCAATCATCCCTTTGAATGTCCGAACAAGCCATTCCACCAAACCATCTGATTGTGGATGATAAGCACTCGTAAAAGTGTGGCGTATCCCCAACTGAGATGTCAAAACATGAAATACCTCAGCCATAAATGCAGGACCATTATCCGAAAGAATCCGCTCTGGACAAGAATGCTGGAACACCACTCGATTGAGGAGGAAGTATCCAACAGCAGTTGCAAAGACACTAGCAAGAGCACCAACCTCCACCCAACGAGTCAAGTAGTCAGAAGTAATAATAACATACTCATTGCCAGCAGTCGATCGTGGAAAAGGTCCCATAAGATCAAACGCCACCAACTCAAACGGACGGGAAACTGCAATTGACTCCAACCGTCCTTCCGCAGCACAAGGGGGAGTATTACGAGCTTGGCACTAAACGCAGCTACGCACATATCGAATAATATCACGTCACATCTCTAGCCAATAGAAAGACATGCACAGCTTCTCGGTGACACGACGGTGTCCCATATGCCCACCTAGAACAGGAGAATCATGGTAGGCATGGAGAAACCGCGGAATAAACATCGAAGGCACCACCAGCTGTAAATGATCATCTAGATCCGTCCCCACAAAATAAAGAAGGCCATCTTCAAGGCGATATTGAGAATGTAAATGCCAGAAAGGCAAGTCATCAGCAAGTGATGCAGGATTCTCAAACCCATCTCGAAGCCTTCGAATTCATAGCTCAATCTTTTGAGCCTCGCGAACCTCATCAAGAGAAGGTACATCTTGCTTTGCGCCCTGTGGACACTGAACGTCAAGGACAGCAACCGCAGACGGCATAGAATCCTCATCTAGAAAATCCACAGATGCTGGAACAACAGGTTCGTCAGAAACATGAGAAGTGAGTGGAAAAGGAAGAGGAGCTCGAGAAAGGGCATCAGCATTAGCCATAGAACTTCCTGGGCGATGAACAACATTGAAATCATATATCTGAAGCTTCAAAGCCCATCGAGTCGTATGACCAACCAGGTTCTTCCGCTTCAATAATGAAGTAACAGTAGCATGGTCACCTTCAAGTAACGTCCGAGAATCATGTAGATATGCATGAAGTTTCTCGAAACCCCAGACTGCTGCTAAACACTCCTTCTTCGTTGTGGAGTAGCTCATCTCCGCTGGTTGTAATGTACGGCTTATGTATGCAATGGGATGGTGTTGACCAGGCACACTTGAGCTTTCTTGCATCAACACACCTCCAAGACTAATGTTAGAAGCATCCACGCGCAAAATAAAAGGTTGAGTGTAGTCAGGATATGCCAAAATCGGAGGAGTCGTCAATAGCTCTTTGAGATTCACGAACGCCCGCTCACAATCCGGAGACCAGATGAAAGATGACGTTGATGACTTCAGCAACGCTTGCAATGGTGTAGTGCGATCGGAAAGATGATCCACAAAACGACCGAGATACTGCACCTTACCCAAAAAGCGCTGCACATCATTCACACACTTCGGAGTAAGGAACTTTAGAACAGCCACAAGTTTGTCAGGATCAACTTGCAAACCCTCACGAGAAATACGGTACCCAAGATAAGTTGTGTCCTTGGACCCAAACACGCATTTTGACCGCTTCAGCTTTAAACCAACGTCGCGTAGCCGATCTAACACTTTACAAACATCACGAACGTGCTCCTCCCACGTCCCCTCCGAGTGGATCAAGACATCATCAATGAAGTCAGCCGTCACCTCCGGCATATCGCAAATAACCTCGTCCATCATCCGTTGAAAAGTTGTTGGAGCATTGTTCAAACCAAACAGCATCACCAAGAACTCGTACAAACCAAATGGTGTACGAAAAGCAGTCTTAGAAATATCTTCTTCGGCCATCGGTACTTGCCAATACCCAGAAGTAAGATCTAGCTTGGTGAACCAACGACTTTGCCCCAAACAATCCAAGAGATCAGCAGTGTGAGGAAGAGGGTACACGTCCGGGATCGTCACTTCATTTAACGGACGATAGTCGATGCAGAAATGAATACTCCCATCAAGCTTTGTCACAAGATGAGGTTCACATGCCCAAGGACTCTGCGACTTCTGAATAACACCCTTTTCTAACATCTCCTTGACGTTTGCATGTAAAATCTTGATCTCCTTGGGTGACCGACGACGAACAGGAACCTTGATTGGACGAGCATCCCCGGTTGGAATGGGATGACGTGTGGCATTCTTGGCCCCAGACGATAGGTCAAATTCAAAGAGATCAGAATACTCCTTCATAGGCTGGTCAACAGCTGCAACACAAAGATCATCAGAGGGATTGGAAAAGGGAAGAGCAGAACAAGATGGAAACACAAGAGGAAATAGTGGGGGAACAAAAGTAATAGAAGCAGAGGTAAAAGTAGAGGGACGAAGAAGTATGGAAATAAGAGGAATGGATGAAACATAAGGAAGTATGAGACAAGGGGGAGAAGCCTCAAAGTCACACTTGGCATGATTGCGCTGCAACCAATCCATACCAAGAATGAGGTCAAAAGCTTAACTTGGCACCACCCGCAACGACTGCAACTCAAGCTCGAGATCACCCACATACACAACCAGGTCCGCCTCATCTCGTGCACATGCATGTGTACGGCCGTTGCCATAAAGAATGAAAACTGGATCTACCGCACGACGCAAGTGTAAACGACAACGTGTGGCAACAGGTTGAGCAATAGAAGATAAACTCAAACCTGTATCAACCAACACGGAGAGAAGAATAGGAGACCTTTTGTTATAAAAACGAGCTTGGAAAGTAAACACTGGATGAACCGGTGCCGAGTGAACCCCTTGATGATACTCCCGAAAGAAAGATGGAGGGGTCACTAACTTATTCGCGCAAGGTCCCTCCATTACTCGCGCGACTCCTCGTTTCCCGAATGCACCTCGGTATCCAAACCTTCCACCGCAGCAGCACCAACAGGACGTTGCTGACACCAAGGTCTCCACCCAGGAAATGGAGGTCGCCAATCCGGAAAGCGCCGACAACGCCGATAAGTATGACCAACTTCATCACACGCCCAGCAATGAACATCACAGCCACGACCACGTCCTCGCCCTTATCCTTGGACTCGAGTAGCAGCAGCATCAACCTCCATGGGAACATGACCATCACTTATAGGAAGTGGAGTTGAAGGACGTGTAGCAAGAAGTGGAAGAGGCGACGTCTCATAACGTTGTGCCAAGCTAAGAGCATCGTCAAGAGTGGCAGGAGCAAGTGCATGCACAAGTTCGACAAGATTTTGACGAAGTGCTGGCCACAACATTCCTAGCTTGATCCGCTTTGATATATTTGGCTCCACACGAAGCAAAAAACTTCGGAAACGAACGCCAAATTGCATTACCAACTCAGATGGCCCTTGGCGAAGACGATGCAATTGTTGGAAAGCATCATCACAATCGCCACTACAATGCCGTCCCTTGGAGACATGTAGGGAACTCACACAAACGTCAAGCATCATCCCAAGAATGATATGTGGCAATTACCATGAAGTGATCGAACCAATGGTACACATCATCCCCAAAATGCCCACGAAAGAATTCCGGCCAAACGCGAGGATTGGCACCAAGAGCAAGAGGAGTTGTACTATGTGCCGTGAATGCTACCATCAACTGAGTTTGGTTGTTCAATTGCAAGTGCATAGCATCAAGCAATTGAACGAACTGCTGCTCTAGAGTCAAAGGAGGAGATTGCGGATCGGCCATGAAGATGAATGAAAAAGAAAGAGCAAAAGAAGAGAAATGACAAAAAGCTGGAAAGAAATGGTAGATCTAGACAATGCAAAAAGCTAGATCTAAGCCAAAATCCTGAAAGGAAAGAACAAAAGAAAGGAAATGGAAAAAGCTAGATTTAGACAATGCAAAAGCTAGATCTAAACTGAAATCCCAAATCTAAGCACTCCCCAGGGACAATCAAAGGTGCCCCTCACCTCCACCAATGTGAATGCATGGAATATGGAAAGGGAATACAGAAATATGCATATCTATTAGCCCAAAAACCCTAACTTATATACAAGAGTGAGTGGTCCAGATTGAAACTAATCCGACGGCTACCAAAATCCCACTACGCTAATATTAGTATACGGCATTGTAGCTGTACACTTGGCCCTCACATCTTTAAAATATAATAAATATTTCCTTTTCTAAATATGTTGATTTTAATTTTAATTTCCCTTTTTAAGCAAGCATCTAATTCTTCAAGAGTGGACACAGAGCTAGAGCCAATGAGAGCAACAATGTCTTCATCTTTTCCAGAGTTTTAGTGGGTAAAGTGAATGTTGGTGTGAAGGAGTAAACTAAGAGGAAAATGAAAAGTTGTGAACTTTCTCATTATGCAAGTTTATTTTACCATGTAGGCCAAGCCATTAGCATGCCAGAGCACTGCATCACTGACAACTTTTTGGGTATATGATATCACCAACAAGAAATTGAATGTAAATCTTTCCATGAAGAAAATCATCCCTATCACTCGTTTCCCTTTAGCTTCTCCTTAATGTTGGCAACAAGGAGTTCAAGACTGCTGCTGAGAAGATCAAAGGCCTCTAGATCTTGAGAGTTACCAACATCACTGTTACTCTGAGGGATATAAACATGTTGGGATGGAGCTCACAACAGTGCATAAGAGGTCACTAAAGTGTCGCTGGTTGAGAATCAAGCTCATTTCGCCCATTTTTCAACAGTATAATCCAACTACCCACAACACCATTGGATGAGCAAGTGTTAGCTCATTAGTTTGTGAGCCAGATTAGTGATTGGGAAGTATTGGGAATTTTGAGAGTTGGAATGCTGGGCAAGAGTGGGATGGCTTGTGCTTTGATTTTTTTTGAGTTCTTCCTCATCTCTCAACCACTGCCAAGAGTTCGCAGAGTTACAATTGTAGATTAACTTAAGGATGAAATGAGTTAAACCACCAGTTGACAGTGCCGTGAGGAACAGCGATAGATTCGCCGGGACTCTCCGCAAAAGTCAGTCCTACTTTACAATTTCCTGGACGAAGAGAGAAAATCCCGGAATTTTAGCATGCATGAGAAAAAAATTCACATACTAGAAAATCAATCTCTTACCTTCAAGCACATAAAAGATCTGATTAGAATTGGAGCATTTCGGCATCAGCATTGAGACTGAAGCATGACGCCCCAACCTGAGCTTCCTTCAACATCTTGGAGTGGCTGCCGAGCCAAAACTCGTAATCCTGCCATTAGAACAGGTTTACTTTGTGGAAAAAATATAGCCCTCTGAAATTTAATTTTTTGTCACAAATTTATCCAGATCAAGTCGTTAATGAACAGGAGCGTGGTAAATTAAGTTGATTATTCAAGTTAAATTCTTACAAATTAAGTTATCTTTTTTTCCTACCCTAATAGAATATCCGTCACACTGTTCACGAGATCATCTGGTAAAAGTCTCCAGACTTTACCAGCGGTCAATGTCGTTGTGTAAAAGTTGGCGGCGGGTAAGAAGCTTTCAATTTGCGCTCTTCCAAAGGCACGTTTTCTTCTTTCTAGGTCTTCCTCGTTATATCATTCCTTTCTTCGCGATCGAGGAGCTCTTTCGCGAGCGCCGGGCGAGGGATTCTCCATTCCAAAGTAAGCGCGCACGCGAGAATGTCAGGGATTGATGGGTCTTAAGGTGGATTATCGTTTGGTACAAGGCATGACCACTCCGATATTCGGGATCTTCTCCAGCGGGAGCACCAATCGATCTTGCAGGAGGAATCGAGAAGGTATACCAAACCAGCATTGATTTTTCTTGCGTGTCGATCGAGCCCCTTAGATTTTTCTTCCAGGAGTCGAAGCTCCGAGGAATAGCCTGGATTGTCCAGACTCCAGTCCCGAGTTCTCGATGGATCCCCGTAAGTGTTCTTTGCTTTTATTTTTTCTTTCTATTCGTGTGTCTCACCATATGATCTTCCAGTTTGGCTTTGAGATTCCAGCTGCGAAGCATAGCGTTCTTTCAACGTGTGCAAAAGCAAAACCACCGGGTGTAGTGGCAAGACTTATGGGTCTCGAGACAATGCCGGTGGAGACAATGGGTGACATGCTTAAGAGGAACGGCTCTTCGTTGGAAAGGGCGAAGATGATAGAAGCTGTCTCGCACAAACTCTCGAGACACAGTCGCAAGAAGCTGGCCAGTTTTCAAGAGCCACAAAGTCAGTGCTGGGCAAGACTTTCCGGGAGGGTACAACACCGAATTACTCTCCGAGGGTTACGCACCGATCCCAGCAGCTTTTGGAAGCGATGCGGTCTCTCGAGCCGAGTAAGGACAGCTTTCTCCAGTTTGAAAGTCCAGTGGAGCCTGTGAATGAGGAGCCTTTGAAGACGCCAACTCTTCTCCATCTCTTGTTGAACGGACATGAAGGGCAACGTGCTGAAACTCGAAAGAAAGTCTCTATTGACAATGGTTCGACGAGGATTGTAGTTTTGAAGCCTGGTCCGGCAAAGGGAAGACAAGAAACAGGGTCCTGTTCTCCACCAGTACATGCTAGCACAAGAGAAACTAGACAATTTCACGAGAAGGTGATGATCAACAAGCCGCACTCTCCAGATTCTCGGGGGAAACAACCAGCAACAAAGTCTTTGAAACGCAACCGCGATTTCACAGGGAGGAGTTTGAGCCCGACTCTCCAGCCAGGGAGAAAGTACTGCACGCTGTCACCGAAACCAAAACGCAGCAGCAATCTGGCAGGAGTTCGTTGTACATCGCCTCAGAGATGGCTCCAAGGATGCGAAAGAAATCGCTCAAGAGATCGCCAGGAAGGCTCGGGAGAGTGCTTTCAGAGACGTCAGCTCGCATTTGCCTTCGCCGGAACGGACGCCACTGGACATCCAAGACGCTTCCACTCCGACGCTGAGACGATATATCAGTTGCCACCAAAGTTTGGAAAGTGCGAATCTTACGACTTCTTCGCCAGCATACCAAACGACGCCAATAAAACTTTCGAGAAAGCAGGCTCTCGTGGACGAAGACGGGCCTGGAGACACGCTAGAACAGAGTACCTTTTCTGAAGTTTATGATACACGACTGGCGCCTCAAGTTGAAATCGTAGAGGTATGGTTTCCAAGGTCGTCTTTCTCTCGATGACGAATTTTTTCAGGCCACTGGAAATGCGAGCGAGGCGTTGCTCTCTTCACAGCAGACAAGTCCAGTGTCTTCTATTTTGGAACTTCGCAAAAGACACTCGGGAGGTAATCCTACCTATGAACAAGTTTTTCTTTCTCTGAATTAACGTGGTGTCTTGCAGAAACTCGTCGATTTTTAAAAGCACCGAATCGGGGAGTAAACACAGAGAAACCTGTGGCTGATACTCGTCTAGCAGATCTTGTCTACGTTTCTAAGGTACTTTTGGCGTCCAAGAATCCGCCCCTTTATGAGTGTGGCAGTCGAAGGTCTGTGGCTATTTCTCAAGCTTTTCAGACGCTGGAAGCAGACTATCAAGGAAATCCTGACAATTTATCTCATCGCCGGTTTCTCTTCGACGTCGTCAACGAGATTTTGGCTCGGAAGTCTTGTAAGCCTTCGAGCCGGGGACTTCTGCGAGACGTTTGGAGTGAGATATGCCATAACACAGGCCTCCAGCAGCAGTCAGTCGAAGGCCTTCACCAGGGAGATGTTAGTAAAGAGGCAAACTGGGCAGGCACAGAGGAGGAGCTACAGAGAATAGCAGTGCAAATTGCGAAGGAGATTTTCAGCTTTCTACTGGATGAGGCTGCCAGAGTGTTACTGAAGGCAGGAACCTGCGACAAGTGTCCACTCGTTTTCCCCGAGACGGAAGAATGATTCTTTCCGGAAAAAGCCAACGTGGAAGGGCGAGGAACGGGCTTCGGTGTGTCAGCTGGCCTACTCCACCAAAATATAGCGCTTCAGGTTCGTTCTTTCTTCTTCTTCTAGAGAAACTGCATTGACAATATGATGTTTGCAGGCAGACCACATGTGGTACTCGTCCCGTATCCTGCTCAGGGGCACTTTTCGCCAGTTGTGTTCCTCGGCAAGAAGCTGGCAGAACTCGGATGCGCAGTTACCATCGCCAACGTGGTTTCCATTCATGAGCAGATCAAGGTATGGGATTTTCCTTCGGAGTTGGATATCAGGCTGGAGCCTCTTCATCCCGCGGTGGATTTGTCGAAAGGAGTTCTCGCTGCTGCAGAAGCTGATCTAATGCGCTTTTCAAGAGCAGTTTACGATCTCGGCGGCGAGTTCAAGAATTTGATCCAAGCTCTGAATGACAGTGGACCTCGCATTACCGTCATAATCTCTGATCACTATGCTGGATCATGGTGTGCTCCAGTCGCCAGCGAATTTGGAATTCCATACGCTGTTTACTGGCCTGGAAGTGCGGCTTGGTTTGCTGTTGAGTACCACGTCCCACTGCTTATTTCCGAAGGCGATCTTCCGATAAAAGGTTTGTCTTTGTCAACTCTTATAGCTCTAAATCTTTGTCTTGTTTAAAATCAGATGGCGAGGACCGAGAAATCACTTACATTCCGGGGATAGACTCGATCAAGCAGTCTGATCTTCCATGGCACTACACGGAAGCCGTGCTTGAGTACTTTCGTGCTGGAGCCGAGCGGCTCAAGGCGTCGTCCTGGATCCTGTGTAACACATTCCACGAGCTGGAGCCCGAGGTGGTGGACGCGATGAAGAAGCTTTTCAACGACAAGTTTCTGCCAATCGGTCCCTTGTTCCCGGTGCTGGATGATCACGGCGACTTGAAGTCCGTGCTGAGCTTTCTCAAGGAGGACAGGGAATGCCTCGACTGGCTCGACACGCAGGAGCCAGACTCAGTCCTCTATGTCGCATTCGGCAGCATAGCGAAGCTGTCGCAGGAGGAATTCGAGGAGCTCGCGCTCGGTTTGGAGGCGAGCAAGGTGCCGTTCTTGCTCACAGTCAGGCCGCCCCAGTTCGTGGACGAAGCAGACACGACAGTCCTGGTGAAGAACAGTGACTTCTACAAGAACTTCGTCGAGCGGACCAAGGGACGAGGCCTGGTGGTTTCATGGGCGCCGCAGAGAGAAGTTCTGGCGCACAGGGCAGTGGCTGGATTCGTGAGCCACTGCGGATGGAACTCGGTCCTGGAGAGCGTCTCCAGCGGCGTGCCGATCATCTGCTGGCCTCGGATATACGAGCAGGGGCTCAACCGCAAGATCATGGCGGAGAGGTGCCGCATCGGGGTGGAAGTTTCGGACGGGAGGAGCTCCGACGCGTTTGTGAAGCGGGAGGAGATTGCTGAGGCCATTGCGAGGATCGTCAACGACAAAGCTCGAAAGGCGAGAACGAGGGAATTCAGGGACGCGGCGAGAAAGGCAGCGGCATCGGGTGGTGGCTCTCGGAATAACCTGATGCTGTTCACAGACTTGTGTTCTACCGACACTCGATCGTGATCTTTGGCTTCGGTCTAACAAACTGTGGTCGCTCGGGTGGTGGGCTTGGGAATAACCGGGTTAAAAACTTAAGTGTTCTACGGACATTCACGAAGATCTCTTCTCGAATATCTCTTCTCAGTCAATCGTGGCCTAACGAAGGTACGAATTATGTTCTGGAACTCCCTTGAAGCCTTCGTCTCCTGTTTCTCGGAAATTCCGCTCCCCGTGGATCACACGGACTATATAAAGCGCGACTCCAACAAACCTTTCTCCAGCCTCTCGCATTTCCAGATCTTTCTTCTCGATTTCCCAATTCCAATGGCTTCTAGTGATCAAGATGTAACACTGCTCACCTTTTGGCCCAGCCCCTTCTCGATGCGAGCCAAGCTTGCACTGTTGCTCAAGGGCATCGAGCACGAAGATCTCCCCGAGGATTTGGGCAACAAGAGTAAGATCCTACTCGAGTCCAATCCAGTTCACAAGAAGGTCCCGGTTCTCATCCACAAGGGCAAGCCCATCGCAGAGTCGGCCATCATCGTCCACTACATCGACGAGGTTTGGCCTGGAACATCGCCACTCTTGCCGAAAGACGCATTCCTCCGCGCAGAGCACCGCTTCTGGAGCGATTTCATCGACAAGAAGGTATGTTTTATAAATCTCGAGAAATCTACTCGATCTCACGCCTTTGCTTGTACAGCTGCTGGACTGCTTTATGCGTTTCGTGCACGGGAACGACAAAGATGCCGCAAACGAGGAATTCATCGCCAACTGCGTGCTTCTCGAGGGGGCCTTGACGAAGCTGGGAAGTACACAAGAGGGTCCCTTCTTCGGCGGCGCGAGCTTCTCCTTCTTAGATGTGATGCTCGCTCCCTTCGTCGTGTGGATCCCCGGGATTGTGGGAGTGATGGGCTTGAAGCATGCCAGCGAGGAGCAGTGCCCGCGTCTCCACAAGTTCTTCGAGGCCGTGTCCGAGCATCCGGCTGCCAAGGGCGCACTGCCCCCGGTCGAGAAGCTCAAGGAATTTATCCAGGTTCGCTTTGCGGTAAAGAAGTAGATAGCCTTTGCATTAATAACAAGAAAAAGTTGGAGGTATCTAATGTAATATAATGACAATGTCACTACTGTTTGGATTTATCGCATTCTAGAATTCTACTGTTCTCTCGAGACCTCATTTTCCAATCCATTCCGGATCCATGGAAGGCGTGACGCTGCTCAGCTCCCGGGTGAGCCACTTTTCTCTGCGAGTGAAGATTGCATTGCTACTCAAAGGCATCGAGCACGACGATCTTCCCCAGGACCTGAGGAACAAGGGCCAGCTCCTGCTCGAATCCAATCCAATCCACAAGAAGGTCCCGGTTCTCATCCACAATGGGAAGCCCATTGTGGAATCGGTCATTATTGTTCAGTACATCGACGAGGTCTGGCGCGGAGAATCTCCACTGCTGCCTCCGGACGCTTCCCTCCGCGCAGAGTATCGCTTCTGGACCGATTTCATCGACAAGAAGGTATGCGTCTCTAGAGCCACACATCCCTGATGTGATCCATCGCACAGCTTCTGGATTGCTTGATGCGATTCATGCGTGGAGACGCCAAGAACGAGGAGTTTATCGAGAACTGCGAGCTTCTCGAGGGAGCATTCACGAAGCTGGGCAATGAGGAAGAAGGCCCATTCTTTGGCGGAGCGAGAATGTCGTTCTTGGATGTGATGCTCGCCCCCTACGCGGTGTGGATCCCAGGGATTGTGGGCGTGATGGGCTTGAAGCCCGCGAGCCAGGAGCAGTGCCCGCGTCTCCACAACTTCTTCCAGTCCGTACTCGCGCATCCCGCTGCCAAGCTCGCGCTGCCCACAGTCGAGGCGCTCAAAGAGTTTCTCGTGGCTCGCTCCGCGGTGTACAGAGGAAAGTGATAGAGAGAGAAAAAGGATATGCTTAATTTTATTAGAATATTCTTTTACGTGGTAGAGTATATACGTATCTCTTGTTGCCTTCTCGGAAATTCACATATGAAACAAGCCCACTCTTGCCGCAGGATGCATTCTTCCGTGCATGGCACCATTTTGGACCGATCTCATCAACAAGAAGGGCTGCTTTCTCTCCACAGTGCCAAATCTGTTATGATCTGGCGCAAAAAGACAAAGATCTAGTTGCCCTAGACTATGCTATGCCACCTCTTGAGGTTCCTCACCACCCAACCACCCCCAAGCTACCTCAAAAGCTCCACTGCACCGCCGCTCTACTGTGAGCTCTAGGATAGGTTTTTGTTCTTTACCCTAACATGCCTTAATATACCCTTGAGCCTCCTTTTGACCGATGTTGACCACGTAGTCAAAGCTGGCGCCTAACAATTCTTCCCCCGCAACAAAGTCCTTGTCCCAAGGACGAGTTGTACTGGTGATCACCCTTTCTGGGGAATCCTGCTCAAGCTCCTGGTCCATCTTCCACAACCGTATACATCAAGGAGGCATTGGGCCCGTCACTCTGAGATAGTACACCTTTCAACTAGCTGACATAAAATACCGGATGAATTTTCACCCCAGCTGGCAGCCGCACCCGATAAGTTGCTTTACCAATGCGCTCCAGCACTTCATATGGACCAGCATATCGATGGGAGAGTTTATCACTCTTCCCTATCCATAAAGGCACCAAGGTGTTCCGCCGTTCACTTGACGGAAAGATCACTCGCACGAAGACGAGATCACCCACCTTATATTCCCGGAATTGGCAATGCTCATTGGCAAACTTCTCCGCTCTATCCTGAGCTGCTTGCAAATTCCGTTTGCACACCACTAGAATCTCATCAAGTTCTGTGGCCAAATCAGTTGCCTCGGAATCAAGCTTTTCTTGAACGTCTTTACTCAAATGCAATCCCAACTCCACCGCTGTTCGAGGATGCCTTCCAAACATGGCAAAGTAAGGACTTAGTTTGGTTCCACTGTGTTGGCTATTGTTGTAAGCAAATTGCACTAACGGAAGATATAAATCCCATTGTCCTTGCCTTTGACCAATGCTACAATGTAGCATATCCTCCACCACCTGATTCACATGCTCAGTTTGCCCATCCGTCTGAGGATGATCTCCACTCGAGAGTTTCAAAGTCACTTGCATAGCCTTTGCAAAGCTTTTCCAAAATCCACTAGTGAACTTTGAATCTCGATCACTAATGATGTCCTCCGGCAAACCAAAATCAGGAAAAACTTTCTCCAAGTAAACCGCAGCCAAGTCTGAGGCAGTGACAGTCTTCCGAAGAGCCAACAACCGCACATACTTCGTCAACCGATCCACTATGACCCATACTTGCTCCTTTTGCCTCTGTGTTCGTGGCAAACAAGTGATGAAGTCCATAGAGATACTATACCAACGGCTCTGAGGAATAGGTAAAGGTTGCAAAAGTCCCCCCGGCTTTTCCCGTGGCACCTTAACCCGCTGACAAAGCTCGCATGATTTACAATACTTGAGGATATCAGCCTTCATATTCCTCCAATAAAAGTTGCACTTAATCAACTCATACGTCTTCTTCCCTCCAAAATGACCGGCTTTTGGACGATCATGATAGTGGAATAAAACTTGAGTAATTAACACATCCACCTGTGGCAAATAGACACAACCATTGTAGTAGAGAATCCCATCCACCAATGAGAAAGGGGCTTCCATCTGGGCTCGCAAAGAGGCTACCTCAGCATCCTGAGCTTGAGCATGCTCAACCAATTGCCCAAACTCGCTGACCACCTTACTCAAATGATGACAAAATCGTGTTCGTAACGTCGTCACATGACGAACACGAGATAAAGCATCCGCCACCACATTTGATTTTCCCGGACGATGCTCAATAGGAAACCCCCCAAACTCCATGAGTTTGACCATCCAACGAGCTTGCCTAGTGTTCAACTCCTTCTGTGTGAAAAGATACACAAGTGGTTTGTGATCTGTCAACACTACGAACACTGCACCATAAAGATAGTGCCGCCACGTCCGCAAAGCATGAACAATAGAGAGTAACTCTTGCTCATATGTGGAATAGCGTTGCTCAGCGGAATTCAAAGTTCGACTCTCATATGCAATAGGCTGTCCCTCTTGCATGAGAACTCCTCCCAGTGCATAACCACTCGCATCGCATGTCACCTCGTAAGGTTTCGATGGATCAGCAATGCGAAGCACTGGAGCCTCGCTCAACAATTGTTTCAGCGCCACAAAACTCTCCTCTTGTGGCGTCTTCCACTCGAATGGCACATTCTTACGTAACAACTGCGTCAAAGGAATAGCCACCTCTGCAAACTTATGCTGGAAACGTCGGTAGTAACTAGCCATACCAAGAAAACTGCGCAACTCAGCCACTGTAGTCGGTGTAGGCCAGTTTTCCACCACAACCACCTTCCTTGGATCCGTCTTGACACCCTTAGATGTCACAATATGGCCTAGATATTCCACCTCCGACTTTGCAAATTCACATTTGCTCTTCTTCGCATAAAGTTTGCTATCTCGAAGTAACAAAAGAACCTTGCGCAAATGCACCCTATGCTCCTCCATATTCTTGCTAAAAACAAGAATATCGTCCAAGAAAATCTCCACAAACTCGTGAAGATAACGCCCAAAGACCTCCGTCATCAACCGAGTAAATGTGGCTGGTGCATTCGTCAAACCAAACGGCATAACGGTAAACTCAAAATGTCCGAAGCTTGTGTTGAATGCCGTCTTGGAGATAGATGCATCATCCATTACAATCTGATGATATCCACTCCTCAGATCAATCTTGGTAAACACTCGTGCTTCACCAAGCTTGTCCAGGATATCATCCACACGTGGCATCGGCATCTTGTCCTTCACTGTCTTCTTGTTTAAAGCACGGTAGTCAATACACATCCGCATTGAACCGTCCTTCTTCTTCACAAGCAAGACCGGAGCACCAAACGGAGACATACTTGGCTGAATAAATCCAAACTCAAGTAACTCCTTGACTTGTCGTTGAACTTCTTGCTCCTCCACATAGTTTAACCGAAATGGACGTCGGTAAATTGGCCGCGTCCCCGGCTCCAATGTAATCCCATGCTCCACACCTCGTAATGGAGGCAATCCATGAGGAAGTTCAGATGGAAAAACATTAGAAAACTCGTCAAGTACATCCCGTACTGCTGCTTCTCCCCCACACGTGCCTTGGTCCCTCAAGTCACGAACAAACAGCAAGTAACTTGAAAGTGTTTTTCCATTACGACAAGCCCGCTTCAAAGATGTAGCAGAGAGCATAACAACTGGTGGTTGAACGCCCTCGCCAAACCACACATCTTTAACGCCACTATACTCCAGCGAGATACGCTTAATGCTCCACTTTATCTCTGGATCCACCTTCACCAACCATGGCATCCCAAGAATGAGATCCACACGATGGATATCCGCGAGATAAAAAGTCTCCACAAATGTGGTTTTGCCAACCAACACTTCTAGCCCCTCGACACAAGCATCGAAATGCTGAGCAGAGGTAGCTGCACCTTCCACTGTGTATGGAAGAACTCCACGTGTGTTCAGGCGATGCTCCGCAACAAACTTTGCCGAAACAAAGTTGTCATCGCTCCCACTATCCAGTAAAATCCGCACTGGATCGCCACGGAACACGCCCTCCAACATTAAAGCTGATTCACGCGTATCCTCGAGCTCTCGTCATCCTCACGCTATAAAGCTTGCAACTTTTTAGTATCTGACTTACCGTGAGAAGATGATTGGCCATTCTTCTTGTCCTACTGCTTGTTCTTCAACTGCGGACAATCAGCCTTGTAGTGTCCAAGTTCGCCGCAATGATGACTGTCTATAATTCTTCACAAAGAACTTCTGCTTCTTGGACCCCTTTGCATCTGAAGTAGTCACCACTGACTTCAACTTGTGATGCTTGTTCCCATCCTTGTGTCCATGGCGATTATCACGACGATTCTCGACAGAAGGACTCCGCGAACGCTTGCGAGACTTGTGCTTGTCATTGTCAAGGTGACGAGCTGCATCAAAGAGCTCCTCCAAACTCTTTGTAGGCTGAGAATGACGCAAGTGTTGCCGCATGCTCTCATTATGTAGGCCATCAATGAAGTAGGACTTGTTCTGATCTGGATCCTGGAACACGACTAATCAAGCGAGTAAGCTTCTCAATATAGTCCCCGAGCGTCATTTTCCCTTGCTGGAAATGACGAAGTTCTGTACGAGCATTCTCCACGTCGTAATGAGGGGCAAAACGTAAACGAAAAGCAACCTCAAATTCATCCATGGTAGACACTGGTGGTTTCTTATTCGCAACACGGGACTCCTCAAGCCAATTCCACCATCGAAGACCCGCATCATGCAAAACCATCGGAATAGCCACTAAAGCCTCTGCATCTGGAGTTCCTCTAGCAGCCAAGAACTTCTTCACATTGGCTAGCCAAGTGAGACACTCGTCCACACTACCATCACCGAAAAAGGTTGGAATCTTGAGTCGATCTACCAAAGAAGGCTTACTTGGAGCGCTACCCTGTCTAGCCTCGAGTGCCTCAACACGCCCACGCATGGTATCCATCATGCCATGCATCTCGTCTTGCATCTCTTGCTGATTTTTATTAAGGGCTCGCAGCTCATGAACCACATCTTGAATGGTCCAAATCTCCGCAGCTTTGTCGGCACCATCGTCGGCACCACCATCGATGATAGGATTCCAGCGTTCAGCTTGGTTGGCCATCGCAACCAACCTATCTCTAATACCAATGTTATGATCCGGCGCAAAAAGACAAAGATCTAGTTGCCCTAGACTATGCTACGCCACCTCTTGAGGTTCCTCACCACCCAACCCACCCCCGAGCTACCTCAAAAGCTCCATTGCGCCGCCGCTCCACTGTGAGCCCTAGGATAGGTTTTTGTCCTTTACCCTAACATGCCTTAATATACCCTTGAGCCTCCCTTTGACCGACATTGACCACGTAGTCAAAGCTGGCACCTAACAAAATCCTTGATATGATTTATCCCACAGCTTTTTGTGATTCATGTGTGGAGACAACCAAGAATGATAAGTTTATTGAGAACTATGAGGTTCTGGAGGGAGCACTGGCGAAGCTGGGCAATGTGGACAAAGGCCTGTTCTTTGGCAGCTGTTGTTCTTTCACACCTGGTTGGATTTGGATTTTTCAGTAGAGTTTGACGTTCCATATTCTTTTTTGGTTTCCGAGCTTTTGGATTCCAGCAGGCAATTCCCTTGTCTTGAACTTGGGTGAGCTAAGTTGCATGGGGGCTTGGTGTGGGAGCTAGGAGACGTTAGCCATCTCTTGAAGCAATCATCTTAGATTTGGGCTATTATTTAGTGTTTTCTTGATTTGAAACTTGGCAAATGGTCATCACAATCTCTCTAGGGATGTTCTGAAGAGCACAAATGGCAGTTCTGCAAATGCACACACAAATGAGAGCAATAGGACAAGTATTGCAATCGCTTCTAATGTTCATGATATCTGGTTTGCCAGAAAAAAAGAGACCAATAGTAGAAACATTGTTGTAAGCACTCAGGTGAAGCAAAACATTGGGTGACAGGTGATTGGGATATCAATCTTTTGTGTCAGATCATCAGATAAAACTCACAGACGTAAGAATGCTCCAGCAGAAAGGTCAAACGCGGTGGCACGTAACCCAGAAGTGATTTCATAAATATAACGTCATGCTACTAGATCTTGTTTCCAAACAAAAAAAAAAAACAGTATTATTTCCCATTGCTGGAAGTTTAATTCTTATTTGGACACTACCTCCAGCCTTCTCGTCTGCTTTCTTGGCAATTGGTCGAGGAGCCGCGTGGGACGCACTCCAGGTTATAAAAGGTGATCCTTCATTCAGTTAAACCTCAGTTCATTTGCATTTCTAACTTTTCTTCCATCCAGCCATGGCTTGTCACGATCAAGATGTAACACTGCTCACCTTTTGGCCTAGCCTTGAAGACATGCATTCTTAGATGAACTGAACGTGCATATGGGTTCCTTTCCTCCAGGCCCTACAGCAGCAAATTAAACTCTACAGCGAGAACAACACACAGTGTGTACCTTGGCATAGATGTACGTGGCATCGAACGCGAAGATCTCCCCCAGGATTTGGGTAACAAGAGTAAGCGGATCTAGCTTTGTGGGAGCAAAGCTAGACCCGCTTCTGTGCCCACCCACACACCGTCATGAGTATGTGGGAGCTATACAATATAGCTCCCACATACTCATGACGTTATATTTATGAAATCACACCTGATTTTGAACCCTTAGAGCATAGAATCAAGTAGATGTAGACAAAAAAGTCATGTAGGTACATTACTGATGTACTAATATTTTTTCCAGATAGAAAACGTGGGAGGAAGACTGTTGTTTGAGGAGCCATAGCCCGAGAGCTCAGAGATGGGCGAATCGGCACCACCACCATACGCTTGAAAATGAAGCGCGAGCCAAGCATCCACTGTTGCTCAAGGGCATCGAGCACGAAGATCTCCCCCAGGATTTGGGTAACAGGAGTAACTTCCTGCTCGAGTCCAATCCAGTTCACAAGAAGGTCCCGGTTCTCATCCACAAGGGCAAGCCCGTTCGGTCATCATCATTGTCCACTACATCGACGACGTTTGGCCTGGAAAATCGCCACTCTTGCCGAAGGACGCATTTCTCCGCGCACAGCACCGCTTCTGGACTGATTTCTTCTTGCTGCTATAACTCTTCTTGCTTATCGATCACGCAGATTTCCGACTCCTTGGAACGATTCATCCACAGCAACGACGGTGGCGCTGCTGTGAACCCAAGACTGTTTGCTTCTCGAGGGAGCTCTGGCGGAGCTGGGCGAAGGAAGAGGGCCCCTTCTTTGGTGGCGCGAGCACGTTCTTGGATGTGATGCTGGCACTATGCGGTATGGATCCCAGGGCTTGAGCAAGTGATGGGCTTGAAGCCCGCGAGCCAGGAGCAATGCCCGCGTCTCCACAAACTCTTCGGGGCCGTGGCCGAGCATCCCTCGGCCAAAGTGGCACTGCCACAGATCGAGAAGCTCAAAGAGTTTATCCAGGCTCGCTTAGTGAGCAAGTGAGCGATCGTCATGTTTGGATAGCTAAAAGCAGCCCTTAGTACAAAAAGGCTGATGTTTACCTCTAGTATGAAGCGCGAGCATGGAGATTGGGATTTTCAGATCCAAGAAGGCCACAGCCCAAGAAGGTCAAAACAAAGGGTGAGTTTACTACATGTATTCTACCGCCACCTCTGGATCCAAACAAGCCAACGTTGGTTTTGGACATGGACAACACCCTCATCCATGGCCGACAGGGGCAACGCTCAGGCTCTTCAGCGGGAAAGTTGTGCCACTGGAGCGCTACATGGTGGCTAAGCGGCCCGGCGTGGACGAGTTCCTGCGAGACATGCGAGATAGTTGTGTGTTTACTGCGGGGATGCAGTACTATGCAGACAAGATTCTGGACAAGCTTGACCCAGAGGGATTGATCACTCACCGCCTGTGTCGGTATGTCTTGCGAAGGAGGGGAAACGATGATCAAAGACTTGTCACGCTTGGGTTCCGACTTGAAGCGTGTGGTGATCGTGGACGACAATCCCCACTCCTTTTCCTTGCAGCCCAGGAATGGAATCCCCATCCCAGCTTTCAAGAATAGGAAAGGGCGGAAGTATTCGCATCCCAAGGATATTGGGTTTTTCTTGGAGACCTTTGCTAAGGCGGCACCAAAACAAAGAGATACAGGAAGACCTGTAAAATCTTTTGAGATTGAATAAAATTTTGGCACTCCTCTATAACTCTTTCTGGAATATAAAATTAAGTTTCTCACAGCTATGCCTACCATTTTTTTTTTATGATTAGAAACTCTTAAAAAATGTATTCTTTTTAAATTACAGTATTACCACCCTTTTTCTAGCCAAAACCATCCCTTTTTCTGCTTACTTTTCTCTTCTCTAAAATGCATCAGAAGGAATTCCACTACAGACGTCAACCTGTTCTCCAACCTGAAAATTCGGTGAAAACCATAAACTATATCTCTTATCTAAGCTCGATAAAAATTTGTATCCCGGATTCTCTCACGCTTCTTCTATACTGGTAACAAAGAAGCACGCAAAAACTCAACATCCTTAGCCTTGGCATCATCCCCAGATGGCCCCCTGACATTCCAACAAAAAAAATCGCCACCTTGGCCATACATGCGTGTCGAGTTCAGCTTACCACCAAAGTGGACGCCCTGAGCATGAACCTTTTGCGGGAGGGACATGATCACATCATACTCAGCTCCCGCATTGAAGGTGACACCATCGTTGTTTAACGATTTGAAGCGCTTGCCAACCATTTTTGAGAAGCTGCCACAGTATGTGAGGACAACGAAGCAAATGGTGGTGCCACGCATAAAACCATACTCGAACATCTCAGCAATGGCATCGCCCTGCAAATCCCGAAGCCGCGTGTAAACATCCACCTCATGAAGGAACCTCCTCAGGTAAAAGTCTGTATCCAAAGGCTCGCTTTGCGTCAAGTCTCTGAACTTGACAAGCACAAGCCTCCCATGGTACTTGGCAGACATCAGGATCCGCCCCTTTTCTGCGTTGTGTGAAAAGATACCAGGCTTGCTCAGGGTTTGTAGATCGTCCCACCACGAAAGCTTCTCCACAAGCTCGTCCATGTTTGCAACACCCTGCTCCTTAGCCAGCTTCCGAAGCCTTGCAAGAATTGGCACACGATCAAACGCTCAAGGCCCTATCCCTGTAAAAGGAGCCTGGAGATCGGGAGGAATTGGCATTCATCTAGCTTCACAGAAGTTTTGTGTCTACCATGCCACAAATCCACAAGCTTTGAGCGTGTTGCCGCTGTTGTAGAGCAGCAGAAGTGAGATCCACAAGCACCCATCCAATCCCAGCAACCTCTTGCTGACAAAGAGCCAGAATGAAAGCAAAGAATGAACAGGATCTTTTCAGAAGGAAATTGGAAACAATTGTTTCATGAAAGAAGAAAGAAACACTAGTTATATATTAAATACATTTAGAATTTTTTCCTAAAATTTGCCACTGAATGTGGCCCTTGATCTCCATGATTCAAGGTGTTTATCACACCTTGGATTTTGGCTCCAACACTCCTCCTAAAGCTAAAGGTGTGACTACTGCTACTTTAGTCAAGGCTTGGCCACAGCTCTAATGGAACTCTTGTGTTCCACAAATAGAACCTTAACTAAAGGTTTTGTAAAGATGTCAACAAGTTGTTGTCGAGAAGAAACATGCTAAACCATTAGCAAACTTGTGTGTACCAAATCCCTAATATAGTGATAGTGCTTGGTAACTTGTTAAGACTTCCAATGTTGCACTTCACTATTGCACTAATTGATAACTCCTTTGTTGTCAACATAGAGAGTAATTGGTGTGGAGGATTGCCCAAGAGCTCCACGAAATTCTTGAAACTAAGGAATTTCCCTGGAAGTAGCTAAGGCAGCAAGATATTCTACTCCTGTGGAGGAAAGAGCAATGTGAGCTTGTTTCTTGCTATCGCTTAAGCAACAAGAGAAAAACCATCACATGAGCCATACAATAGTCTAAAAGCAAGAATTTGCTTTATATATCACATCATAGATTTGGCCATGTCCTAATGTTTTCTGCCAGGATTAGTAGAAAATTGGCTAAGAGCGATGACAACATAAGCCAAATTTGGACAATTGCACACCATAACGTACATTAAACTCCCAAGCAAATTTCGAAATGGTACATTTGCCATGCCCTAATGCTCTTCTTTGTTGGAAGGACACTCAGCTTTTGTTAAAAACTTGATGTTACCAAGCTCCATGGGCAAATGAAGGATTGCAATCAATATATCTATAACTCTCAAGTACCTTCGTTAAATATTGTTGTTGAGAGATGTGAAAAGATCTTATTTTCCTGTTATGGTGAATCTTAAGACCAAGAAAAATATCAAGATTCTCCAATGTCCTCTATAGCAAAAGTTTTTCCAAGCTTAGCCTTGAAAATCTGTAAATACTTGTAGTCTTTGCTAATCAAGAATGAGTCATCAACGTAAAGAGCAAAAATAAGTAAAAACTTCCCTTCTCACTTGATGTAGACATTAGATCAGGAGTAATAGGAGAAAATCCTTCAGCTTTGAAGAAAGCATCAATTTTCTGCCACCATGCTCTCAAGGCTTGCTTAAGGCCATAAAGAGCTTTCTTGAGTTTCCATACAAGATGTTGCTTTTTAGGCTGGGTGTAACCATCTAGCTGTTGAATGTAGACTTAGTCTTGATATCAGTGTGATGAATCTTAAGATCAAAGTAAGCAGCAAAAGCAAGCAAAACTCAGACACTTGTCATCTTTACCATTGGAGAGTATGTCTCAAGATAATTCATGCCATATTGTTGTTTGTAGCCTTGTGCAATAAGCCAAGCTTTGTAACAGTTGATGGAATTGTCAGGGTTGATTTTCGTCTTGTAGACCCATCAACTACCAAGAGTTGTAGCTCCAACTGGAAGAACCACTTCATAAAAAATGTGCATACGAGTGATAGATTCAATTTCTTGGTCCATTGCTCACTTCTAGTGACTTGCATCTAGACTAGCCATAACTTCCGTGAATGAGGAAGGCTCGAGTCCAAAACTCTAACAAATCAAAGGCAATAGCATAAGAGTATTTAGCATTTTCAAGAGCCTTTCTACTTGGATTTTCACCCTTTTTCTTCATCGAAGTGACTCAAGAGTAGCCTCATTGAATGCTGGAGATGCCATTAGAGTCAAAATAGTGTTAGATCTTGGAGGAGAAAGTTGAGCTGGGATTTCAATGACTGGATCAGTTCCTCCTTGTTCAAGTGCTTCTTCATGTTGAGCATCATCCCAAAAATCAGCATCAAGAATAACATCATTCCAAAACCAAGAATTTGGAAAATTCACAAAGTCAACATTAAGAATAAAAGAGGATTGAGAGAAAAAAGAGGTTTCCTCAAAAAATGCCACTTCTTCCTGCCTACAAACGTGAATCGTGGCTATCACAGGATCCATCAATCTGTAAGCATGAGAACTAGAATCAGACATGCTAACAAACATGAGCTTTTCCCTAGTCAGATCAAACTTAGTGCATAGTTCTTGTGGAATATGTTGATATGCCGTGCATCCAAAAATCTGTACATATGCCATGCTAGATGCTATGCATAAAGCACTCTTCTAGGGTTATCTCCTTAACTGCCACAGTAGGTCAATGGTTAAGGAGAAAAATAGCATACCTAACTGCCTACTTTTGTGGAGCGTGAGATTGAGCGAGAAGGCATCATGTTGTATCCACAATAGTGCAATTCTTATGCTCTGCCACCTGCTGACCTATGTATGGTTTGGTGAGTTGGTGTTGGATTCCAGCTTGGGAACAAATGCTATTAAAAACATTATTCACAAATTCACTGCCATTGTTTGTGTAGCTTCTTGATTTGACAATCAATTTGGTTTTCAACCAAGGCTTTCCAATTTACAAAACAATCTAAAACCTTAGATTTCTTCTTCAAAAAATAAACCCAAGTCTTGCGACTAAGATCATCTATGAAAGTCAAGAAATACTTAGCCTTCTTGGAAGATGGAACTTATACTAGACCACAAACATCAGTATAGACAAGCTTAAGCAAATTGCTTGCTTGACTTCCAATCATTTTAAAAGGCTGATGATGGTGCTTTCCAAGTACACATGTTTCACATGGAGCCAGAGTTAGCTCGTTAGATACATCTAAACCATTTACCATGTTCCATCAAAGAGTTGGTAGACTCATTGTCTTTGAGTCAGTATAGATTTCCTTCCCTAGGAGCTATAGCAACTACCTCATGAGTTTGTATGCATTTTGAATGACACAAACTTGATGATCAAAACATATATTGTTCCCCATATCAGCAATCTTAGCAATAGATAGCAAATCTTTGCGAAGGGTAAGAACATACATTACCCTAGTCAGAGTGAAGTTCCAATGAGATGTCTGGACATTGATGTCACTAATGCCATGAATAGCATGCTCACTGTTGTCTCCTAGCTGCACAACATGCTAGCCAAGATAATTTCTATACTTGACAAAATGATCTTTATGCCAAGATAGGTGAGTAGTAGCTCCAGAATCAATCACAAAAGAATTAGTTACCATGGCATTGGTTCTGACTTCAGCAACACAAACTTTATCCAAAAGTTGTTTATAGTGAGCCATAGGTTTTGAAGATTTGAAATCCTCCAGCTGTTGAAGGTGTTTCATCTTCAACCTGCATTCAAACTCTTCATGGTTAGACTTGTTGCAATAACCACAAGATTTCTTCTTCTTGGCGTCCTTGTTGGACTTCCATCACTCTCCTTTGCCTTGGAAAAACCTCCATCCTTTGAAACTTTGTTGTTGTTGTTCTTCTTCTTCACAGATTGCTTAGAAGAGCTTCCTGCAAACAAAGCTTGATTAGACTTGGAGTGGAGAATCCTGACATCCTTCCACATGATGATCTCCTCCTTGACAGCAAGTATGGCACGACTAAGCTGAAGCTTATCAACCTGCATCAAGTTACTTCAAAGAGAATGGAAGGAATTAAGAAGAGTATGGAGAAAGAAATAGTTCTAAAGAGAAGGAGGAAGCTTGTTCTCCTTATTTGACTCCTCAATTTTCTGATATTTGTTTTTCATGTCATCCACAAACTGGTTGAAGCATTCTGACTTTGTCCACCACATGTTGACCATCTCTGTGTAGAGATGGCCAATTTGGACATGCATCTACTGTTTTTGCTTCTCGCAGAGCTTCTTCCACAGCTCGCTGCTGGTGTAATTCTCATTGAGGGCGAGATCATCTAGCACACTCTCTGTCACTACAAGCCTAATTGTTGCCTTGCCTTTGTCCTCACACCAACTCTAGGTATCCACCTTTTGATAGCCAACATCAGCTCCTAGCTTCAGCTTGTTGCTATTGACAACACCCCAAACTCCCTCACCTTTGAGGATGAGCTCCATCCGGCGCCTCTAGCTTGAGAAGTTTCCAGATCCATCAAAAATGGAAATGGAACGGCCATTTGAGAAAGTGATGGTAGCAGCATTTTCGTCCTTTTGATCCTGCTCTGATACCATGACAAAGAGCTAGAATGAACAAGATTGTAAGCCACAAATTTTTTCCTTTCCAATTTGTTAGCTTATCTCGTATTTCGACCAACACTGCCTTGGCTTTAGCTAAGTTCCCTTGCCAAGGTTCCCGCTTATTGTACCAACTTTTACTTGGTCCTACTTGGTTTCAGCTACTCACTGCACAAGCAACGGAGTGTTAGCCATCCATCCACGGGTTCCCAAATCTCTCCCAATCCCCTTCTCGGGGTTAGACTGGACTTAAGGTTCAATTACACTCCCCGTATGCACAAGCAGCTAAGCACACCAAGCCTCCAGGTTCCTAACATTCCTTGGTACAACAAGACTTGATCATGAGACCCTTTAAATCTCAAGCCTTGGGTGCAACACTTGCTTTGGGACGTAAGGGTGAAACACAGTGGCATAACGGCCCAGTATAGGTACCTCTACCCCCCCACTTCCATCCCAAAGGGAAGGCCCAAGCCCCTAGGAAGGGCAAGGATCAATGAGCCACAACGTACTCAAATGGGGCACCACTCCACAAGAGCCAGGAGCACCATAGTCGGTTTCCCTTCCGGGAGTGGGAGCTACTCTTGAGCACTTCCTTAGGTGGCCCCTTTGACACCACCCGAGTCCATGCTCACTCCCACCCAAGGCCTTTTGACCCTAGTTCCAACCTCAAGTCATTTTGGAAGCACCATTGTTCAAGACTGGTTCCTTGACCTCGCTATCCCTACTATACTTTTGGAACCCCCTACAGCCCCCCCCCCCCCCTCGGGAGACACACGCTTTGGGCTTTCACCCCATGACCTGTATTAGTATTCGGACTCGGTCTCAGACTCGATCTCGGACTTGACTTCGGACTCGATCTCGGATTTAATCTCGGACTCGATCTTGGACCCGATCTCAGAATCTGTCTTGGACTCGATCTTGGACTCGATCTCAGACCCAATATCGGATCTCGGACTCGGTCTCGTACTTGATCTCGGACACGGTCTCATTTGATGAACTCTTTATCATTTTGGTCGTGCTTTTGGGGATCCTTTGGCCTTCAACACCTCGGGGAGTTGGTTCCTTACAACTCCACCACCCATAGAAGAAGTCCGATGCTCATATCGAATGTTTATTTTTAATTTTACGACTTGTTGACCATGTCTCTAGGGGCATCCCCCCATTTAGCGGTGTGCCTAAATTAGCCTCCTTGGCCAAGAGCCCATGACAACAGAGTATAGGTGTCCCTACACCCCTCCCCTCACCACGCCCTAGTATGGGGTTGGGACTTGAACTTAGCCTTGCTTTACTAGAGGGTTAGGAATCAAACCCAACCTCCGTAAAATACGTCTACAAATTCAACATCCCCTCGGGGAGTTAGGTGTAGTTTCCTACGTCTGGTTGACCTAACTAACCCATGCTAATTAGCTTACCTTCGGCGCACTTTTGGGTCCAAACATACGCCATTGCTCAACTTCATAAATTGATACTTTAATTGAACTATGCATAAGTACATAGAGTTCTGCCTTGCAGAAATTCCTCCACTAGATCTCGCGCGTTTGCTAGGTTCTTCTTTGGTTCCCATGTGGCTTCGCAGTGTGGAAATCTTTTCCACTTCACATGGAACTCCCTCACTTTGCATCTTTGTCACTTGCTTTTACGCACATTGAGGATGGCCTCGACTTTGTATTCCTCTTCCCCTTGGATAACCTTAGGTAAAGGTCTTATTTGGTCTTTGCGAAGCGGATCCTCAAAGTATAGCTTGAGTAAGTTCATATAGAACACTGGGTGCATCTTCCCCATCTCTTGAGGAAGTTAGAGGTGGTAAGCCACCTTACCCATTCATGCCTCAATCTCGTAAGGCCCCGTGAACTTGCTTAAAGAACTCAAAATTAGTTCATTTCTAGGAATATATGCATTTTACCTTTGGGTCAACTTCCAGTTGATCCCACTTGGTAGCCTGAGGTTTTTGGTGTTTAGCCACACCTTCTCCTCAGGTTGGAACTCTACGTCCCATCGCTTCTGGTTCACATACTTGGTTTGCCTTTATTGAGCTCGTTCCAAGGAATCCCTCACAAGATTCCAAATGTTGAGTCTTTCTGCCATGAATGCCTCCATTACGGGTAACTCTCCATGATACTTGACCATGCCGAGTTCCACAAGACCTTCAATAACTCGCCCATTGATGACTTCCTATGGACTCACCCCGATACTCGAGTGTGGTGAGTTGTTATAACACATTTTCGCAAGTCCTAAATGACTTACCCAATCAGTCAGGTCTCCAGAGACATAGCATCGCAAATAATCCTCCAGCTGCCTATTCACCCTTTCAGTTTGTCCATCTGTCAAGAAGTGTTAGTGCCATCAAACTTGACTTAATACCTAATACTTGTCTGTGGGTGATAGGCTATGCTGAATTTCAACTTGGTGCGATACTGTTCCAAGAGAGTTCTCTAGAACTTACTCGTGAAGATCTTATCTCGATTTGAGATGATCTCCTCTGGCCTTCCCCATACTCGAACCACTTATTCGAAGAACAACTTTACCACACCTTCCGCATCCACTTTCGTTGTGGTGGGTATGAAATGTGCCATCTTTAAAAATTGGTTCACCACCACGAATATCGCATCAAACCCTTCACTTGGGAGGAGTCCCATGATGAAGTCCATCGTAAAACATTTCCACGGACGATCTGGAATTGAGATGCTTTGTAACAAGCCTCCACTAGCCTTAGTCACGGCTTTGACTTGTTGACATGTTGAACATGTCTTTACATAATCTTGGATGTCCTTAGCCATATCTGGCCAATGATACTTCCTTTTGAGTAAGCCCATTATCTTGGGCACTCCGCCGTGTCCCGTATGAGGTTCGTCATGGCCCTCTTTTAAGGTTACCTTCCTTAGCTCCCATGGATATCGCCAACTTCAAGCTCGCTTTTCGACTTAGAGCATCTGCCATGATGTTGCTCTTCCCATGCTTGTATAGAATCTCATAATCAAACTTGGCTAAAGCATTAGCCCACCGACCCTGTTTCCCTTTTAGGTCGGGCTATGACAAGAAGTGTTTCATTGCCACATTGTCCGTGTAAACCTTGAAGTGTCTCCCAAGGTAGTGTCTCCACTCCTTGAGCGCCTTGACCACTGCAAACAATTCCTTCTTGTGGGCAGACCACTTCTGCTGAGCCTTGTCCAACTTCTTCGAGAAGAATGCTACTGGATGGTTGTCTTGCTTCAACACTGCACTCAATGCAAAGTCTGAAACATCTGTTTCTACCTCAAAGTCCTTACCAAAATCTAATAACACCAATATGGGAGCCTTCCTCAACTTCCCTTTGAGGTGGACAAATGCTGCCTCGCATTCTGCTGTCCATATCATCTTCCCTTTTCCCGTTTGGTCCGTTACAGACAAGGCTACTTTCGAATAATGTTTGATAAACTTTTGGTAATAGTTGCATAGCCCCAAGAATGCGCTTAACTCGTGTACATTCGATAGTCGTTCCCATTCTTGGATCGCTTGGACCTTCTCAGGGTCGACCTTGAGCCCGTCTTTGCCCACCATATGCCCGAGAAACTTTACTTCTTGTTGAGCAAAGTCACATTTTCTCTCTTTAGCATACAGCTGGTGTTCCCTTAGTTTCTCAAACACTTTCATCAAGTGTTTGGCATGCTCCTTTAGCATCTCACTATAAATTAGGATGTCATCAATATAGACAACCACGAATTGATCCAGATAGGGTATAAAGATGTGGTTCATCAGCACCGAAAACGTTGCCGGCGTATTGCATAGCCCGAAGGGCATCACTAGAAACTCAAAGCTCCCATACCTTATTTGATAGGTTGTCTTCTCGGCATCTTCCTTTGCTACCCTGATTTGGTAGTATCCTAACCTTAGGTCAATCCTCGAAAAGTATTTTGCTTTTCCCAACCTATCGAACAGGTCCTCAATCCTTGGCAAAAGGTCCTTGTTCTTCTTTGTATACTTGTTGAGCAACCAGTAGTCTATGCACATGCGTATAGATTCATCTTTTTTTTCACAAATAACACTGGCACCCCATACGGCAACTTGCTCAACCTAACATACCCTTTTTCCACCAACTCTTCTAGTTGGTGCTTGAGCTCCTCGAGTTCCTTTTCGTTCAAACGATAGGGGAGACAAACCATCGCCTTAGCACCCTTGACCAGCTCAATTTTATGTTCTATTTGTCGTACAGGGGGCAACCCTGCCGGTAGCTCCTCTAGTATGGTATCCTGGAATTGGTCCAACACCCATTGGATCACTAAATGTACTTCTTTTGTTCCTATCTTTTTGTCACTTTTCACCGAGAGTAAGCACAAAAATGTTGCCTTGGTTCCTTTAGTGAGTTGTCCTCTCGTGGACACCAGATTTAAGCAGGAATCTTTGGCCTTACATTGCCCTACCTTTACATCCTGGTCCTCCACCCTGGATTGTTCTCCCCGGGCATTCGTTAGTACCACAGGTTCCTACCTTATCCATGCAGGGCTACCACGAACCGATTGAACCAATCCATCCCGAAGATTACATCAAATCCCGCCATGTCCAACACGGTGAAATCCATGTCTACTTTCTACATCCCCACTTCGACTCTCACTTGTCAAAGTACCTCATTGGTGCTTTGGCTACCTTGAATAAACACTATAGTCCTTGGTTCACCCAGCTGCTATACCGTTAGTCCGGCTTGCTAGACTATGTCTGCAGCCACAAAATTATCTGAAGCACCCGTGTCAATAAGGATCTTAACAAAGCCACCTCCGAGCTTGCCTTGGAGGGCTAATAGATGTCACAAATGACTTTCTACCAAAGTTGCTTGTGTAATGAGTAACTTTGAATTAAGGACTAGATCACGTACTTCAGTTTGGATTTCACCCGACTTAATGGCCATATTGGATTTGGCCTTCTTTGGGTAGGGACATTCCCTCGAGAAGTGTCCTGCTTCACTGTAGTTGTAGCATATGTTGTTTCCCACGTTGCTAGCTGACTTGCCCTTTTTATCCGTGAGTTTGTCTCTTTTTGCTTGACTCCCCTACATACTCGCTCGCTAGCCACTGGATTTGCCTTTCCGGAACCCCGAGGACTCATTCTTAAAGAAACTCTTCTTGAATTTCCCTTTGCCATATGTTCCCCTTGGTTTGGCCCTTTTGCTAAACGTGGACCCTGACCTTGTCATGCTCCCCTTTTACAAGTTATTATTGAAATGCACCTTGATAACCACATCCAATGCTTCCTTGTAGTTGGTCGGGTTCCAACGCATCACCTCACCACAAGCCTAGGTTTGCAAGCCCGATATGAAGGCATGGAAAACGTCTATATCACCTATATCTGTGACAAGTATCCTCTTTGCCATAAACCCATTCACATACCCTTGAATGGTTCTAGTCTACTTCAGCCTAGTCTGCTCATCCCTTAGGTGCAGAGTAGCATTCAGAGGAACATAAGTCGCACTAATCCTCACCTTCATCATTTCCCAAGTGGCCACCAGTCCTTCGTTGGCCTTTGTCATTCTCCACCAAAACTTGGTATTATCTGCCAAGTATGGTTTTGCATATGGGACTTTCTCTAAGCTTGGTAATTGCAACACTCGGAAATAGTCCTCCATATTGTAAAACCAATCCTCCACCACTTTATAGTCATTCACTCCCTTGAAGACCGGTGGGGGCTTTGGTTTATACTTGGGAATTGCTTGAGGGATTGATTCCACTTCGGTCTGTTCAACCTTGTTTGGTTCTGCCTCTGTCCCTGCCAAAGGGTTTGCACCTTTTGCACTGCCAGCATCTGTAGTCTTTTGCTTTTTCTTCCGCTTCTCGTCACGCATTAGCTTGCATACGAGAGTCTCTAGTAGGGCACTGGTCTGTGCCAATTGTCCTTCTAAAATGTCCAATCGAGCCTTGGATGACTGAACCTCACCACTAGACTCCTATTTAGAAGTTTCCTCACTGGAGTCCTCCTCATGCAAGGATTCCTCATCCATAGCCTCTTGTTTGACCGAAGGCTCCAGCTCCGGAGGAGGTTCCATCTCCACCTTGGTTCGTTTACGCCCTTCCTTTGCCATCTCCCAGCAATCTGCCTCTATCCTTTACTAGAACTGAGGAAAAGGCTTCGATACCAAATTGTAAGCCACACATTTTTTCCTTTCCAATTTGCCAGTTTACCTCATCTATCCGACCAACACTACCTTGGCTTTAGCTAAGTTCCTTCGCCAAGGTTCCTGCCTATTGTACCAGCTGCTACTTGGTCCTACATGGTTTTAGCTACTCACTACACGAGCAACGAAGCGTTAACCATCCATCCACAGATTCCCAAATCTCTCCCAATCCCCCTCCCCGAGTTAGACTGGACTTAAGGTTCAACTACACTCCCCGTAGGCACAAGCAGCCAAGCACACCAAGCCTCCAAGTTCCTAACATCCCTTGGTACAACAAGACTTGATCATGAGACCCTCTAAATCCCAAGCTTTGGGTGGAACACTTGTTTTGGGATGCCAAGGCAAAACACTGTGGCTTAACGGCCCAGTATGGGTACCTCTACCCCCCCACTTCCATCCCGAAGGGAAGGCCCAAGCCCCTAGGAAGGGCAAGGACCAATGAGCCACAAGGTACTCAAGTGGGGCACCACTCCACAAGAGTTGGGAGCACTGCAATCAATTTCCCTTCTAGGAGTGGGAGTTGCTTTTGAGCACTTCCTTGGGTGGCCCCTCTGGCACCACCCGAGTCCATGCTCACTCCCACCCAAGGCCCCTCGACCCTAGTTTCAACCTCAAGTCAGTTTGGAAGCACTACTAGAGAGTTTCTTTAAGACTGGTTCCTAGACCTCACTATCCCTACTATACTTTTGGAACCCCCTGTAGCCCCCTCCCCCCCTCGGGAGACACATGCTTTGGGCTTTCACCCTATGACCTGTATTAGTATTCAGACTCGGTCTCGGACTCGATCTCGGACTTGACTTTGGACTCGGTCTCGGACTCAATCTCCGACTCGACCTCGGACCCGATTTCGGACTTTGTCTCGGACTCGATTTTGGACTCGATCTCGGACTCGGTCTCGAACTTGGTCCCGAAGTCGGACGTGGTCTTGAACTCGGTCCCGGAGTCGGTCTCGGACTCGATCTTGGATTCGGTCTCGAACTCGGTTTTAGAGTAGGTCTCGGACTCGATCTTGGACTCGATCTCGGACTTGGTCTTATCCGATGAACTCTTTATCGTTTTGGTCGTGCTTTCGAGGATCCTTTGGCCTTCGACACCTCAGGGAATTGGTTCCTTACAAAGATCTTTTCAGAAGGAAACTGAAAACAATTGCTTTATGAAAGAAGAAAGAAACACTAGCTATATATTAGCTACATCCAGAATTTTCTCCTAAAATTTGTTGCTGAATGTGGACCTTGATCTCCATGATTCAAGGTGCCTATCACATCTTGGATTTCAGCTCCAAGAAGCAAAAGTTTTGAAGTAAGAGGATAGAATCCTAAAGTACAAGCCCGTGAGCAACATCTACGAGTAGAGCCTTGTAGCTGAAACAAACAAGAGAGTGAACCCTAGGCCAACCTCCCAACCCTTAAGGTGTTAGAGCCTTAAATCCCACTAGCCATGAAATATTCTCAAAATATTCTTGTGGTTTGTGTTATTCTCCTTCCCTCATGACTTGGCAGCCTCAAGAAGCTAAACAAGCCTCATATGAAAGGAGTCTAAAGCAATATAACCATGGAGAAAAGATGTGCAAATGGCAACACCAACATTGCGACAAACGGCCACGAAATAAAGAAAGCAATACAGCTTTCTTGCATGACAATACAATTATGGAAACAAGAGAATGAGAATAGAACAAACGACTTAAATCATATATCAATATGGTTATAGAACTCAATTCTCCCCTTCCTTAGGAATGTCATTTAAGTCATAACCAAAATTTGGAAACACTCTCTTCATGTCATCCTCAGTTTCCTATGTAGCTTTATCCATGGAATAACCATTCCATTGAACTAACAACTGCCTAGTTGTTTTCTAGCGTGTTTTCACCGATCTTTGAGCAAGAATATTAGCCAACCCAACTTTCTCAGCATCAATCTCTAGGACCTGGATGATGAATTGATCCATGACATCATCAGAGTGCAAACACGTTTTAAGCTTTCTCAAATGGAACATTAGATGAATCTTTGAACTAGCTGGCAAGTCTAAAGTGTATGCAAGATCTCCCACACACTGTAAAATTGTCCAAAACCCACAATACCATGGAGACAGCTTAGCATTGCCACCTCTTTTCAGAGACACTATAGACGAAACGCAACCAGAATGATATCGACAGAGGTAGAGTCGACATGCCGACATGGAAAACCCATGTAAGTCTAACGACACGATCCTTCGCAATACCATCTGGTAAAGTAAACCCATCACCACTAGATCATCATTCAGCGAAGCAAGTGTTAAACAGTTCTCGACGAAGTCTACAAGTAATCACTAGTTGCCAAGCAACTAACAAGCAATCTTTCAACTTGCATTCACAAGACCTAACACTAAACTCATGTCATCAAGTCATATACTTGTCCAACATGAACGTAATACCCCAGATACGAGATAAAGGTTCATAGACAAACATGAACTAAATGACTATTTGAATCCAACTCAACCACAATAAGCTCACCGACAAGTACACAACTTCCTCATAGACAAAGTTATAGTACGGGTATCAATATTTTAACCACAAACAACTAAGTTGGACATTACTATCCTCAGCTAAGGCGCAAAGTTAGCAAGACCAAATCAAGATCAGTGAGAGCTCACTACTTTCATAAAGTCTAATGAAATGAAAAGTGCAATTTGCCACCAAACATAACGCTACAGAAGAAAGGCACTAGGGTCACCCTTCTAAAAAAAGCACAACGGCCACTTTTCTACACCAACTTCAGACTCTATTCAACTCAATTGCCTTAGCCCCAAAAATTAGCATCCCATTCGGGTTGCATCTTACAAATTACTTACTAAGGTGTAAGCCAACCAAAGTCAACTCCAACCCCTTCATTAGTTTGTACTGACTTTGACACTATTTGCACTACATTTTGGCTTACAAATACGAAATGGTTTTTGAGCAAAGTGATCAACAGATTAGCCATTGGAAAAGCCTAAGAAAATTTGTGGAAAATTTTCCATCCTAGAGAAAGAATGATTCTCAGTCCAGGAGTGTAAATTTTCAAGACTCAACCAACTTCCTCCTACCTACAACTTCACATATTTTCACCTCAACACAAATTCTCATGATCCAACAATATGCTTAAGTATTGAACATCTTTGCGCATATATCTGACATCCAACACTGATATCTGTAAAATGCAAAATGAACATCTAAGGCTTGATCATGAAAACTATAACTTCGGATATCCATATTGCACTAACACTCTTCTTCAACCACTTTCAAGATCTAATGTGAAGCCAAAACATTAAAAAAAAAAAAAAAATGACATGAAAAGTCAAGCTTTAAGAAAAATTCCTCATCACTCAAAATAATAATACCATTTCTACTAACACAAGTGCTATCGATGTCAATACCTCAACTACACGCTTTTTTCATCCAACAATCTACTCCAAGTGCTAACAAATAAACCAATAAGCCATAACAAGTGAATGTTATAACCCTTTCCATCACTTTAATGGGCAAACTCAAGGAACTAAGGAACCAACTTAAGCTTAACATAATGGACCATCATTGAGAATCTAGTCAAAGCTACTACAATGCTATTATATGTAAGTAGACTAGCTTCTCTATCAGCCACTTTAGGGTTGATCATCGTTTAACTAAACAACTTCGTAAACACATTGCTCACGATCACATGGATATGATATAAGTATTATAATAACTTGATCATCAATTGAGCAACACCATAAGCAATGCCTATGTCACTACTATAAAGGTTTATGTGAGTATCAAATATCAACTCGATTTGACAAAATGCAACACTCCACCAATAGAGACTTACAACACCCAACACTACTAACTTTTGTTCACAACACAGACAAGCTCATGCCACTCTCTTTTTTACCAAACTCAAAACTAATCCAACACCAAGTTACTCAAGGAATGAATGCAAAGTTTTAGCACCCAAACATATACCCACTTGGATCATTGTTTTCATCTTTACATATACAATGAGACTAGTTGCCCAATCTCATTGGATAGTAGTCACTGAGATGTATCCTCTGATACCAAATGTAGCGCATGTGGTTTTTACCCTTTATCTTATGGTGATTTACCATAGGATAACACCACGAAGCGAAACCTAAACCCTCTATGTGCCACATGTTATATGCCATATGTCACATGCCATGTGTCCATAGGACAGTGGTGTGGAACCCAAGGTTCAGGGCCTTGGGCCACTGAACGAAGGAACAGTGCCAAACTCCTAAGCATAGAACCAAAGAGTGACAAAACCGGACCACAGAGTAACTCCTGAGTATACAGCCTAAGGAGTGAAGGGACAAAAGCCCGAAGGGCCTGGGAACATTCTTGGGGCACCCACCTTCCCAATTTTAAGGTTACCAGGCAAAACAGGGCCCCAAAGAAAGTTTGAAAATTTTTCAGTATATTAGGGGCCTAACAGGGGGACAGGGTTTTTTTCCCACTTACCAGGGTGGGGAACTGGGGTTTTTCCCTAAGGCGGCCCCAGAAAAAAAATAACCCCCCAACCGGGGGTTGGTTTTTCCCCCAGGTGGGTGGGAAATCCCTGACCTCCCCCCTTTCCCTATTAAAATTTGGGAACCTTTAATACCCCCCCCCCCCCCCCCCCCCCCCCACTCCATAGACACTCCAATGGACTCCTCCTAGGTCGCTCTTTTGTCAAGGTAGATATTCCAAAATAGCATTGTCTAATCGAAGATGGACTCATTTGCACCTTGCCAAAACTGAAACAAGTCTTGGACAAGCTATTATGGGGGAACTTCTTGAGAAAATGTACTCCTAAATGTATAGAGGAGAGTGTCAAAGTCCTCCTTCTCCTCTACCTTCAGCAGAAGTACCCATCACCATGCACAACCATGCATTGATTAAGTGAGCGCTTTGTGCTGGGTCACATCATCCATGATTTGGTTGTTGACACAGTAAGAAGAGAATGCCATAAGGTGATCGTCCATTAAAATCCCTATACTTGGCTCAAAGAAGGGGAGCTTGAGACTGTGCTACAACATATGCACCATCGGTATGGGTGGTAGAGGTGGTGAAGGTTGTTACACCATCCTTTGTTGATTTGCAATTATTGAGGTGGGGATGCATTATATGAATCTGCTAATGTGGTATTTGCAACAAATGGTTAATCCTCGCTCTTTGACAAAGCTGTGTGATAATCCAACTCTTGTTTAAGCCTGGAGAACTTTCCACGAATACAGGGACCCTAAAGAGAACCAAGAACTTGTCACTTTTTGTACTCATTATGTGTATAAGCATGAAATATGCAAGGTGAAGTAAATGCTCGGTTGTGGGATAAGTCTAGAGGTAACCTTAATCAGAAATAAACTAAAGGACTTGCCACACACTCTAGGACACACAAGAAAATGCCCAGAAATGCTTTAACACTTACTCTATAATCAAGAAGTTGTGAAAATGACCTTCTTTTGACCAAATGTTGCTCAAAAAAAGGAGAAACAAATGAATTGTAAAACACACTCACAAACACTCTAAGTTTTGAGACAAGTTTATAATAAAATATTTGTGGCAAAACCAAAGAAAGAATAAACTCCTTCCTCACAACCTAAACAAGAAAACATGTTAGCAGAAAATATGCTAAAACTCAAGACCCAAAGCATTAAAATTCATGAGATCATATGCAAATGAAGCCTAAGTCTATATAGAAACTTTTTCTAGAAGTAACCTTCTCAAAAAACTTCAAAATAATTCACTTAATTCTTTCAATCGTGGCAAGTACTTATATCTTGTATCATAGAGCTCTTAAAATTACGCTCTTGGGCTTAGGAGAAAAATCTCCACCGCCTCTATAACTCCATCTAAAAAATATTGAAATTTTTGTTTTTCTAGGAAACAGGGAAAAGCTTAGAAACTTTTCCTCAGGCTGGAACTAAACAAGTGTGAGAGAAAAATTACTCTAAATCACTCCAAGCCAACTCAAATCTCTCATGTAAATGTACAATAAAATTAAGCTCAATAAATGACCACAAAACTGATCCTCCATAAATCCATCTATGCATAATAAGACATAATTCACTTCATAACAAGCACAAGAAAAATTATCAATGATCAATATAATCTCAACTCAAATCCAATAAAGAATTAACAAGTTTAATATTGATCACTAAAACTAGCATAGTCAATGACGCAATCTCTTTTCAAGGAAAAACCAAAGCTTAATCCTTATTAAACAATCTTGTGTAGAACACAACTAACTGGAATTTGCCACTTAGCTCGTATGAATGCAAATATAGTGGTTAACTAGAAAATGCACGAATGCCAAATAACATAAATTTATAGTTAAATCATCAATACTATATATATCAAGACTAATGAAACTTAATGTCAATTCTATAAAGAGACATTTCATTTCACTTGAATCTCAATATCAACAATGTTAACGACAAGGCATTACTTCAATATCATTAACATTACAACAAAGCTAGGAATAAGTAAGAGCAAATCACCACTAAAGCTTTTTAGCAACCAAGTTAGCTAAGGTTGAAGATACCTTAGTTAGTATTTAAGACTAATCCTTTAATAATATTCAATTATAAATAACATATAATTAAGGAGTGAATCACGACATCCAAGACTCAATGTAATCCAACACCACAGATGAAACACAACCAAATGATATTGACAATGGTAGAATTGACATACCAACATAGAAAAACTATATAAGTTTAATGACACGATCCTCCACAACACCATCTAGTAAAGCTAGCCCACCATTGCTATATCATTATCGAGCGAAGCAAATGTCAACGGTCCTTGACAAAATCTACAAGAAATCATTAGTTGCAAAATAACCAATAATCACTTTTCAACTTGCCTTCACAAGATCCAAACACTAAACTTATGTCATCGAGTCATATACTTGTCCAACATCATATAGAAATATAGACAAGTATGGACAAAACAACCACTTAAATTAAATTGTATAGCAATAAGCTCTAATATGTATAGCCAATAACTTTGAGCATACCTTAAAGAGGCTAACTATACATGATCAACACTCAACCAAAAATAAAACAAATACTATAAGATGGATTTATATTGGTACATAACATTCTAATAGATAAAGCTATAATGCAGGTATTAACACTTCAACCTTCAACAGCTAAGTTGGATATCACCATCCTCAGCCAAAGTGTAAGGCTACTAAGACTAAGTCAAGATCAATGAAAATTCATTACTCTTATAAAGTTTAATGAAATGTAAGGTTTAATCTGCCACCTAGCTAATGCTACAGAAGAAAAGCATAAGTGCCACCTTTCTAGAAAAATGCAATAGCCACTTTTTTACACCAACTCTAGATTTTAACATACTCAATTGCCTTACTCCAAAAAGTCAGCATCCCTTTCAAATCATATCATACAAACTATATATTAAGTTCTAAGCTAATTGAAGTCAACTCTAACCTTTTCACTAATTTGTACTTAGCTTATAGAAAAAAAATGGTTTTCAAGAAAAACAATCAACAAATCAGCCATTGGAAAAGTCTAAGAAAATTTATGGAAAATTTCCATAAAAAAGAAAGAATAACTTTCAATCTAAGAATACAAACTTTTAAGACTTAACCAACTTCCTCTTACTAACAACTTCACATTGATTCACTTCAACATAAATTCTCATAACCCAACAGAATGCTTAAGCATTGAAAGTCACTAAAGTATTTTAAGCATCAAAGTCAATTCCAACCCTTTCACTAATTTATATTAGTTTACAAAAACGAAATGATTTTTGAGCAAAATGATTAACAAGTTAACTATTGGAAAAGTCTAAGAAAATTTATGGAAAATTTTCCATCATAGAAAAAGAATGACTTTCAATTTAGGAATACAAACTTTTAAAACTCAACCAACTTCCTCCTACCAACAACTTCACAAAGGTTCACCTTAACATAAATTTTCATAATACAATAGTATGACAAAGCATCAAACATCATGCCCATATTTTTGATATCCAAAACCATTATCTATAAATGTTAATAAATACCTAAAATTTGATCAAGAAGACCACAATTTCAAATATTCATATTGTACTAACACTCTTCTTCAATCAACTTCAAGATCCAATGTGAAGCAAAAACATTAATAAGAAAAATGATATGAAAAATCAAGCTTTAAGGAGAAATTCCTCATCACTCGAAAGAACAATATCACTTTCACTAATACAAGTGCTAACAATGTCAATACCTTAACTTCACACTTTCTCCATTCAATAATTTACTCCAAGTACTAACAGATAAATTAACAAACTATAACAAGTGAATGCTATAACCCTTTCTAACACCTTGATAGGCAAACTCTCAAGAATTAAGGTACCAACTCAAGCTTAGCATAATGAACCACCACTTCAATATTACTACTTACAAATACACTAGATTCATTATTAACCACTTTAGGGTCAATTATTATTTAACCAAGCAACTTCGTATACACATTACTCATTATCATATAGATATGATATAAAAATCACAATGATTTCATCATAAATTGAGCAATACCACAAGCAAGCCCACATTATTATTTCAAAAGTTTACATAAGTATCAAATGTCAACTTTATTCAATAAAATACAACATAAATGCCACACCCCACTGATAAAGATTCACAATATCAAATACTAACAACTTTGTTCACAATATAAATAAGCTTATACCACTCTCTTTTTGACCAAACTCAAAACTAATTCTACACTAAGCTACTCAAGTAGAAATAACAAGGCTCCCCATAAAAAACTAAGCATTGTAACCCAAATCTTTTAATAGTAAACCTAAGAAAATGGTTTAGTGTTTTACCACTATCCATCCCACGACTCACCACTTGTAAGACCATTATAACCAACATGCATCAAAGTAGAGACTCTTGATTGCATGATTTGAACATGAGCAATGAGTTCACACATTGTTGCAAATCATCTTTCGAAGAAGAAAAGATGATTTACATGTTTGATCCTTTGTCTTTGATAACTTTCTTTTTGGTCTCAACTTTGACTAAACCTCAACTTACATTTATTGTCGTATTTACGTCTAATCAAAGAAAAATTTATGAAAGACTGTGGCAGTGGCTACTTGAACCAATAAACTAATCCTTATAGTCTTGATTGATCCACTTATAATCATGCCTAGGAAAGATCCACTAATGTCATGCCAAATAGCTACAGACCAACATATTAGCCAGTTATAGCAAACCCAGGGGAGGTTTACTTTACCTACAATACAAAGAACAACTCACAGTAACCAATAATAGGCTAATATTAATCCTACCAACTCAAAGTGTATCCTTGAGTTGTTAATATACTTTACTCACGAGCCTAAATGCAAACTTGTGATAGTACATCTCAATCCATCTTATGAGCCTAAGCACAAGCTCACACAATATGGTACAAGAAGGTAACCAAAATCTATACTTAATGAATGAATATGAAATCATAACACCCAAACTTATACCCACTTGAATCATCATTTTCATCTCTACATATACAATGAAATTAATTACCCAATCTTATTGGATAGTACTCATTGAAACTCCTCCTTTAGTACTAAATGTAGCACATATAATTTTCACCTTTTATCCTATAATGATTTACTATAGGATAACCATGAAGCGGAACCTAAACCCTTTATGTGCCACATGTCACATGCCACATACCATATGCTATGTGTCCAAAGATAATGGAGTAGAACTAGAGTTTTAGGGCTTTGGACCATTAAATGGACAAAGCCAACACTCCAATACTAAGATCAACATGCAAGCAGGAGCTAAACTATGCCTCAAGTTAGTTGGCCATGCCCAAACTACCCATTATCCCTACTATATATTTGGAACCCCCAATTACCCCCCCCCTCCCCCCCCCCCCCTGCTTTGGGCTTTCACCTTTAATATTAGGAGTTAGTCTCTAAAACAAGCTTAAAATTTACTAAATATGGAATGGTGTTAGATTGTGAATTTGGATATGGGATCAACACTATTATGTTTAGAACAATCTCTAGATTCCATAGATATGCCAAACTAGCAAATCTAGACACTTTCCATAAATAGTCATGGGATCATATAGAACTAACACATAGGGCATGATAGTGAGGGTGTTTGGCAGACATGGTAAGTTATCATCTAGTGATATTGAAAAACTAATTTCACTATGCGAGGGTTCTTGTGAAGCCAGCGGAAGACAAAACAAAAGAGAATTAAGAGTTAGGCCAAGTATGCTCAACAAGAAATACATAGGAGTTCCTACCTTATGTTCATTTAACTAAGTATAGATGCTAAGCCTAATTTATTAACACTTGAACAAAAGGGGCTGAAAAGGTAACCAACAATACTGACTTTCTGCCGTCATTGCAGTAAGGAAAGAATATCTGAAAGGACTAGTTAATAGGTAACTTTCAATACCCACAATCATATTTGTGACATCTAGGCCCAAGTTCCATACCATGCTAATGTAAATGACTAAATGTTTCATTCTACTTTAGTCACTTAACCACACCTTTGACCATTTGAAGGAGTCTCACTCATAACCTCCATAAGTTTTATTCCCGACTTGGGGACATGCTAGCTATGTAAATGGCATTTATGCCACTTAAGCCTTGCACTTGGTCCAAATACTCCATATGTCTGATCCTATGATAGACACCCCAAAGATACCATTGATATCTCAGCCTATTTTGTTAAAGCTATATCCATTTACCTTTATCTTATTAATAATCCAAACCACTTATACTATAGTCCCATCTCTCCAAGACTAAGCCATCTATCAATGAATGGTCATCCCAAACCATATCTTAGCATCATTAAAATGTTTGGAGACATGGGGAACACCCTTCCTGTAGTGCATGTGGTTTTTACCCTTTATCCTATAGTGATTTACCATAAGATAACCACGAAGCGGAACCTAAACCCTCCATGTGCCACGTGATATATGCCACGTGTCACATGCCACGTGTTCGAAGGACAGTGGTGTGGAACCCAAGTTTCAGGGCCTTGGGCCACTGAATGAAGGAACGGTGCCAAACTCCCAAGCATGGAGCCAAGGAGCTATGTGTAAGCCATAAATTTTTCTTTTCCAATTTGCTAGCTTACCTCCTCTATCCAACCAACACTGCCTTGGCTTTAGTTAAGTTCCCTCACCAAGGTTCCTGCCTATGGTACCAGCTCCTACTTGGTCCTACTTGGTTTCAGCTACTCACTACACAAACAACGGAGCATTAGCCATCCATCCATGGGTTCCCAAATCTCTCCCAATCCCCCTCCCCGAGTTAGACTGGACTTAAGGTTCGGCTACACTCCCCGCAATCACAAGCAGCCAAGCGCACCAAGTCTCCAGGTTCGTAAAATCCCTTGGTACCACAAGACTTGATCATGGGACCCTCTAAATCCCAAGTCTTGGGTGCAACACATGTTTCAGGACGCTAGGGCAAAACATCGTGGTCTAACGGCCTGGTATGGGTACCTCTACCCCCCCACTTCCATCCCGAAGGGAAGGCCCAAGCCCCTAGAAAAGGCGAGGACCAATGAGCCACACGGTACTCAAGTGGGGCACCACTCCACATGAGCCAGGAGCACTGCAGTCGGTTTCTTTTTTGGGAGTGGGAGCTGCTCTTGAGCACTTCCTTGGGTGGTCCCTCCAGCACCACCCGAGTCCATGCTCACTCCCACTCAAGGCCCTTCGGCCCCAGTCTCAACCTCAAGTCAGTTTGGAAGCACCACTGGAGAATTCTTTCAAGACTAATTCCTAGACCAAGCTCTATTTCGTTAAAGTGGGAATTGTCATTATCCCACTTGTAAAATAAAGTTTCCAAACCTTTATATAGTATATAAATATAACAAAATTCAACTGCATTGAGGCACATGCCATTTTATTTTAAACAAGGAAATGTCTACTCAATCACTTCTCCTCCCCCTGCCACTGCTTCACCTCTCTCTTCTCCTTGTCATCGTCGTCCAATTTCTTTCCATCCTTTTAATATTGGCTCAGTTGCTCCGAGTCTAGGTGGAGCCCAAGTCCCCATTCAATCTTTACTTTCCCCTTATTAATAAAACAACTTCGTAGACTTCCAATAACATGCTGTAACACTTCTAGTATAATGCAAATCCTCTCAAAGAATTGTCTTTTAATATTAATACAATGGCATGGAACCCCATGCCATAATAAGTTACATTTTTAAATAAATACATGCCATCTCAGACTGTTATTTTTTGCCTCCAACGCCTATACAATAATCTTGGAATTTCATCACTCTCCACACTATCAGGATTTAAACTCAATAGTAATGCCATCTCTTCTCTAATACGTCCACGCTCATGTTCAGTGGTCGAAGAACCCATCCGGTTGAGCAGATTATGGAGATGCGGATAGTGCTTGGCTAGACAATATACATGCCATAAATGATGACTGGTGTCTGTCTGATCAAATGGCTTCTAATATACCATTCCATTTGCCATTTGGTTGATTTCTGCAGCCACCTCCTGGACTGGCCGGTTCTCTATCACCATTGCTCCAAGCCGTTTTGCAAGGTCCCCCAGAACATACGGTTTCTTCTCCCTAGTTTCCATACTGCAAGAGATGGGGTGCACTGCATATGTGTGCGTGTTCGCTGTAGTTTTAATCGGTGAGTCATCAATGATGAGGATTTCACTTGACCTAGCAGTCCGGTTCATCACTACAGCCTCTGGCTTGACGAAGATGGGCTTGCTACCCCTCACATGGACCATAGTCAAGCAATCCTCTTGCGTTAGGAGAAAGTCAAATGGTAATATTACTCGCGTCTGATCGTGCATCATCTGTAGCAACGTTAATGCATTGTGGCGCATCATGGATGTCCAAACTCCCAATTGCAAATTGAACCCGGCCCTCTGTTTTAAGTGTCGTATGGTCATTATTAGATCCCGCAGTTTCTCCCGTGTGATTAATGTGAATCTGTCTCTTTTGACCAACTTGCGACCACAGGCTTTGGAGGGTGCAGTGACATTCGAGGACGAGCCATGCTCATGGGAGAAAAGGACACCGTTCAGATCAAAAACGATACAGTACCTTCGCCGTGACTCTGAAATGAAATGCGTCAGTATAAAAAATGGTACAAGTCAATTTTACCATCTACAATATTAGCGAATGGTGCTCCCGATGGTCATTGAAAGGGTTTTGGTCGAGGAAACGTGAAGGGCGGAAATACTCTCCTCTGCAATGTGGGGTCAATCGCATCCGATGGCGTGTGGGCACATGCCATTTCAGCTGTAGACTCTGGTACAACTGGCTCAACAGTGGCATGGGGTGGTTCCGATGGCGTGTGATCACACGCCATTTCAGCTGGTGCCTCCGTTGGCAAAGTGGACATGACCGAACAGGCAGCAGGGGCGGTGTAAGGAGGTTCCAACGGCGCGTAGTCAGACGATTGAGCACACGTTGAGTCCGTTGGAAATGAGGATACGACCGGCTCGGCGGCTGGGGCGGCTTCATGCGGGTCCAATGGCGCCTGGTCACCGTCAGTTGGATACGTGGACAAGATTGACTCAGTGGTATGGGCAGCATCAAGTGGAGCGTGGTCAGATTGCTTGGCGTTGATATGGATAGTAGCCTCCACCAACTCTGATGACTCTTGCAGGCAAGTAGAGTCCACTGGCGGATCCATATGCATATCCAAATATCTCCCTTCGATTGAGATGGTATCCTCCCTACTGGCTACTAAAAACAAACTCATTAGCACATTGAATCGACTATACTGTATTTACCATCAACTGCTATTGAGGAACTAGGACCGATATCACTTGGGCGCACTGCTGATTCTGAAGGATTGGACATACGTTTCGACCCTTGCTTGGCACTATCCTTCCTCGACACTAAAGGCTAGAGTTTGTATCTTAATTCAACTGAATAATCTCTACTTACCATTTCTTCTGCAACCTACATGGACAATGTTAGAAATGGTAAAAGGTTAGGAATGGATGTACTATTATTTACCTGATGGTTTGTCTTGTATGACCTTCCTTCGCTGCTCTTTGGCCACCTCAGGCTGGCCATCGTCGTCATCATCATTGTCGTCGTTATTGTGATCGTCACCATTGTGAGGACCATCCAAGTCCTCTTCGTCCTCCTCTTCTTCGTCCTCCTCTTCTTTGTCCTCCTCTTCGTCCTTCTGCTCTTTCTACTCATTATCTTTCTCTGGCTCCTCATCCCCCTCCTGCATTTCTTCCATAGGCTGCTCAGGCTGGATGGTTTGTTCTTCCAGGACCATCTTGGGAAAATCATCTGGCCGAGTCTCCATCTCAAAATACAAGACATCCATAGCTTGTTTTAGTGCGTGACCTAGGACCGTATCCTCACCCGACTGTCTTAACATGGTTTCTGCACGTTCTTGCACCCTTCAAAGACGACGAGATGAGAAAAACGTAGCCCTGACTTGAAAAGCATCCCTCATCCATTGTACCTCTCCATTGAGATTGGGGAAGGGGAGTCCGCCATAGGAATCTGAGTCAGGAGGTGGTGACTGGCTGCTTTCACTTAGCCCTTGATCTGCAATGAATGGCATGAGCACACACGCCATAACCGCGAGGCATTATCTATCATCTTTTTGTTGCCCTTCTTCCTTTTCGAATCAAACGCCTCTGATCCCGACGACTGTCCAACGTGTTTTCGCTTTTTATGACCACTGTCAGTTTGAGCTTGGCTGGTGCTTGCCTGTTTTGCCTTTGAAGAAGTGTCTCCTGCAAGGAATGGCATGAGACCACACGCCATTGCAAATATAATTTGTACCTCCTTTTTTCCTATTGCTTGTCTGTTTGTCCTTCTTCGACGTGCCACCAGTGCGCTTTTCAGTCCTTGTGTCTGAATATTCACAACAATTTATAATCAAAATGGCGTGAGGCCTCACGTGACCTTACCTTGTGCAGGTTGTGAGCTCGGCCCAACATGGGTATCTTCAACAGTAGCTGTTAACGCCGTTTCAGCATCTGGGGGTGGCCACGCTCCTGCATACAGAGCTTGTGAGATAACATTTAAACTTAAAGTGCGTACTCACCAGGTTCGCAGAGAAGATACTGTTTTTCTTTGGCAACTGTAATTATATGCTTCATTGAAGTCACCTCTTCAATGGAGTTTGTCACCGCAACACACGGGACACCCTTGAGTAGTGCGGCTCGAAAGAATAGTCCGCCGCAGTTGTACTCGACAACGCAGTTGCCCTTGGAGTCGGAAGCAGGTGACCCACCCGTTATTGCGTTGAAGACCCAACTGAGCATTTCCTATGCTGCACCTGGAGCTTTCTCTGGATTCGAAAGCTCCATAGCCGTCTTCAGTTCCTCAGGCACGGGTAAATTGACCTCCCTTAGATCAATTCGATTGGCCTTGTCGAACGAAGCTGGGAAGTCACTCCAGTCCCACTCTGCTGCAGGACCAATAACAAGGGCGAGTGTGAAGATGCGGACATTCGTCGGTATCTTCTTCTTAGCCATTATCCCATGGATCTCCCGCATCTCCTTGCCTTTCAACCGAGCCTTCACCTCGTTCAAGGCCTTCTAGAACTTGTGATAGGATTCGGAGTCGTAGATCATATAGTGGACTGAAGATTCCACCTCCGCAAGTCCCACCATTAAGTCAATGATGGAGCTGACTTTGTCTGCATGAGTGATTTCCTCGTTTGTGAAGTCCATCACACAAAAGATGTTCTTGACCTGCTCATCTCCGCGGGAAACGATGCTCCTCCACCTTTGATCCTCATCCGAATTCACGTATACCCGGTAAGGTTCTTGATAGGCCTCTGCTGCGGGGTCGAGCTGTTTCTGAAGCCAGCGGTCGACATCCCTCTTAATGAAATTTGGATACTGATCCAACTTCTCAGCTTTACTTTTCGTGGCATCCCGCAGTAGATTGATGAACTTGGGGGCCCCCTTCACGTACTCGTCGATGTCTTCATTTGACAACTCCAGCTCTTCCATCATCTCTTGCGTGGTGTCGATGCTCACCCTCTCCACGGCCACTTGCTCGAAGATCCAATCCTTCAATAGCGCACGAGCTCTCAGAGTCGTGCACAAGTCCTCGTATGTCACAATATGGCCGGGAGTCATTTTGGTCTTGTTGAAGACTACCTCACCACGTAGAAGAGCATTAGCCACTGTCAGAAGGTCGTCGTCGTCTAGAGACCGCGAGAAACGCAAGGCGTTGAGCTTCAAATCATTGGGCTTTCGGCCGTCCTCCACACCCATTGAGTTTAGCAACTCCCCGTCATGGTACCTCCTCAGCACATCTACCCATTTGTCAAAAACAACTTTTGTCGCGAGTAGAATGTTATGGATGCTGAGTGTGTTATTGACCCCCAGTGTTTTCGAGAGAAGACTCGAGAATTCCTACAATGGAAATGGCGTGAGGCCATATGCTATGCCACATGCAACGAGGCTTACCTGCCAGGCGCTAGTTGCTAGTGCACGTCCTTGTCCTAGTTTTTGTGGCTTCTTCAGTTGAACCCAGAGCTTCCGTGTTCGTGCCAATGTCTCGTGTAGACCCGATTTGTAGCACGTTTCTTGCTTGACATTCTGCGCGTGGGAGATGTATATGATAGATCGGAGGGGCGAGTTGCCTTTTATCAGGCGGACAACTCTTGTCTTGAAGACTTTCTTCACCTCCTCGCCCACCATAATATCCAGAACTATCTCTTGCATCGCCAAGCTAGAATGATGCCTGGAGACAGTATAGAACCGGATGTTCTGATCATCCAACACCTTCCTATTGATCAAGTCTAGAAACCTCGTCTCGCCCTTCATTGTTCGGTAGTAGGGGATCACATCTGCGATGTCGGGTGTTACTGGACTTGCCAGCATCTTTTGCTTTAGTTTCTCCACCCACTCATCAGATACTAGCCTGTGGTTGTATTTGCTTTCGATGTCGATACGGCTCACGTCGATTGTATATACTTTGTTGGAATAGTAACAAGTACTATTATCTGCGACGATTTTTGCTGCCTCTTCTTGCTCTTTCTGCTCTTTGCGGCTCTTCTTTTTGGTGGGTGTAGTGTTCGAACCCGAGGCAATGGCATCACCGAGTAGCTTCTTTTTTGGAGCAGGAGAGTCGGACGTCGGCTTGAGCTTGACCACCCTTTTCTGCTTCGGGGTAGTTTCCAGATCGACCCCCTTCCCCTTCACTTCACGAACTGGAGGCACTCTCAACGACTCAATGTTGGAATATAGTTTTTGAACATCGCCATAGGTGAGGTCCGTGGATTCCATGTGATCTTCATAGACCCGTAGCATCTTTGAAATTGTGGGCCTCTTGGACAACCTCTCACTAGCTCCCTCTAGGAATTCCTCATAGCCGCTGCCCCCCTTCGGGAAGCCGCTAGGATGTGCAAGGTGGATCTTGAAGGCGGATGCTGTCTCTACCACAAGTGCCAGTCCATATTCTTGCATGGAACTGCATGGAGTGTCTGTCACTTGGATGAGGATTCCCATGCATTCTTTTCTCCCACCATCTGTGTTGTACAGCCTCAGATCCTCGCCTTCCATCCCGAAAGTCCAACTGGTGAGCTCCTCCCCCTTCTCTGCATCCACATTGACAGTGGCTGGAAGAAGAATGCAATTCCTCGCCTGTTCAGAAATGCACAACAATTAGAGCTGACAGATGAAAAGCTACCAGCTGGAAATAACGTGAGGCCACACGCCATTCACCACTGCATCAGATGTCTTGAGGCTACATCCTAAGATGGCGTGAGGCTACACGCCATCTGTAACCGGACTGCACTCGAGAGCCCAATCAGTGCATGCCAATGTTACTACTGAATGGCATGTGGCCTCATGCCATTTTCTACTTGGCCTAAAAGACTTACCATTTGAAGCCGAATGGAGGCGTGACAATCGAGGCCGGACTCGCTAGCGAATGTGCCTCTTGATATTCGGCACTTGTGCTTCCTGGTATGTTCACCATGGAATGGCTTAGGACCACATTTAGAAATGGCATGAGGCCACTTCGAGGAACAAAGGGTTCAACAGGTAGTCCATGGGAACGATGGTACTCACAAAACCAAGGGTCATGTTGTATATGGAGAGGCAATCTTCAAGAGGTTTGTCGAGACATGTAGCGAGCAGCAACCACATAAAACCCGCCTCTTGGAAGATGGAACTCGAGACACCCAACGAGTTCTCCCTTTCATGTATACCAAGGGGGCCATATTGGAAGATGTGAATCGGGAACTCCAGAGTAATGGCTACAGGAAGCTAAGCCAATCTAGATTTAGTAGATTGTGGAGCAACAGGTTCAGGGATGTGAGTATAGGAAAGTACTCCAGCTTTTCAAAGTGTGACGAGTGCACTGCTATCAAAATGGCTTTGTCGAAGAATTCTTGCATCGCTCAAGAGCGAGAGACGTTGGTTAGAAGGTGGCTCGACCACAACATCGAGCAGAGAAGCTGCAGGACTGCATATTATCATAACAGGATTCTCTCCATGGAGAAACCTGACTCTTACCTCTGCATCATCCACGACAAAATGGACCAGAAAAAGACGTGCTTACCTCGACTCAATCCTGCCCCCAAGGCAATCTCTTCATCCATGCAGCTGCCTGTGTCTCTGTTTGGCATAATCGCTCATGGGCATGGTGCCCAGAACTATGGGAACTTCTTTGTACCTCTATGGGGTGGCGGGGGTGCAAACATGATAATTGCGTCCCTAGCAAAACACTTAAGGTCTCTGCAAAGTGCGCAGACTGAGCTGAACGGCCAACCCTTGCATAAGGCCCTTGTCGATCGAACCCCATACAGGGTTCAGCTAGAGGAGGAGCAAAGGCTTGCAGTATCGCGTGGGGCCCCATGCCATCCCAGTGAATATGTTAGCCGTCAGATTGTAGGGTTATCACGTGAGGCCTCATGCCATTCCGACGAGGCTGGTCGCCCGGTGAATGCATAGCCTCATCCAAACGAAGCAGAATCTCAAGGAAGTTCTTGCGGCCGATGTGGCCTTCCACCCCATCTTCTGCTCCAAACAGACAATGCTGGCAGTGAGAACAAAAACATGTACGTCTTCGCGTACTTGGCGATGCTTGTTGCCAAAGGCATATTTGAAACAGTTACACTTGGCTTTCTCATGGTTGGGCACACTCATGAAGACGTCGATGCCATGTTCAGTCACCTGGCAGAGTCCCTCCGGCGATCCAATGTCCTCACCCTCCCACAACTCTACGATGAATTCCAAAATTGCATCAAAGGCACTGTTGAAGCTGCACTTGTGACAGAGGTTCCAGACTTTAAGGGGTTTGTAAGAGGCTACATCAGGGACGGATCCGAAACGCTGATTGGCCACTCCAAGCCTCTTCAGTTTCATTTCAGCATGCGTGACGGTGCTCTAGTGATGAGGTACAAGATGAGAGAATGGGACATAATGTGGCTGCCAGTGGACGGCATTGAACTCTTCAAGAGAGATCCCATAACTGGGGAACCTATGATTCCTCAGGGTTCCCCACGGCCGATGCACCCGGATGGACTCAAAGACCAGGAAAGTATAATGGCCGGGATTAGATAGCATATTGCCTTCTGGAAGAGGGGGTTGGTGTTTGGTGGAAAATCCTATTTTCAGAGGTGCAAGCCTTTGCTCGAATACTGGGAGAAGATTATATCTGCTATCCAAAATGGGCCGGTTGTATATGAAGAATTGGAAGAGTCCTTTTGGCCAGAACCCAGAGCACCAGATAGTAGCGGAACAATGTCCTCTGGAAATGCAGTGACAGATAATGATGTTGAGGATCACTATTGTGGGCCGAGGAACAAGAAGCCGGATTCAGCATTCAATCCAGTACAGGTCTGCAAAGGAATGGTCGTGCTTGTCAGACCCAGTAATAAAAAACAAATGATATGGGTGGGGCACTGCATCACTAATGCAGAGGAGGACGCGGAAACTAACTCCTTCAATGTAACTGTGGAGTGGTTCAAGCCAAGTTCCGGATATACGAAGGATTGCCTAGAAAAGAGATGGGTGTTGAATCCAAGGGATCCCAGCATGAGCATATCGGTGGATAATGTTGTGCATGGTTGGATGCGGAAGCAGAGTGCCACCATCACCTTGCCAGACCATGCAAGAGATGCAGCAAGAGCATTCATAACCAGGGTTCAAGGTGAGATTCATTAATATTCCTTTACTAAGTTTCTAATGTATTTTATTTCAAGGTGAACAATCCGAATTTGAATCAGAGGAGGCGTGATGGCATGTGGCCTTACGCCATTCCTAGGTGAGATGATACAAATAACAAGTATAAATTCTTAGTTGTTCTAGCAAATCTTACTTAAAGTTCAAGGTGAACAAGCCGAATATGAATTCATCGGATTGTTATAACAAATTGCGAGGTGATGGCATGAGGCGATACGCCATTTGAGAATGGTAGCCATTCCTATATGAGGTGAGTGAAATATTTATTAGAAATACCTCATTCAATTGTGCACTTCTAAGTCTTGGTCCACTTAGTATTGTTTGCATGTTTTTATTTTAATTCTTTCTCTAAAATGTTATTTAGCATGTGGCTTCATGCCATTGCTCTCCATAATCATGCATTGAATTTTTCTATCCTTGCATAATACTTCTCCATATATATAGCATGTGCGCACATGTAATATGGTTCATTAGGCCTGATATAGTGTGTGAGGTAAAACAAAGATGATGTGACATATGCATTTACCAATCACACGTGCATAAATCTAATAATATGGCGTGTGGCCCATATTAATGGCACATAAACCCATATTGTGGGCTTACGTGCTTTATGTACCATCATTCCCTTGCAGCGTGTGTGTTGGTTTCCTTTTATAACACAACGAACTCCATATTTTAGGGTGAAGAGCGTTCTCATGGCAAGCACAAAATCTGTAAGTGAGGCAGAAAAGGAGACGGAGAAGGAGATAGGTGAAGATGTAGAATATATAAGTCTTCCAAACTCCCCGTACTATACTCCAGGTGATCATTTTTTGAACAAACGGCAACATTAACAACTATCGAGAACGCCCCAGTAACGTCAGAGACAACAATCCAAAGCAAAACAACTGACCCGGAGAAGGATGATAGTACCGCTGAGAGTACCAAAAAGGAGGTGTCCACTAGTGCTTAGGCTTATAATGGCGTGTGCCCTCATGCCATTTACTTGATCACCAAATACCTTTTTCCCTTTGCACTAGTATATCTTAATACCGGTCTGAGAAATAGAATGGCATATGCCCTCAGGCCTTTTACTAAATCACCTTTGAAAGAAATGCAAGCCTCTATGTCGTAAAAAAAAGGTACTAGAGAAATTCCTTAATAATATGAATGTTATTTAGTTTCATGAAAATACACTAAGGTCAAATGAGTTAAATGACTTCTCCAGACTAACAATGCCTCTTGCTACACCTTCACAATTAGATTTGTTAGAAAAAGATAACATTGAATAATATCTAAATGTTCTCACCATTAAGTTATATGTCTGGCTAATAGGAATGACGTTCATCTTGGAAAGCTCACCACACGCTCAATGAACAAACAAATAGTGTGTGCGCGCATGCCATCGCTCTTCTTTAGCTTCGGATTCGGCTTGTTCACCTTGACAATGAGATTTATTATACAACCAGATGGACTCAGTCTGGACACAAAGTCACCGCGCTAGTCACCATGCCCCAGATATGTCTAGCCCCTGGACAAAAAACATATAATTTCACATCATTTTCAAATACTTGAAAATTTGTACCTAGTCCCATTTTACTGAATAAATCCCACTTTAACGAAATAGAGCTTGACCTCACTATCCCTACTATACTTTTGGAACCCCATACAGCCCCCCCCCCGGGAGACGCATGCTTTGGGCTTTCACCCCTTGACTTGTATTAGTACTCGGACTTGGTCTCCGACTCGATCTCAGACTCGATCTCAGACCTGATTTCGGACTTAGTCTCGGACTCGATCTTGGACCCGATCTTGGACTCGACTTCGGACTTGACCTCGGACCAGATCTTGGTTCTCGGACTCTGTCTCGAACTCGGTTTCCGAGTCAGTCTCGGACTCGATCCCGGACTTTATCTCGAACTCGGTCTCAGAGTTGGTCTTGGACTCGATCTTAGACTCGGTCCCATCTGATGAACTCTTTGTCATTTCGGTCATTCTTTCGGGAATCCTTTAGTCTACGACATCTCAGGGAGTTGGTTCCTTACAACTCCACCACCCATAGAAGAAATTTGATGCCCACATCAAACGTCTCTTTTTAATCCTACGACTCGTTGACCATGTCTCTAGGGGCATCCCTCCACTTAGTGGTGTGCCGAAGTTAGGCTCCCCGGCCAAGAGCCCAGGACAACAGAATATAAGTGTCCCTATACCCCTCACCTCACCACACCCTAGTATGGGGTTGGGATTTGAACCTAGCCTTGCTTTACTAAGTTGGGACTCGAACCCAACCTCCATAAAATACGTCTATGGATTTGACATCCCTGTGGGGAGTTGGGCGTAATCCTCTACGCCTGGTTGACCTAGTTAACCCATGCTAATTAGCTTACTTTTGGCGTGCCTTTGGGTCCCAACATATGCCATTGCTCAACTTCACAAATGGATGCCTTTAATTGAACTTTGCATAAGTACATAGAGTTCTACCTTGAAGAAATTCCTCCATTAAATCTCGTGCGTTCATTAGGTTCTCCTCCGGTTCCTATGTTGCTTCGTAGTGTGGAAATCCTTTCCACTTCACATGGAACTCTCTCACCTTGTGTCTTGTCGCTTAGGGTTGATCATCATTTAACCAAGCAACTTCGTAAACACATTATTCATTATCACATGGATATGATATAAAATCACAATGACTTAATCATCAATTGAGCAACATCACAAGTAATGCCCATATCATTACTTTAAAGGTTTATGATTCAATAAAATGTGATATAAATGTCTCACCCCACTGATAAAGATTTACAACACTTAACACCATTAACTTTTATTTACAACACGGACAAGCTCATGCCACTCTCTTTTTGACCGAACTCAAAATTAATCCAACACCAAGTTACTTAAGGAGCAATAGCAAGGTTCTCTTGAAAAGAATTGAGCATTGTAATCCAAATCTTCTAATAACAAGCCTAAACAAAATGGTTTAACGTTTTACTGCTATCAATCCCACAACTCACCATTTATAAGACCATCATTTTCAATATGCATCAAGGTAAGGACTTTTGATTGCATAATATGAACACAAGCAATGAGCTAACACCTCGTTGCAAATCATCTCTCCAAGAAAAGAAAATGATTTACGTGTTTGATCCTTCATCCCTAAGAACTCTTTTTTCGGTCTCATATTTGACCAAACCTTAGGCTTGAGTTCGTATTGCCTTCAATTCAATCCAAGAAAAGTTTATGAGAGATCGGCAATGACTACTTGAACCAATAGATTAACCCCTACAGTCTTGATTGATCCACTTATAATCATGACTAAAAAGGATCCATTAGTGCCATGCTAAATAGCTACAAACCAGCCTATTCACCACTTATAGCAAACCCAAGGGAGGTTTACTTTAACCCACGTTACACAGAACAACTCATGGAACCACCGATAGGTTAATATTAATCTTGCCAACTCAAAGTGTAAACTTGAGTTACTAATATGCTTCACTCATGAGCCCAAGCGCAAACTCATGCAAAATGGAACATCTCTATCCATCTTATGAGCCCAAGAGCAAACTCATATAATACAATATAAAAGGGAAAACAAAATCTATCAAGGAACGAATGCAAAGCCTTTGCACCCAAATGTGTACTCACTCAAATCATTGTTTTCATCTCTGCGTATATAACGAGATTAGTTACTCAACCTCTTTGGATAATACTTCATGAGACTCATACTCTGATACCAAATATAACACATATGGTTTCACCCTTTATCCTATGGTGATTTACCATAGGATAACCACAAAGTGGTACATTAACCCTTTATGTTCCACATGTCACATGCCATGTGTCCAAGGATAGTGGTGTGGAACCTGAGTTTCAGGGCCTTGGGGCATTAAATGAAGGAACGGAGCTAAACTCCCAAGCATGGAGCCAAGAAGTGATGGAACCGGACCACGGAGCAACTTCCGAGCATACAGTCTAAGGAGCGAAAGGACAGAAGCCCGGAGTGACTTGGAACAGTCTTAGAGCAACCAACATCCCAATGCTAGGACCAGCATGCAAAACTGAGCTAAACGGAGTTTTGCACTATTTCAGCATACTAATGGCCTAATGCAAAGACATGGGTACTCCACTAGCTAACATGGAATGGAACTTGGGCTTAGACCCAAGTTAGATGTAGAACAAGGATAGGCACACAAACGAGAGCTAGACTATGCCTTAGGTTGATTGGATATGCTTACCCACTATCCCTACTATACATTTGGAACCCTCTAATAGTCTTAGAGCAACCAACATCCCAATGCTAGGACCAGCATGCAAAACTGAGCTAAACGGAGTTTTGCACTATTTCGGCATACTAATGGCTTAATGCAAAGACATGGGTACTCCACTAACTAACATGGAATGGAACTTGGGTTTAGACCCAAGTTGGATGTAGAACAAGGATAGGCACACAAACGAGAGCTAAACTATGCCTTAGGTTGATTGACCAATTTCTCAACTAACTCAAATGGAAATTGATAACAGATCTAGCAATACCAACCTCTTGTCGTTGTGGCAGTAAGGAAAGAATATCCGAAAGGACTAGCGGACAGGTAACTTTCGATACCTGAAGTCACATTCGCCCAAATGAAATCAACTATCACATTAGCTAATCTGAATAGATTCTGGTCAATAATATCAAGGAACTAGAGTTGCTCAAGTAAGTGATAGCAACATCCTACTAATATCTCAAACCCAAGATATCAATCCAAATCAAACCACAAAGAACATGTGGTAATGCAAGAAGCCATAAGCCATCAAAGAGAATAATTAACCATTATAAAAGATCATCAATCATCTCATTAATAGAGAGATGCATAATCATCGTTGAAGAAATAATCCACCATCCTGAAGAATTGCAGATCATTCAGCACTAACAACAACCAAGCAAAACTTTTAATAAGAAAAATCAACTATCCCAAGATGATAGTCAATCATCATCAATGATTACTAGATGCAAAAGCTAACTTCAACATTGAAGTTAATGAGCCAAAATGCCTTCCCCAACAACTCTTAACAAATGGAACAATGAGTATGAAAACTCAAAGAATAAAAACTTTGAAGAAGTCTATAGCCAAATCTTTCCTAACAATGATTATGAGTCTCCCATAAACTAACATCAATGCTAAAGAAGAAATCATGGTACAACCCATAATATCCTCCTTAACACATTTATAAGCTAAACTTCATAATATAAAGCTAATGAAGAGTATGTCTGCATTAATCCAAAAGCCAAATATAATGAAGCTATACTCAACAAATGATCACTAAACGATCCTTTATGAATCTATCTATAGCAAGATGTAATTCACTTTATAACAAACACAGAAATGATCATCAATGATTGATATATCCCCAACTCAAATATAATAAGGAACCAACATCTTAAATATTGATCACTAAATCTTCTTGTAAAGCTAGCATAGTCCACGACTGAATCACTTTTCAAGGAAAAACTCAAATCTCAACCCCTACTAAACAATCTTGTTTAGAACACAGCTAGCTCAACTTACCACTTAGTTCATTTGAACATCAATATATTGCTAACTAGCAAATATATAAATGCCAATAACACAAAGCTACAACCAAATCATCAACACTATCTATATCAAGACTAATGAAACTCAATATCAATCCTATTGAAAAACATCTCATTTCACTCGAATTTCAATATCAATAATGTCAACAACAAGGGATCACTTTAGTGCCATCAACACTATAACAAAGCTAATAAAAAACAAGAGTGAATCACCACCCAAACTTTTTAGCAACTAAGCTAACCAAAGTAAAAGATACCTTACTCAGTATCTGAAATCAATCTTTCAATAATACTCAATTATAGATAACACATCATCAAGGAGTGATTCACCACATCCAAGACTTCATGAAATCTAACACTACGAACTAAACGCAACCAAATGATATTGATAAAGGTAAAGTCAATATGCTAATATGGAAAAATCATGCAAATTTAACAATATAATCCTTTGTAACACCATTCGGTAAAGCAAGCCTATCATTGTTAAATCATCATCGAGCGAAGCAAGTATTAACAATCCTCAACAAAATTTACAAGTAATCACTAGTTGCAAACCAACTAACAATCACTCTTTCAACTTGCCTTTATAAGACCTAAACACTAATCTCATACCATCAAGTCATATATTTGTCCAATATGAATGTAATACCCCAGGTATAAGATAAAGATTCATAAATAAGCACAAATTAAATGACCACTCAAATCCAATCAAACCACAATAAATTCACCAACACGTATAGCCAATAACTTTAAACATGCCTTGAAAAGGCTAGCTATGCATGATCACATTTAGTCAAAACTAAAATGAAAATCATGAGACAGACTCATATTGGTATACAACCTCCTCATAGACAAAGCTATAGTATAGGTACCAATATCTCAACTTCAAACAACTAAGTTGGACATCACCATCTTCAGCCAAGGTGTAGGGCCACCAAGACTAAGTCAAGATCAGTGAGAGCTTACTACTCTCATAGAGTTTAACAAAATGCAAAGTGTAATTTGCCACCAAGCATAATGCTATAAAAGAAAGGCATAAATGTCACTTTTCTATAAAAGTGTAATGGCCACTTTTCTATACCAACTCCAAACTCTATTCAACTCAATTGCTTTAGCCCCAAAAGTCAGCATCCTTTTCAAGTTGCATCATACAAGCTACTAAGTTCTAATCTAACCAAGGTCAATTCACTAATTTGTACTGGCTTACAAAAATGGAATGGTTTTTGAGCAAAATAATCAATAGATTAGCCATTGGAAAAACCTAAGAAAATTTGTGGAAAAATTTTTCATTCTAAAGAAAGAATAATTCTCAATCTAAGAATATAAATTTTTAAGACTTAACCAACTTCCTCCTACCAACAACTTCATATATGTTCATCTCAACACAAATTCTCAAGACCCATAGTATGCTTAAGCCTTGAATATCATGTCTATATTTTCAATATCCAACACTGACATTCGCAAAATGCAAAATGAACATCCAAGGTTTGATCATGAAAACTATATATTCAGATATCCACATTGCACTAACATTCTTCTTCAATTATGTTCAAGATCCAATGTGAAGCCAAAACACTAATAAGAAAAATGACATGGAAAATTAAGTTTTAAGGAAAATTCCTCATCACTCAACATAACAATACCATTTCCACTAGCACAAGTGCTAACGATGCAATGCCTCAACTATACACCTTCTTCATCCAACAATCTACTTCAAGTGTTAATGGAACCAATAAGTTATAGCAAGTGAATGCTATAACCCTTTCCAACACCTTATGGACAAACCCCTAAAGAAACAAAGTACCAACTTAAGCTCAAAATATCATAAATAAAGAACTTAGTCAAAGCTATTTCAATATTACTACTTACAAGTAGACTAGTTTCACTATCATCTATTTTGGGGTTGATCATTATTTAACCAAGCAATTTCATAAACATATTGTTTATTATCACATGGATATGATATAGATATCACAATGACTTGATTATCAATTGAGCAACACTATGAGCAAACCCACATTGTTACTTTGTAAGTATCGAATGTTAACTCAATTCGACAAAATGCAATATAAATGCCACACCCCACCGATAGAGATTTACAACTCCGAACACTACTGATTTTTGTTCACAATACGGACAAGCTCATGCCACTCTCTTTTTGACCAAACTCAAAACTAATCCAACACCAAATTATTCAAGGAGCAATAGCAAGGTTCCTTAGAAAAGAATTAAGCATTGCGACCGAAGTCTTCAATAGCAAGCCTAGACAAAATGGTTTAGCGCTTCACCACTATCCATCTAGGAACTCTTGATTGCATGATGTGAACATGAGCAATGAATCACACCTCGTTGCAAATCATCTCTCTAAGAAGAAAAAATGATTTACATATTTGATCCTTTATCCCTGATAACTCTCTTTTTCGGTCTCATCTTTGACCAAACCTTAAGCCGTCTTTCGCATTTCCTTCAGTCTAATCCAAGAAAAGTTAATAAGACAGCGCAATAATGACTACTTAAATCAATAGACTAATCCCTACAGTCTTGATTGATTCATATATAATCACATCTAGGAAGAATCCACTAGTGCCATGCTAAATAGTTATGGACCAGTCTATTTGCCACTCATAGCAAACCCATGGGAGGTTTACTTTAACCTATGGTACATGGTACAACTCATGGAACCACTGATAGGCTAATATTAATCCTGTCAACTCATTGTATAACCTTGAGTTGCTAATATGCCTTATTCATGAGCCCAAGTGCAAACTCGTGCAAAATGGTACATCTCAAATCCATCTTGCCAACTCAAAGTGTAACCTTATACTCGCAGTCATATTCACGACACTCTCCCCCTCTTAAGGATGATTGACATCCTCGTTGATACATACTCTAGTCTAAAACACTGCCAAAGAAACAACTCCAAAAAAAAGTTCTGAAGTTGTAGAGATGGGAGAAGTTTGTCTATCCAAATTAGACAAAGCCAAAAAGGATTTTAGCAAGGCTAGTGATGGGCATAGAAATGCTTATAAGTAGCAACATTGATTGGGATTATAATGTGATCATATCTAAATTAAGGAACAACTCCCTAAACTATCAGGTAGGTTCATCTATAAAAATATTTGCTAAAGCATAGAAGAAAGTGCAAAACTATCCTTCTAGCTTGGAGAAGAATAACTGAAAGGAATGTGTAAGGTCAAAAGGCAAGTAATAAAGGGATAGAACCGAACCATAAAACTCAAAGGGTATAGGTAAGGGGGTAAGAGGGATGGTCCAAAGTTGAGTTGAGCTCAATTCAACACAAGTCAACTCAAGTCAATATAGTTAATAAGAAGTATTACAAAGGAAATCTAAATTGAACAAATGAAAGTTCTAGCAAACTTTAAAATATTAAAAAACGTAAATATCTGAGTTAAAAGTTTCTATAAGATTGAAATGTTTAAAAAAGACAAAGTTCATGAGAACCTATCTTTTATAAAACTATATTATTTTATTATGACAACTGTTACAACTGTCATATTTGATTTGACTACTTAATATTTTGAATACTTTTACAGTTGTAGATACTATTCCTTCATTCAAAAGATTTTTTAGGGTTCTTGAGAAGATGGGAAGCAAGGAAAATACAAAATCTATAAGTAAGAGTTGTAGTGTAAAGGAATGTGAGAATGCTAATTTTGTTTCATTACCGCAATCTCTATATTACACTCCTGGTCCTTATTACTCATCTGGGAATGTGGAGACCACTATCACGATTGATAAAAATGCTTCTGTTACTTCTGAAACAACAGTCCAGAGCAAGAGAAATGAAGAAATGAACAGCATGGCGAAAAGCATCAAGAAATCTACTCTATAAAACTTTCCATAACATTTGTAATTTACATATTAATTCATATTAAAAACTTTGTTGCCTACCTATATCGCAATCCTCTCATATGATAAGACCAAGGTATATTTTTCAATGAATCCTCATTAAAAGTTTTCAGGAATTGTTTGTAAATAATAATAAAAGAAATTGAAATCTTTCGAAAGACTCAAAAGTAATATCACATCAAAGAATCAACTTTTTCTACATTTCCAAGACTGAAAGGCAATCTCATATGAGAGAATGGTAGTGTGCCAACGTGCTCTGCCACTATAATATGGTCTATATTTCCTTGTAGTTTATTTCCCTAGACATTTGGCATGTGTAGAAAAGAATATATGTGTAGCAAAGTAAGATTCATGATAATGATAGAGCATGTGTATGCACGATAATCTAAAATTCTAGAAGCTCTTATGTTTACAAGAAAGCTATGATTATAAAGCCCTATTTCCAAGATTGATATTTAAAGAATCTGAATATTGTCAGTGTCATAATAAATAAACCTCATTCCCAAGACTAAAACTTAGTATATAAACTGTTTAGAAAAGTTGTAGTCATCGTAGGTTTTTTGTTTTCCTTGAGCTCTTTAGAAGTTTGTATTGAAATGGCTCAAAGGAGAGCCATTGCTACTCGTATTTGGCCCCTCAGCATTTCATATCAATCTCCACCTCCATCCCCAAGTTCTACTAACATTCCACTTTCACCTCCACATAATAATCTTTTTTCTGCTGAGGGCTCTAGTGAAGTTGAACTAGAGCTCTCTATATGTGAAATTCCGAATCTTACTGCTAGAGAGGGGTTGCTTCCAGCGCTTCAAGAGCAATGCCACATGTTTTTGCAAGATCTTGCTCCTGACATGGCAAGATTATTTGAAAGCACAGAACGCTATTACATTCGGTGTCCAATATGCTACTTTTTCTTGGACAAGACAAATGGCTCTATGGGTTTACAAACTTTTCTTGAGCACTGTAGGAATTGCCCAACGGCAGGTCTGGAAAATGTGCACATGTGGATGTACAATAGATTCAAGAATAAATTACGGACACATACCCACTATCACTTCATGGTGAGGAATAACATCCCCTTGGGAAACACTACATCGGCTAGTGCAAAATATGGGGTTTTTAGGCCACCCTACAATGGAATGTAAAATCTAGAATTACTTTACTATACTATAGTATTGTCACTATTAAAATAAAAATATAATAAAATGATATTAGTTGTAGGTAACATACCTTGTTCTAGAAGGTGCTATCATATCACATATAATTGTTTACAAAATGTTGAAGGAGGAGATGGCAACACACAAGCGCTACAAAGTGATGGTGACATGTGAGAATGATAATTTGCAATTATGATATCTGACATTGACACTAACATCTGACAATTTTACTAACATCTGACACTTTGACTAACATCTAACACTTTCACTGACATCTAACATATAACAAGCTTTCTATTTTATGTAAGGATGCAATTAACTTTCTTCTGCCTCATCATCAACATAATGATTTCTTTTATACTTCCTCCTATATTGGTATTGTGGGGAAGATTCACCTTGCATATGTTGAGCTATGGCTTCTGCATAGTCAGGGAGATTTCCAAAGCCTCCAATTCTAGAAACTCCAGGTGACTATGATCTATAAATTAGAATTAAACATATATTGAAATTTTAATAAACATAATTTACCTCCTTGAGGTTCGAAGCAATGTAAGCTCCTGAATTTGGACTTCCCGGGAGGTCACCCAGCCCAGTACTATTCAAACCCAAGGACGCTTAACCCCAAATATCCCAAGACCCTTAACCGATTGGAAAAGGGGGTGCACTCTTGTTCATGGGCCCTTTCCCTCTATATTTGAACCCCATGGATCGTCTCTCGAGTCGTTCCCTTTGGTTGCTTACAAGCAACTCACAAAATCCTCTAAGCCGGCGTTTGAAGAAATGATGTTCTTCAATAGCAAACACCGACCTACCAGAGTCATGTGCTACTTCCACCATAGAACCACTACCTGCTCTACAATCAATCACAACACCATCTGGTGGGTAATAGAGCTCAAGCAAAACTTGCATTGCCGATGGAGTTCAAAATTGGTACCTTGGAAACATGTTGTGGATCTGCTCATCCACAAGGTTGGGTATGATGTTAGTGGAACTGTTGTACCCAGGCAAAACACGTGCTGCACGTTTGCTATCACGAAACCCATCATGTATGTTTTTGCAGAAGGCATGATAGGTCCACATCATAACCTAGAAAATAAAAATGTTTAGAAATTAGATAAAAATATAAAATACATAGGAGCCATTCGCACCTGCTCTTTATTCTTGAAATGTGTTAAATTTAAGTGATGAATACATTCGCACTATGTTTTAAAATAAAGTAAATTACTTTACATTAAAATTTAGGATATTTTCTTAAAACATTTTGATTCGCACATAGTGCTAACTTTAACACAATGTTTTCACTTTTTAAAACATTCAGACCGATTTTAAAAGATTGGGGGGGGGCTTCTTTTAAACTTAAAATATTTTTAAAAGGAATCTCCGAGATTCCCCAAAGATTCCAGCGCCCTGATTAGGGCGCTTCAGTTTTTTGCTGTGAGCTGCCGTGAGCTCAAGCATTTTATGGCGGGGGAGCTGACAGCAGTCATCGCCCTAGGGTTAGATCCTGTTGGGGATTTGGTGGAGGAAGGAGGAGTAGCTGATTTTGGGGAAGGAGGAGCAGACGATTTTGGGGAAGGAGGAGCTGTAGGGTTTGACGAGGAGATGGTGCAGGTTCGGGGCAGTGGCATCCAGCGAGGAGGTGCTGCTTGTGGAGTGACGAGCAACCATGGTGGAGGAGCATCCGGGGCTGGAGGACGAGCACCAGGCCCAGCTGTTGCTCGAGGAGGCAGGCCGCCTCGAGGCCGAGGCCATGGAGATGCCGATCTCTCGAATCTTGGCCTCAATCAGGGCGGACTTGGAGCTGGAGCGCGGGGAGCTGTAGCACAGGGAGCTGGAGCACGGGGAGCTGTAGCACAGGGAGTTGGAGCCTCTCCCCCAATGGCTTCTAGAACTCGATTGTTCTCTGAATTCTCTTCTACGACAACTAACAAGGTAAGCTTCAAACCGAGTTTAGCTCAGATTCTAGGAGAGTGGTTTCGGGTTTAGGGTGGCGAAGTAAGTGACCTGGAGCAGGAGTAGTCACCAGGACAACAGTACATGCAGTTCTAGTTTCATAACTTGGAGGAGTAGGACGATGTTGCCGTTGAACAGGAGGTGGAAGAAGATGATCGGGGTGATGAAGAGGAGGGCGATGACAATGAGGAAGGGGAGGCAGGTGTTCATGTCGCGAAGAAAATGAGGAAGAAATGTGGGAAAAATTGGGGAGATGATGAGACGGCTTCCCTCATTGATTTCAAATGGGAAGATCACCTTGGAAAGATCGGGGCAATGCGGGGCAGCGAGGAGATGATGTTGACAGCAACCGATCGTTGGAAGAGGATTGCGAAGAAGATGCAGGTTGCTGGCATGCAGCGGGACTGGAAGGCTTGCCGGACTCGCTAGAACAACCTTTGCAACGACTACAAGTGTGTTTGCGATTTCCAGAGGAAAACTGGAAACCCCGACTACTTTAGCTTGAGCCACGAGGATGCGAAGCGACTTATGCCGGTGAAGCTGAACTTGAAGGTGTTCCCAGTCGAGTACTTCAACATCATGGATGAATTCCTAGCGAAGCAAGCATCAACATCTCCAACATTTCTTGCTGATTCAGATGCTCCGGAAGAGGAAGCTTACGAGGAGGATCCCGCGGATGGTGTTGATCCTCCTGGAGATGCTACACAGGTGCCAGGGAGTTTAGGGAAGCGGAAGAACCCGAAGAAGGCCGAGAAAAACATGACAACTTTACTTGCTGAGGGGAATGCTCTCACTGCTGCTCGAAATGAGTAGAATCTAGCGTGGCAAAAGGAGAGCATTGTTTGCATGAAGGAGAATAGCCTGGCTGAGAAGGAAAAGGCTGCAGTTGCAACAGTTTTAGTTGGAGCCATCTCCAACTTTGCAAGCTCCATCTCCAACTTCTTGAACGGGGCTGCATCCAGGAGTTAGCCGTCTTGTTTTCGGGATTTTAGGGGGACGTTAATTATTAATATTAAACTAAACTATGTTTAGGCTATGATATTTTAGATTTTTCTAACCATTTTTTTTTTTCAGGATCTTGCAATAGTTCAACCCGAGGAAACAGAAGATGGTTCCAGGGAAAACCAAAGAGATGCTCAGGAGGAACGTGGTTCTTTCAACAATCAAGCAGCAGTCATCGATGCCTTATTGAGGAACAAGGTAATCTTGCTTATTTTGCAAGTTTTGTTTCTCGCTGTGGAGGCTTTTCAATCCATTATCGATGACAAGACCCCAGTGGCACAAACTCTTCCGGACGAGGAGGAGGACGAAGACAAGCTTTGTCGAGCAGTCTTGTCCAAGCGACTTGACGCCGGTCTCTGGTGGGTGAAGCCGCGGTGTATGACAACATGGAGCAAGTTCTTCATGGAGTTGTATGACCTTGGTCGATGGAAGCGGAAGCTAAGGATGGAGAAGAAGATGTTCTTCAAGCTTTGTGGCATTCTGGAGGCTGAAATTTACAAGCAAGATACAAAGTTTAGGAGAGTAGTGCCAGTGGATGTTCGTTTGGGGGTCACCTTGTACAAGTTGTTCAAGAACACCGACTACTCCGACCTGTCTGACAAGTTTGGGATCGGGGAAGCCATTGCACATGACATTGTGGTGTAGACAACTGCTGCAATCGTCAAGTGCCTCAGGTACAAGATTCGATTCCCAGAGACAGCAGCGGAGGTTAGAGCTATGGCAGCAGATTTTCAGCAAATCACCAAGACTCGTCTCCCTAATGTGGCTGGGGCGATCGACTGTACACATTTTGAGATTATTCGACCAGTTGGTCCGGATGGTGAGGGCTACTTTGATTGAAAGCAACGGTACTCGGTGATCTTGCAGGGGGTTTGTGACGCTCAGAAAAGGTTCTTGAGTATCTATGCAGGCTGGCCAGGTAATTACTTCTTTTTTTTTCTTCTATACATCTAATTGTTTTTTTTTTTTTTCCAGGGAGTGTTCATGACATGAGGGTTTTTCGGAACTCCAGGCTATGCCACAAGATCCAAGCGAGGGAATTACTCACAGTTCCTCGAGAGTTTGCTTTTGACGAGTGGATTGAGCCATACCTGGTGGGAGACAAAGGCTACCAGCTGCAGCAGCACTTGATGATCCCTCACTTGGGTAAGCTGATTGTTTTTTTTTTTTTTTCAATTATTCATTTGAAACAGGTTCCCGGTTGACGGTGACTAAGGCGGAGTACAACCAGCAACACCATCTGGCCCGGATTGTTATTAAACAAGCATTTGGACTCCTGAAAATGAAATTCAAATGCTTGGATCAAAAACAAAGGATCAAGCCGAAGTACCTGCCGAACATCATCAAAAGTTGTTGCATCTTGCACAACTTCTTGATTGATGTTGGTGAGACAAACATCAATGCTGAGATCAAAGCATGGGAGAAACACATTCAAGCCTTGAAAGAAGTAGAGATTTTTGAAGATTACGGGGATCCTATTGTGGCTGAGGGAGAACCACAGGAAAACTTGCATGGGCCGGAGGATGCATAGGAGGTCTGAGAGAACCTAACCGGCTTCTTATGTTTGCGGTGTCGTAGAACTGCGTGATTGCTATGTTAAAGTTTAATATTTGAAATTTGAAATTTGAAATTGAAATTTAGGGTTAGCATTTTGAATTTGATTTGAATTTGAAATTTTAAAATATTTTAAAACATGTTCGAATGCTATTTTGAAGACATTTTAAAGTAAGTCAAGTGCGAAGTTACTAGTGTTTTACATTAAATTTTTACCACAAAAACTTATGCAGGTGGGAATGAAAGTGTTTTAAAATGCATACTTAAAGCTTAAAACAACCTAAAAACTACTGAAGTGCGAATGCAACAGTCACAAAAATTAAAATACACATTTTAAAATATTTTTCTATAAAGCGCAAGTGCAAATGGCTCCTATGTACTCACCTTTTCAGGCTTCCCTTGGACACCCCTCATATCAACGCCAATAGGATCCATGATGCACCCAGAAGAGAATGACTTGAAATGAACTTCTGCTGCGCATGTCATAAGCTCATACATACAGTTGGGGTCATTCGCTAGGATGAAGACGACATGGCCAGCTTCGAGCATAAGTGCTTCGGACAATAGGAATGCATTGCGTATGTGGTCAGGTGTGAGAAAGTTCCAATCCTCAATTTTCCCATTGATATGTGAAAGACCATCTGGAAAGTCGAAGAGAATGAAGTCCGCAATTGGGAGCAAGGGCCTTTGTATCTTTCGACACCAACGGTTGAACTGGTGTTGTATATCCATGTTGATGTCGTCTTCTATGAAAGATGTCAACAATCTACTGTAAGAGCCAATGAAGATACCCACAATGCCTCGTTGTGTTATTGAGGACACAGGACGGACCTATAAAAGAGCTAAGTGAATGAAAAAAACAATAAATAGTATGCTACCGTCATATGGCGTATTGTCAATAAGAGTTCCTCCAACTCCTCTTCACAAGCATCTTGTCGAGCTGGAATGAAATTACTACCAACAGTCATTGCTGCAAAAAACATGTATTACCACCTTATGTTTGTAAAATTCACTTTTTCTTACCTCGAGGTCGACGTGATATTCTGTGAACCACTTGATCATCGTTATTTACTAGTAGAACCTGATCTGGATCTTGGTTGTTTGATGGTTGAACTGGAGCATAATCCTGGTTGTCTGGTGGTGGAACACGAACTTGATCTGGAGCTTCCTCATCCTCGTCTCCATCGTCACTTGCATTGCCATCGTTGCTAGCATTGACAACTTCCTCGTGATCTAGTGTAGAGGTCTCCTTCCCTAGGAGCTCCAACTCCCAAGGGCATTTTGTCTTCCATGCCTTTGAAACTCTCGTAAACATTGTTGGGTACATTCTTTCATCCCTTACACCCTTTGCAACAAGTCGAGTGCAAACTGGTGTCTCAAATGGCATGCCTCTATATCGAAGATACCTGTAAACAATATATATTAAAAAACAGTCTTAGAAATCATATTATACCTGTAAGCTGCACGTCGCATAAAATAAGGTTGACCATGTTGGCAATCATAAATTGTTGTGCTTGTAGACTTTTCTGGTAGCCACCCCTCTTCGATCCCTTCCAATGACGTGTTGATGTAGATGTCGAAAGACATGAATGTGCCATTTGGATTGTCACCAATGTGTGGTGCCAAGAACTTCTCACCTTCACTTATAGTTTGTGTGATGTAGATAGCCCTTCTCATCATGTTCTCAAATAGTTCTGGTAGTCCTTTCTCTTTGTTCATCAAGAAGACATTGAGGAACTCTAGAGTCTCTATCTATTGCTTATATAGAAGCTTCGATTTTGCGATATTGTAAATCATGTCATCTGGAGTTTTGTTCACTACAAAAGTAACATGTGCATAATTGAGAAAAATGAAGTGAGATAAGAAACTTACATTCATGAGAAGAAATTTCGGCTATAGTCTCTAGCCACTTCTTCGGTCTATGATTGTCTGCTATGCATACTAGTTTCTTCAATTTCGAGGACTTTGCATGCCAAATTTTGTGCTCAATTTGAATGAACTCAGCTGAGAACTCTTCCCGACTCTTCTCTGAATATGCAAGTTCGTAAGCATCTTGCTTGACCTTCACCAAAGGCTAAAAACCAAAACAATTAAAAGAAGCTTTTATAAAATAAAAGGGAAAGACATACCTTACACCACACAACGAGCATAAAACTGATTGGGTTGTTGAACCAAGTTGTACTGTCATTTCGAGTGCGTGAGTGTCGAACAAGTGTTGCGAGATCATCACCATAATGTTGGCAGATGTCATCCTCACTCAAGTCTGCCAAAAATCGAAGTTGCTCGATGTTATGGACAAGGTTTTGTTTTTGAATAGCGAATTGCCCAAGCTTGCATTTAAACACAACAAAACAAGTTAAAGTGGAGTTAGAGGTAAACTATAAAACTTACGCATTGATCTTTTGGCAGGCCAAGATAAGTCTGTTGACATCCAAAGGTCCCCTCGCATAGACATGGCCGACTGGAACGTTGATATGGTAGACGAGATCATCGCAAAAATGATCATCGATATAGTTCATCCAAGCTCCATATCGGTGGTTACCGTCAATAATTTGGAACATTGTCCCCATAAGCTGTCGAGTCTCAGGATGTTTGATAAGCATGTCATCAAATTCTAGGGACTTCCTCCTCCAAATAGGATCCCAGCTATTCACAATCTCGGGTGTGACGGTAATGATCTCCGTTGTTCCTGGCTTGCAAAAAGAGACTAAAAACATACTGATGTTTGTTGCAAGGCCATTTTGTTTGAACAAGCTGTATATATCCGGGTTGACATACTTGGATGCTGTGCGGACAAGGTTCGTCTGCTGCAAATGGCAAAGTGGGATTTCTTTGATCAAGTCACAAGGGCTTGGCCACTTGAGTGCCTCAAGTGTTTGGTGAACTGCTTTTTCCCTTGTCTGCATAACAGTCTCTTGGAAGCGCTTGTCCACCATGTTGTCAGGAAGGTCTGCAACTCTTTCAGCTCCAGGCTGTTCCTCAGGTTCCCTATCCTGAACACCACTAGATTGCCTAATTTCAGGGATTTGTGTTGGTGGTGGGCTAGTGAGGAGTAAAGTTGGAGGTGGCAATGGTGGTGGTGGCGGTGGCGGTGGTGGCAGAGGCAATAGTGGCAGTGGTGGTGGCAATGGTGGTGGTGGCGGTGGCGATGGCGGTGGTGGAGGTGGTGATGGAGGTGGTGGAGGTGGCGATGGCAGTGGTGGAGGTGGTGATGGCGGAGGTGATGGTGGTGGAGGCGGTGAATCTCTAAGTAAATGTGTCTCTGTTGTGCCAATGGATATGTTGATCGTGATGTCGTCATCAGTACCGAATTGAACTTCTCATGTCTTCTTGGCTCCAACAACCTTTTTATGTGTTACAATTTTCCTTTTCTGCAAGAGAAAAAAATTTGTTAGTCAAAATAAATGAAGATAATAAGAAATTCAAACAGTCAAAGAGAAAAAAAATCAAGTGGGCCTAGACTCCACCTCGGGCACTTTGGTTGCCCAGGGGGCTGAGGTTATTGGGCAGCCAAAGTGCCCGAGGTGGCCGGCTGGAGCTCGACCTCGGGCAGTTTGGCCACCCGAGGGGCCAAGGTTATTCAAATAACCTCAACCCCTCGGCCGGCAAAACTACTCGAGGTGGCCGGCCCGCGCTGGACCTCGGGCAGTTTTGCTCGCCGAGGGGCCGAGGTTATTTGAATAACCTCAGCCCCTCGGCCAGCAAAACTGCCCGAGGTGGCGGGCCCGTGCTAGACCTTGGGTAGTTTTGCTCGCCGAGGGGCCGAGGTTAATTTGAATAACCTCGGCCCCTCGGCAGGCAAAACTGCCCGAGGTGGCCGGCCCTAAAGAAGCAATCAAGAAAGAAGCAAGAGAAAAAAAAAGAAAGTGGAAGCAATCAAACTGAAACTCACCCTTGGTGGCATCTTTCCTTCCCGATTTCTTGATCATGCTAGATTTCTTGAGCACTCAATCTCTCCCGTTCGCATGCTCAATCTCTCCATCTCTTGCACGCTCAATCGCTCGATCTCCTTCGCGCTCAATCCCTCGATCTCCTTTGTGCTCAATCCCTCGATCTCCTTCGTGCTCAATCTCTTGATCTCTCGCGCGCTCCACTCACAGTGCAAACAGTAACCTAATCTGGCTGCCCTAACCCTAACCAATCTCTCATCCTGGCCGTTCATTCCAAATAACCTAAATCTCAACCATCACAATATCTTTGATATTATTTTATCTTATCATTATTATTATATGTAAATTATGCTTCTTTATTTTGTATATTTTAATGATGATATAACTAGCACCTATCAACATTTCTGTTATTAGAGATATGATATTATATTTTATAAATTATCTAGAAAGGATGCATTCTCATCAATATTTTGTATATATTTTGGAATTGTTACAAGAACTTTAAAGAGTATAAATAAGACACATTAAAATATGTTGTACTATATCCATCTATGAATGGATGAATCCTCATCCAGAAATTTATTTTGTGTTGTATTAGATCCTAAACAATAGGCACATGCTTTAAATGTTATTGAGCAGTTTTCACAATTATGGATAAAACTTGAGTTGTACTATGAATCAAATCTGTCAGTGAAGAATAAGATTTGACAAGATTTATTATCAAGATTTATTATCATCTACCACTTAAAATTTGACAACTTGACATATCACACGTACTGACAGTCAAATTGGATCTCTTTTTTTGACACGCTATAGCAAAATGTCATTACTGGTATCATTTTAACTATTAAACTTCACGTGCTGAAAATCCTTCCTTGGATCTATGTGTATACATGCATCAAACATCATAATAGATGACAGTAATATTAATACTGTCACACTTGAACATGTTAAATTTGCTATAGAATTTAAATTCATTTTGTACGCTGTCTTCTTATTACTCTATTTAAATTTCAATTATGTTTCACTATGGAATTTTACAAGTAGCATAAAGAGAGAGAACTCCAAAACCTATTGAGAAGGATGGACAGGTTTCTTTTTCACTTTTGAGATCACCCACCTCTTTCATTCTCTCAGAATATTGTTTCTGAAAGTTTTTTATGTCGGCGTTTTGATCTTCATCTTGGCTCTATTTTTTTAGAGGTTGTGATTCGCAACGACACTGATTTAGTTGCATACTCGGAGTTTCTTCTTTCTAGTGTGGGCGAGGGTGGACAACAATGGGATTTACAGAATTCCAAGTCGAAGGAGATTCGAGTGTTTGGATCTCCAGTCAAAATGCCGCGCTCCAGCCAAAGTGAATGTGAAGCAAGAGTCAGTCGTTATCCTCTCGTCCTCTTCTAGTTCAAGTGGAGAAGTCATGCTAGTGTCGGCGCCAAATTCACCAGCTCTAGCTCCAGCTCCAACTTCAACAATATTCAAAGCCGTTAGCAATGCTTTCCAGTTTTCACGCCTCTCAATCGACGTGCACTTGTTTTTGTATAGGCTTGTTAGTGAGCTTCCATCCTCCTACAACGGCAACATTTTCTTCGAGCTACCACCTCTTGTCAGTAGCACAGGTTCCAAACGGAAGGGGATGGAAACCAAGCAGGATGTCCACAATTGGTGCAAGATCAAGACCACACACTTCCAACATTTTGAAGGCACAGTGTCTATAGTTCATTGTGGTGGGCATTTAGATTGTATGGATGAAGCATGCAATCGAGACCGCTGTAAAAACTCTATATTTTTTGAAGGGTCTGCAGTCAATCCTCCTGCCTGTGACACCATTACTGTTGGATTCAAGTGTCAATTCTGCAAAAATGCTCCTCTATGTCGTGCTATCTGCGAGGCCAAGATGTACTACATTCTTCTACGGGATGGAATGGCTGGAAGAGCTGCAGTGCATGTTGACACACACATGCATCCAATGTAGGAAGGGATACAAAGGATTTCTCTCAACCATTTCAAAGATGCTATGTAGCAAGAGACTATGAGAAACTCATCTGCAACTCCAAAGCATATTCAGAAGACCATCCTCAAGGATTTTATCACAAACACTTTACTCAATCCAAGTTGCCAAAAGACTCAACTAAACGAGGCTAGCTTGTGGGACTTATTACGAGGAGTACAACCTGCTACTAGCCTAAGGAGGTACATCTGTTATATTTCATATGTTATAATAATAATTTTTTCTTACATTATATTGTTTAGGATAAAATCTTGGATGTGTAAATCTCGAGAGGGGAAGTTGCAATCAAAAATTGACTCCATCCTTGAATTGAAACGGACTTGTCCATACGAGTTTATCCACGGAAGTTTATTTCCAGACCAAGTTGTGAATAAGCAAGAGCGCCTCTTCATCTTCAAAATGTCTACCATGGGCCCTACCTCTAGTGTAGATCTTGTCTCCCAAATGGACATGTTTGGGTCCAGTGACCTTGCAAATGCATGGGTACATTTTGATCATATGGAGTGCATATTGAGTTGGACAACCATGGGAGCTCATGTGTATGATCCAAGGTAATTTTTATTCTTATTATATTGAAATTGTTGTAATATTTATGTTTTCATAGGCTACGTTGTAACTTAACAATTGCGACAGCAGAGTTTAAAATACAAGACCAGAAAACACAGGAAATATTTTGGAAGTCCCTCTTCAATATTGTCCTAAAGCGGACTAGTAAGCCTACAAACTTTCGCGGTTTTATGGCAAATGGGGCTGGTGCAAACTAGAATGGTGTCTGAGCAGTTTTTGGGAATGGTCAGCCATTGGAAGGTCGTGAGAAGACTTGTGAGTTCCATTGGGCTCAAAGCCTAAACCAACACTACCATCTTATCAAGCTAGAGTTTTAATCAATATTTAAGGAGTTGTGCAAACAATGGCAGGTTGCACCTTCTAAAGAAGAGCATGAGGCAAAAACAAACGAGATCTAAATATGGTGGCATGAAGATGGCCATACAGATGTAAGTTGCCTACCACAACTTGAGTCATGTTTAGGGTGGTGGGAAGTTGATATTCCAGTGGGGACATCACTCTTTTCAGGTTGGTTTCTATTTTTTCTTCTCCTTTTATTACCTTTTAATATTGCATTTCCCATTAGGATCAACCACTTGAGGACCTCGCATACATCCCAACTGTGAATCTCTTTGAAAGTAAGCACTGGAGTTGGGGTTCCTCTGAGGCAGGGAAAGGGAAGATGAGTCTATACGAAGCCTGTCTATCAAATTTGATACGTGCTATAGAGCAATCTTCAAAAGCACTGGCATTCGAGGAAGGAAGATACATGGGAACAGGGCCTTTTGTTGAGATGTTACATGATAGGATGAAGAGAAAATTAACTCCACCCACCCGAACAGTGGCAACTGTAGTTGAGGAAGTGGTCCGTGACACATCTATGGAGTACACTCCCTGAGCTTCTATTGGTGATATGAAGACTGTCCGCTCAAAGCATCGTTTTTCCTTTGCTGGGGAAGATGTTGGTATGGACCTTGGAGCGAAAAGCTCTCACAGGCCTAATGTCGAGTACCATTCTGCTCCAAGACACCGCTCTTGGACTGAGCCACCTCAAGTGGCTAATGAAGAGAGTGCATCGCAATAGGTTGAAATTGCTTACCGTAGTGTGGAGCCGAAGCAATGGGTAATCTGATGCGTGCCAGCAAAATTGAATGTAAGGTGTGTGGGGATGCTTCCGAGGGGCAAGTGTTGGGCCTGGATTCATGGTGAGAAATTTGCTTCTATTCCAGCCCCATGTTTCTATGGGGAATGAAAGCAAGCAAGATTTTCGAGATGGTGCTAGCTATATTGTTGCAACACCGACGCCAACTATATGAAGCGGCTTGAAGACACTATAGTGACTAAACCTGATGCAATACCTAATGAATGGCTGGTTGCTAATGGGGTCGTGCTCACCTTAGAGGAGATTGAAAACCTTGAGAAATTTGGTTTCAATCTTGAGAAGAGAGTTTGAGATATGAGTGACAGAACCAGGACTATTCCTACAAAAATGCATAGGAGGCTAGCACGAAAAGGTAAGATAGTTAAATTTATTGGTACCGTCTCCAAGTAGAAGCAAGGTAAAATAAACTTGGCTCAAACACTTAAGTGTGAGATTCTCTCCATGAAGTACATCACTACGTTTGCAAAGGAGTACATAGTCAAAACAGAAGGTGGAGAGTACACAATTGCCATTCACGACTTTCTTTCTTGCACATGTCCAGACTTTATGAAGCGCGAGGAACATGGGAAGGCATATGCTCCTTGCAAGCATATGTACTATATCTTCATTAACATCTTGCACCAGGATCCTAAAGTGGATATTTATATACACCAAGCAAGCCTTACTATTGCTGAGTTGCAGAAAACTTTTGGAGCTAACTAGATTTCTCCAACACTATTGATATTTATTCTCTATCAATAAAACTTATTATACTTTATATAATTAATAAAAATGTGCTTTTTCATTTCACTTTTCATTTTATATGCTTTCGAGTGTTCTTTTTGTAATACTACCTATAGTACTCGTGTGTCTCCATTTCTGTTTTTACCATCTCAAAAAAGATTTCATGGTAGTCATTCGAGAGTATATATACTATCATATTGATCATTGCTATTATTTCCACCAGACGCTAGAAAACATATGGGGCATTTCTTGAAAGTGGCAAAATTACACTTAATCAGTAAAAGGGCATTCTTTTTCACCCAATTTGTTGCACCCTCTGTCATTGCATTTATCTCTAACTCATGATCACTATCTTCACTATCCTCTCTTTCATTCTCTTGTGTGGTTTGATTATGCTGTGCAATGGGATAGTTATTGCATTTCTTAGCCCTTGAACTCTGGGAAGAAAAATTGCGAGAATGAAAATTACCAACACTAGAACTTATAAACATTTGTGTGTATTTCCCTTTTTTCAAATGAGAGTGTGAATGAAGATTTCTAAATTCTAGACAGTATGCTATGACAAACCCCTCAAAAATGCATTCTAAAAAGAACCAAGTCCTTTTTATATGCAATAAACTTACATTAACGGTAATTTTTTTCCCTTTCAAACAATTATATGGCTTTATATAGAATCTTATTTCAAATTTAATAATTTTTTAAGTCTGATAAACTTGACATTTACTAGCCAGAAAGCACAGAGTACAAATTTAAAGAAGTTACAAGAATACTCTTTTTGAAAACATTTTATTTTATGTTCTAACAAATGTCCCTATCATTGCATATAGTAAATATTTAAAATATTAGAACAAGAAGTGTCCTTTAGAACATTTTTATCTATATAATATACAGAGAATTATGAAATAATTAGGTTCGCCATAACCTTAAAATTTTAAAGTTTATAATGTTTGTACTAAATTACAATTGAAAATTAAGCTCAACTCGTGAGCTCAACTCTTCAACTCATGAGATTAAGTATGGTCCACGCCCTAGCTAAGGATGGTTATGCAAGTTGAGAATAGAGAATCAAATGGGTGTTTGAAAGTGTTGTTACTAGCAACCATGGTGTCATAGAAAGTCTAAAATATGAAATTGCCTATATTAGACCGTATAACAATTATGAAACTTGGGAAAGGAAAAGCCTTAGCAAGCTAAGGGACAAGAGTCTCTTCAAGGTTTCCAAAAACAATGTTATAGAGAGTCTAAAATATGGAATTGTTTATATTAGACCGTATAACAATTATGAAACTTGGGAAAGGAGAAATTTTAGCAAGCTAAGGGACAAAAGTCCCTTCAAGGTTTTCAAAGATAATTTTAAGTAGGTTAGTATGTAGAAAGACAAGTGTGAATAATTTATAGAAACACTCAAAATTAAAATAGTATAGCAAAAGTGTGGTTTTGAAGTTTGTCATGAGACAAAGCAATTAAGGTTTGGGAACTAACTCCCGAGTGTTCAAAGAGATGGCTTTGAATGAAAGTCAATGTTTGAGGACTTTCACGCTTATATATAGAACCATGTTATACTGGTCAGGTGACTTGTTAAACGAGATTGGCAAATTGAAGGAACAAAGGTCTTAGTTGAAGGTGTTGACTTCAAAAAGGGTGGCCCATGAGGATAAGCATAGAGGAGTCCATACATGATTACAAGCTTGTCAAGTAAAAGGAATTAGAAGTTAAAAGGAACTAGGTTTCTAAGTTGTGATCTATAGTATGTTATAAACTATAAATTTTTCCTTTCTAATTTGCCAGCTTTATCTATTTGACCATCACTACCTTGGCTTTAGTTAAGTTCCCTTACCAAGGTTCCCACCTATGGTACTAACTCCTACTTGGTCCAACTTGGCTTTAGCTACTCATTGCACGAGTAAAATAGTGTTAGCCATCTATCCACAGATTCCTAAATTCTTTCATAATCCCCCTCCCCAAGTTAAACTAAATTTAAGGGTTGACTACACTCCTAGCAAGCACAAGTAACCAAGCACACCAAACTTCTAGGTTCCTAACATCCCTTTGCACCACAAAACTTAATCATGGCACCCTTTAAATCCCAAGCCTTGGGTGCAACTCTCTCAAGAGCCCTGCTCTCTTGACACCCTACCCCTCAGGTCGAGCCCAGCCGAAGCACATTAGACTTGCCAGATGCCAATTAACATGTGGTGTAACTCTCCCAAGAGCCCCACTTTCTTGACACTCTACCTCTTGAGTCAAACACAGCCGGAGCACACTACACCTGCCAGATGTCAATTAACCCAGGAGGTCACTCAACCTAGTACTACTCAAACCCAAGGATACTTAACTCCAAGTATCTCAAGACCTTTAACAGATTAGAAAAAGGGGTGCATTTTTGTTCATAGGCCCTTTGCTTTTATATTTGAACCCCTATTGATCATCTTTTGAATTGTTCTCTTTGGTTGCTTACATGCACTTTGGGTATAAATTAGTGCACCGGCATAGGGAGTCATGCTAGACATCTTAGGTGATTATTGTCTATAGATGCATTGGGTTCGAGTCCCAACCATCTAGTGCTTGGGTTCGAGTCCTAACTCACTAGGGCATGATGATGGTTTAGAATATGAGGACACTCATTTTTTAGTGGTTATGGACTCTCAGTAAGGAGGCTGGCTTGGGCACACTGCCAAGCAAAGGATGCCCTAGAGTTATCGTGATCAACAACTTAAAGGTTTAGTAGACTTAATGCTTATTAATAAACCCATTAAGATATTTATATGGGATCACTAGGTGAATCCATAGCTTATAGTCAAGGACAAGTTCCTTGGTGGGTTAAGGAACAGTGTTCTTAGTTCAAAGTAGTGATTTGAACAAATGGTATGGTGTGACTTGGTCAAAGTGACTAAATAGGAAGAACACTTTAAGGAATGAGATATAACAATGGGATGGTATAGTGAGTTCAAGAAAGTAGTCTTTAAGAAAGACCCATAAGAAAGTCATAAAATTGAGCTGTAGATAGAACCCATAGTAGAAAATGTTAAATAAACTTACTAGGGGTGAACACCCCCTAGACTTAGCAAAGCAAAGACTTTGTTATGGAACCAAAATGATACCTTGAAGATGGAGGTAGTGATCTTATGTTACTTAGTGTAAATATCAAAAGATAGAAGCAAAAGACTAGTGGCCAAGAATTGGCCATGGAAATCATTAGAATGAATCCAAATGACAAATTAAGTGAGGAACACCCATATAGTGAGTGCTAAAGGATTGTGGGAAAAAAAAAATATTTCCAAAAATGGATTCCATTTGGCAAAGGTGAAAGCCCTAATAGATAGAGCAACAAAATAGCTAAATGATAGGGCCATAGATAGCCCTAGCACAAATTATAGATATATGCACTTTGGGTATAAATCAGTGCACTGGCATAGGGAGTCACGCTAGGCATCCTAGGTGATTATTGTCTATAGATGCATTGGGTTCGAGTCCCAACCATCTAGTGCTTGGAACTTAGTGCGTAGAGTGGCACGAAGTGCTTGGAATTTAGTGCCTAGAGTAGCACGAAGTATTAGAGAGGATGATAGTGCTTTCAAGTAAAGAACTTCCTAGAATGGGGAAGTGGAATTTGCATAACCTATGTAATTCAAAGTGTCAGAGACACCCAAGACATTGACTTAAAAAGTAAAAATTAAAGTTCCAAAGTGTAATAGCTATATTGATAGAAGTAGAGATTACTTAGGAATAAATAGTGAGATTGAGAAAGAAAAAGTATCTCTAACAAGTTTAACAAGAACTAAACGAATCAAGGGGAAAGACCCCTTCATGTGATCAAATGAGTCTCTAAGTTAGAAAGACTATGCTCCTTAAAGGATGGGAAAGGCATGGTGAGCCTTCAGTGTTAAACCATTAATAAATATTAATTTGGTGTTAAGGATGAAAATGGTGATCTATGATAGAGTTACTTCATAAAATGGTTTATCGTTCGATAAGGATGATGATACTCTTGAAAGAAATAATCTTATTTGCGCAAGAACTCTCCACTATTTGTAGGACTCCTCATTTCCTCCCTAAGCCCGAAAGTGGAGCCAAAAGGGTGTTATATGGTAGTGGTCAAAGGGGAAGTTCAACAACATGTTTGGACCAAAAATTCTGACTTGGAAAGTCAAGCGCGAAAGTGGAACTCCAAACAAAGTGTTTGAGGAATGAACACAAAAACTCTATTTTGTTAAAGTGGGATTTATTCAGTAAAATGGGACTAGGTACAAATTTTCAAGTATTTGAAAATGACGTGAAATTATATGTTTTTTGTCCAGGGGCTAGACATATCTGGGGCATGGTGACTAGCGCGGTGACTTTATGTCCAGACTGAGTCCATCTGGTTGTATAATAAATCTCATTGTCAAGGTGAACAAGCCGAATCTGAAGCTAAAGAAGAGCGATGGCATGCGCGCACACACTATTTGTTTGTTCATTGAGCGTGTGGTGAGCTTTCCAAGATGAACGTCATTCCTATTAGCCAGACATATCACTTAATGGTGAGAACATTTAGATATTATTCAATGTTATCTTTTTCTAACGAATCTAATTGTGAAGGTGTAGCAAGAGGCATTGCTAGTCTGGAGAAGTCACTTAACTCATTTGACCCTTAGTGTATTTTCATGAAACTAAATAACATTCATATTATTAAGGAATTTCTCTAGTACCTTTTTTTTACGACATAGAGGCTTGCATTTCTTTCAAAGGTGATTTAGTAAAAGGCCTGAGGGCACATGCCATTCTATTTCTCAGACCGGTATTAAGATATACTAGTGCAAAGGGAAAAAGGTATTTGGTGATCAAGTAAATGGCATGAGGGCACACGCTATTATAAGCCTAAGCGCTAGTGGACACCTCCTTTTTGGTACTCTCAGCGGTACTATCATCCTTCTCCGGGTCAGTTGTTTTGCTTTGGATTGTTGTCTCTGACGTTACTGGGGCGTTCTCGATAGTTGTTAATGTTGCCGTTTGTTCAGAAAAATGATCACCTGGAGTATAGTACGGGGAGTTTGGAAGACTTATATATTCTACATCTTCACCTATCTCCTTCTCCGTCTCTTTTTCTGCCTCACTTACAGATTTTGTGCTTGCCATGAGAACGCTCTTCACCCTAAAATATGGAGTTCGTTGTGTAATAAAAGGAAACCAACACACACGCTGCAAGGGAATGATGGTACATAAAGCACGTAAGCCCACAATATGGGTTTATGTGCCATTAATATGGGCCACACGCCATATTATTAGATTTATGCACGTGTGATTGGTAAATGCATATGTCACATCATCTCAGGCCACATGGCCATCACACCTCCTCTGATTCAGATTCGGATTGTTCACCTTGAAATAAAATACATTAGAAACTTAGTAAAGGAATATTAATGAATCTCACCTTGAACCCGGGTTATGAATGCTCTTGCTGCATCTCTTGCATGGTCTGGCAAGGTGATGGTGGCACTCTGCTTCCGCATCCAACCATGCACAACATTATCCACCGATATGCTCATGCTGGGATCCCTTGGATTCAGCACCCATCTCTTTTCTAGGCAATCCTTCGTATATCCGGAACTTGGCTTGAACCACTCCACAGTTACATTGAAGGAGTTAGTTTCCGCGTCCTCCTCTGCATCAGTGATGCAGCGCCCCACCCATATCATTTGTTTTATATTACTGGGTCTGACAAGCACGACCATTCCTTTGCAGACCTGTACTGGATTGAATGCTGAATCCGGCTTCTTGTTCCTCGGCCCACAATAGTGATCCTCAACATCGTTATCTGTCACTGCATTTCCAGAGGACATTGTTCCGCTACTATCTGGTGCTCTGGGTTCTGGCCAAAAGGACTCTTCCAATTCTTCATATACAACCGGCCCATTTTGGATAGCAGATATAATCTTCTCCCAGTATTCGAGCAAAGGCTTGCACCTCTGAAAATAGGATTCTCCACCAAACACCAACCCCCTCTTCCAGAAGGCAATATGCTGTCTAATCCCGTCCACTATACTTTCCTGGTCTTTGAGTCCATCCGGGTGCATCGGCCGTGGGGAACCCTGAGGAATCATAGGTTCCCCAGTTATGGGATCTCTCTTGAAGAGTTCAATGCCGTCCACTGGCAGCCACACTGTGTCCCATTCTCTCATCTTGTACCTCATTACTGGAGCACCGTCACACATACTGAAATGAAACTGAAGAGGCTTGGAGTGGCCAATCAGCGTTTCGGATCCGTCCCTGATGTAGCCTCTTACAAACCCCTTAAAGTCTGGAACCTCTGTCAGAAGTGCAGCTTCAACAGTGCCTTTGATGCAATTTTGGAATTCATCGTAGAGTTGTGGGAGGGTGAGGACATTGGATTGCCGGAGGGACTCTGCCAGGTGACTGAACATGGCATCGACGTCTTCATGAGTGTGCCCAACCATGAGAAAGCCAAGTGTAACCGTTTCAAATATGCCTTTGGCAACAAGCATCGCCAAGTACGCGAAGACGTACATGTTTTTGTTCTCACTGCCAGCATTGTCTGTTTGGAGCAGAAGATGGGGTGGAAGGCCACATCGGCCGCAAGAACTTCCTTGAGATTCTGCTTCGTTTGGATGAGGCTGTGCATTCACCGGGCGACCAGCCTCGTCGGAATGGCATGAGGCCTCACGTGATAACCCTACAATCTGACGGCCAACATATTCACACGATACTGCAAGCCTTTGCTCCTCCTCCAGCTGAACCCTGTATGGGGTTCGATCGACAAGGGCCTTATGCAAGGGTTGGCCGTTCAGCTCAGTCTGCGCACTTTGCAGAGACCTTAAGTGTTTTGCTAGGGACGCAATCATCATGTTTGCACCCCCGCCACCCCATAGAGGTACAAAGAAGTTCCCATAGTTCTGGGCACCATGCCCATGAGCGATTATGCCAAACAGAGACACAGGCAGCTGCATGGATGAAGAGATTGCCTTGGGGGCAGGATTGAGTCGAGGTAAGCACGTCTTTTTCTGGTCCATTTTGTCGTGGATGATGCAGAGGTAAGAGTCAGGTCTCTCCATGGAGAGAATCCTGTTATGATAATATGCAGTCCTGCAGCTTCTCTGCTCGATGTTGTGGTCGAGCCACCTTCTAACCAACGTCTCTCGCTCTTGAGCGCTGCAAGAATTCTTCGACAAAGCCATTTTGATAGCAGTGCACTCATCACACTTTGAAAAGCTGGAGTACTTTCCTATACTCACATCCCTGAACCTGTTGCTCCACAATCTACTAAATCTAGATTGGCTCAGCTTCCTGTAGCCATTACTCTGGAGTTCCCGATTCACATCTTCCAATATGGCCCCCTTGGTATACATGGAAGGGAGAACTCGTTGGGTGTCTCGTGTTCCATCTTCCAAGAGGCGGGTTTTATGTGGTTGCTGCTCGCTACATGTCTCGACAAACCTCTTGAAGATTGCCTCTCCATATACAACATGACCCCTGGTTTTGTGCGTACCGTCGTTCCCATGGACTACCTGTTGAACCCTTTGTTCCTCGAACTCAGTTTTGATTCTGTAGAATGTGGTTCAAGGGACTCTATAAATGATTCTCCATGCCTTCATGCAGACCAAACCCCTCTGGAAGACCATGCCCCCCACCTGATGTTCTGAAGCATCAACAGATGACCGTAATGCCTCATACACAAAATTGTGAGTTGCCTTCCAGGACAATGTCTTGTATCTTGCTCTCTCCTCTTCAATAGCATCCCAATCAGCATGTTGACAGCACCTCCTCTTGCAACAAGCAACTGTCGAGACTATTCGAACCTCCATCGCCATTTTCTGCCTTTTCGGTTCGTTGCTCAGATCCCTTTGGCTGCGCTTTAGGAAGGTGTACTTTCTTTTCCCATGAAGAGATGTTCTGTCATCAGTTGTAGTGGTGTTTGATTGTGAATCCTTCACATTCTCAAACACTAAGTGCCTCAATTTCCACCGCACAATGCTTCCAATAGTCAGACTGTTTTCTTCTGTGTCAACAACCTCTAAAATCGCAACTCCAATATCATCCCAGCCCAATTCTTGATTAACAACCGCATCTCTTGGATCGACAACTGTGGCTAAGCCCTCAGCTACCACCTCCCCCTCGAGGTTGTTTAGAAACACCTTCGCCTGAATCCATGTAGCACGGTTCTTAAGATCCACGGAAGGAACATGCGTCGCACTTGCGCTGTCCCCAACATCTGCTTTCTTCTGAAGATTTTTCAAGGCAATAACAACATTTACCCCGACGACCATCTCTCCTCGTTCAATAGCGACCACATTCCCATCGAAGACAGTCTCTACTGATACAGCAGCATTGCCTTCCCCAAGCCTTTGACAGTGTATAACAAAGTTCCGATCCATAGACACAAAGGTCCCTTTTGCAACTCTCTTCCCACCATTCAAAATGTAAACCTTTTCCCCAACCCTGAAGGCCATTCTGAAAGTGCAGAAAAGAAATTAAAACCATACAAAAAATGATTGGAGAATGGCCTAAATCATAACATACCAAACAACCTCAATAGCATGAGGCCACATGCCATTATTCAAACATGCTATTGACACCCACGTGAAATTTTGCATTCACAAAATTGGCATGAGGCCTCATGCCATCTTGATATACACACAGCTGTAGGCAAGTAAAAACATACATGACAATATGCTAGCCATGAAATTGCAAGGGCCCAAGATGGCATGTGGCCTCATGCCATTTCTAAATGTGGTCCTAAGCCATTCCATGGTGAACATACCAAGAAGCACAAGTGCCGAATATCAAGAGGAAGCGGTAGCCACACCAAAGACAATGCCGCTCGCAACACCGCAACTACTCGTAGCGCCGCTCGCAACACCGCAACTGCTCGTAGCGCCGCTCGCACAAACTGCCACTCGCATAAACTGCCGCCCGCAATGGCACTTGCAATGCCGCAACCGCTCGTAGACGCATAAACCACAGCCCACAACGCCGCTTACACAAGCAGGGCTCACTGCGCTCAGCAGAACCAAGAACACGGCGCACAAAAATGATAGACCTAGGAATGAGTTCGAGAATTCAAAAATAACATGCACACCAAACTGTAAAATCTTGGAGCAAAATAACGGTCGGATCTATGGCAAATGCCTCTGAAACATTGTAAGGCTCGTGTGGTCTCATGTGGTGTCCGATCGAGATGCTTCTTTGCAGGGTCATCAAGAAAGACATTGTATACCATTCTGTAAAATCTAGTTGCGATCTAACGGTTGGATCTCCAGAAAACTCAAAACAATCTCGCGCTTGTCAGAATATCCTAGGAATATACTCCTATGTGCCTCTGAAAATGGCATGCGGCCCACGCCATTCAAGAGATAACGCTAGATGACGCCGAGAATTTTTTGGTGCATTTTTTGGGTTCAAAATTGCATGAGCCCACACGCTATAAAGTTTATCTTTGCCAAATAGAAAAAAGTTTATCTGTGTCATGTGAGGTAGTTACAGTCCTTTGTGCTCGGCATCTGCCTCTTGCAGCATTTGCACTAAAAGGGAATTTTTCTCCATTCAGCATTTGGCCCTGAAAATGGCATGCGCCCACACACCATTCAAGGAATAACGCCACAGGACGCCTGGATTTTTGGGTTTAAAATGTTTAGGGTTTTTTGGGTTTTTTCAAAATATTTTGGGTCTAACGTTTTTTGGGTTTCTTTGGTTCAAAATTGCATGAGCCCACACGCTATAATATTGATTTGAGAGAAAAATAGAAACAGATAGAATTTCTTTATTTAGCTGAACATCTGCCATTTTTGGAAATACAAGATGCTTTGGAATATCCAATCATGCATGGTATAAATATAGCGAGGGTATTAAATGATATCCCAATCATGATCTTTCTTTTGGATTTCACGTGCATGCAGTCCGAGGAATGATGACGTTGCGGATTTCTTTTGGATTTTGCGTGCTTGCATACGCGCGGCAATCCAGAAATTAATGGTGGCACCCAAGTCCGAGGAATGATGACGTGGCGGGATTACCAACCGTTGTGACATTTCGCGCGTGTGAGGTTAGGTTTTGCATTTTGCTTCGTACTCGCGCTTGCACACTCGCACTTGCGCTCCGCTCGCGCTCGCATCACACTCGCGCTCCCACTCGCATCGCGCTCCCACTTGCGATCACGCTCACTTCTCTACAGGTTTCTCGTGTGCATCGACGTCCACTCGCGCTTGCATCACACTCGCGCTCGCATCGCGCTCGTGTGCATCGGCGTCCACTTCAAGACACACCCAATTTGTAACTTCGCCGCCAACTCTGCCGCCCACTCCGCCACCGACACGCAGCCCACTTGGCGTCCCGAGAGATTTCAGCGCCACTCTCCAACTGTAAGTGGCAGAGTAGCCTTGCTGCTACGATCCGCTGCACACACAGTGCACATTCGCCAGCGAGTCCGGCCTCGATTGTCACGGCCTCCATTCGGCTTCAAATGGTAAGTCTTTTAGGCCAAGTAGAAAATGGCATGAGGCCACATGCCATTCAGTAGCAACATTGGCATGCACTGATTGGGCTCTCGAGTGCAGTCCGGTTACAGATGGCGTGTAGCCTCACGCCATCTTAGGATGCAGCCTCAAGACATCTGATACAGTGGTGAATGGCGTGTGGCCTCACGTTATTTCCAGCTGCTAGCTTTTCATCTGTCAGCTCTAATTGTTGTGCGGCGAGGAATTGCGTTCTTCTTCCAGCCACTGTCAATGTGGATGCAGAGAAGGGGGAGGAACTCACCAGTTGGACTTTCGGGATGGAAGGCGAGGATCTGATGCTGTACAACACAGATGGTGGGAGAAAAGAATGCATGGGGATCCTCATCCAAGTGACAGACACTCCATACAGTTCCATGCAAGAATATGGACTGGCACTTGTGGTAGAGACAGCGTCCGCCTTCAAGATCCACCTTGCACATCCTAGCGGCTTCCCGAAGGGGGGCAGCGGCTATGAGGAATTCCTAGAGGGAGCTAGGGAGAGGTTGTCCAGGAGGCCCACAATTTCAAAGACGCTGCGGGTCTATGAAGATCACATGGAATCCACGGACCTCACCTACGGCGATGTTCAAAAACTATATTCCAACATTGAGCCGTTGAGAGTGACTCCAATTCGCGAAGCGAAGGGGAAGGGGGTCGATCTGGAAACTACCCCGAAGCAGAAAAGGGTGGTCAAGCTCAAGCCGACGTCCGACTCTCCTGCTCCAAAAAAGAAGCTACTCGGTGATGCCATTGCCTCGGGTTTGAACACTACACCCACCAAAAAGAAGAGCCGCAAAGAGCAGAAAGAGCAAGAAGAGGTAGCAAAAATCGCAAAAAGGGCGAGACGAGGTTTCCAAACTTGATCAATAGGAAGGTGTTGGATGATCAGAACATCCGGTTCTATGCCGTCTCCGGGCAGCATTCTAGCTTGGCGATGCAAGAAATAGTTCTGGATATTATGGTGGGCGAGGAGGTGAAGAAAGTCTTCAAGACAAGAGTTGTCCACCTGATAAAAGGCAACTCGCCCCTCCGATCTATCATATCCATCTCCCACGCGCAGAATGTCAAGCAAGAAACGTGCTACAAATCGGGTTTGCACGAGACATTGGCACGAACACGGAAGCTCTGGGTTCAACTGAAGAAGCCACAAAAACCAGGACAAGGACGTGCACTAGCAACTAGCGCCTGGCAGGTAAGCCTCGTTGCATGTGGCATAGCATGTGGCCTCATGCCATTTCCATTGCAGGAATTCTCGAGTCTTCTCTCGAAAACACTAGGGGTCAATAACACACTCAGCATCCATAACATTCTACTCGCGACAAAAGTTGTTTTTGACAAATGGGTAGATGTGCTGAGGAGGTACCATGACGGGGAGTTGCTAAACTCAATGGGTGTGGAGGACGGCCGGAAGCCCAATGATTTGAAGCTCAACGCCTTGCGTTTCTCGCGGTCTCTAGACGACGACGACCTTCTGACAGTGGCTAATGATCTTCTACGTGGTGAGGTAGTCTTCAACAAGACCAAAATGACTCACGGCCACTTGCTCGAAGATCCAATCCTTCAATAGCGCACGAGCTCTCAGAGTCGTGCACAAGCATCGACACCACGCAAGAGATGATGGAAGAGCTGGACTTGTCAAATGAAGACATCGACGAGTACGTGAAGGGGGCCCCCAAGTTCATCGATCTGCTGCGGGATGCCACGAAAAGTAAAGCTGAGAAGTTGGATCAGTATCCAAATTTCATTAAAAGGGATGTCGACCGCCGGCTTCAGAAACAGCTCGACCCCGCAGCAGAGGCCTATCGAGAACCTTACCGAGTATACATGAATTCGGATGAGGATCAAAGGTGGAGGAGCATCGTTTCCCGCGGAGATGAGCAGGTCAAGAACATCTTTTGTGTGATGGACTTCACAAACGAAGAGATCACTCATGCAGACAAAGTCAGCTCCATCATTGACTTAATGGTGGGACTTGCGGAGGTGGAATCTTCAGTCCACTATATGATCTACGACTCCGAATCCTATCACAAGTTCTGGAAGGCCTTGAACGAGGTGAAGGCTCGGTTGAAAGGCAAGGAGATGCGGGAGATCCATGGGATAATGGCTAAGAAGAAGATACCGACGAATGTCCGCATCTTCACACTCGCCCTTGTTATTGGTCCCGCAGCAGAGTGGGACTGGAGTGACTTTCCAGCTTCGTTCGACAAATGCGTTGTCGAGTACAACTGCGGCGGACTATTCTTTCGAGCCGCACTACTCAAGGGTGTCCCGTGTGTTGCGGTGACAAACTCCATTGAAGAGGTGACTTCAATGGAGCATATAATTACAGTTGCCAAAGAAAAACAGTATCTTCTCTGCGAACCTGGTGAGTACGCACTTTAAGTTTAAATGTTATCTCACAAGCTCTGTATGCAGGAGCGTGGCCACCCCCAGATGCTGAAATGGCGTTAACAGCTACTGATGTTAGGCCGAGCTCACAACCTACACAAGGTAAGGTCACGTGAGGCCTCACGCCATTTTGATTATAGATCGTTGTGAATATTCAGACACGAGGATTGAAAAGCGCACTGGTGGCGCGTCGAAGAAGGACAAACAGACAAGCAATAGGAAAAAAGGAGGTACAAATTATATTTGCAATGGCGTGTGGTCTCATGCCATTCCTTGTAGGAGACACTTCTTCAAAGGCAAAACAGGCAAGCACCAGTCAAGCTCAAACTGACAGTGGTCATAAAAAGCGAAAGCACGTTGGACAGTCGTCGGGATTAGAGGCGTTTGATTCGAAAAGGAAGAAGGGCAACGAAAAGATGATAGATAATGCCTCGCGGTTATGGCGTGTGTGCTCATGCCATTCATTGTAGATCAAGGGCTGAGTGAAAGGAGCCAGTCACCACCTCCTGACTCAGATTCCTATGGCGGACTCCCCTTCCCCAATCTCTATGGAGAGGTACAATGGATGAGGGATGCTTTTCAAGTCAGGGCCATGTTTTTCTCATCTCGTCGTCTTCGAAGGGTGCAAGAACGTGCAGAAACCATGTTAAGACAGTCGGGTGAGGATACGGTCCTAGGTCAAGCACTGAAACAGGCTATGGATGTCTTGTATTTTGAGATGGCGACTCGGCCAGATGATTTTCCCAAGATGGTCCTGGAAAAACAAGCCATCCAGCCTGAGCAGCCTATGGAAGAAATGCAGGAGGGGGATGAGGAGCTAGAGAAAGATAATGAGCAGGAAGAGCAGAAGGACGAAGAGGAGGACAAAGAAGAGGAGGACGAAGAAGAGGAGGACGAAGAGGACTTGGATGGTCCTCACAATGGTGACGATCACAATAACGACGATGACGATGATGACGACGATGGCCAGCCTGAGGTGGCCAAAGAGCAGCAGAGGAAGGTCATACAAGACAAACCATCAGGTAAATAATAGTACATCCATTCCTAACCTTTTACCATTTCTAACATTGTCCATGTAGGTTGCAGAAGAAATGGTAAGTAGAGATTATTCAGTTGAATTAAGATACAAACTCTAGCCTTTAGTGTCGAGGAAGGATAGTGCCAAGCAAGGGTCGAAACGTATGTCCAATCCTTCAGAATCAGTAGTGCGCCCAATAGCAGTTGATGGTAAATACAGTATAGTCGATTCAATGTGCTAATGAGTTTGTTTTTAGTAGCCAATAGGGAGGATACCATCTCAATCGAAGGGAGATATTTGGACATGCATATGGATCTGCCAGTGGACTCTACTTGCCTACAAGAGTCATCAGAGCTGGTGGAGGCTACTATCCATATCAACGCCAAGCAAGCTGACCACGCTCCACTTGATGCTGCCCATACCACTGAGTCAATCTTGTCCACGTATCCAACTGACGGTGACCAGGCGCCATTGGACCCGCATGAGGCCGCCCCAGCTGCCGAGCCAGTCGTATCCTCATTTCCAACGGACTCAACGTGTGCCCAATTGTCTGACTACGCGCCGTTGGAACCTCCCTACACCGCCCCTGCTGCCTGTTCGGTCATGTCCACTTTGCCAACGGAGGCACCAGCTGAAATGGCGTGTGATCACACGCCATCGGAACCACCCCATGCCACTGTTGAGCCAGTTGTACCAGAGTCTACAGCTGAAATGGCATGTGCCCACACGCCATCGGATGCGATTGACCCCACATTGCAGAGGAGAGTATTTCCGCCCTTCACGTTTCCTCGACCAAAACCCTCTCAACGACCATCGGGAGCACCATTCACTAATATTATAGATGGTAAAATTGACTTGTACCATTTTTTATGCTGACACATTTCATTTCAGAGTCACGGCGAAGGTACTATATCGTTTTTGATCTGAACGGTGTCCTTTTCTCCCATGAGCGTGGCTCGTCCTCGAATGTCACTGCACCCTCCAAAGCCTGTGGTCGCAAGTTGGTCAAAAGAGACAGATTCACATTAATCACACGGGAGAAACTGCGGGATCTAATAATGACCATGCGACACTTAAAACAGAGGGCCAGGTTCAATTTGCAATTGGGAGTTTGGACATCCATGATGCGCCACAATGCATTAACGTTGCTATAGACGATGCACGATCAGACGTGAGTAATATTACCATTTGACTTTCTCCTAACGCATAAGGATTGCTTGACTATGGTCCATGTGAGGGGTAGCAAGCCCATCTTCATCAAGCCAGAGGCTGTAGTGATGAACCGGACTGCTAGGTCAAGTGAAATCCTCATCATCGATGACTCGCCAATTAAAACTGCAGTGAACACGCACACATATGCAGTGCACCCCATCTCTTGCAGTATGGAAACTAGGGAGAAGAAACCGTATGTTCTGGGGGACCTTGCAAAACGGCTTGAAGCGATGGTGATAGAGAACCGGCCAGTCTAGGAGGTGGCTGTAGAAATCAACCAAATGGCAGATGGAACGGTATATCAGAAGCCATTTGATCGGACAGACACCAGTCATCATTTATGGCATGTATATTGTCTAGCCAAACACTATCCGCATCTCCATAATCTGCTCAACCGGATGGGTTCTTTGACCACTGAACATGAGCGTGGACGTATTAGAGAAGAGATGGCATTACTATTGGGTTTAAATCCTGATAGTGTGGAGAGTGATGAAATTCCAAGATTATTGTATAGGCGTTGGAGGCAAAAAATAACAATCTGAGATGGCATGTATTTATTTAAAAATGTAACTTATTATGGCATGGGGTTCCATGCCATTGTATTAATATTAAAAGACAATTCTTTGAGAGGATTTGCATTATACTAGAAGTGTTACAGCATGTTATTGGAAGTCTACGAAGTTGTTTTATTAATAAGGGGAAAGTAAAGATTGAATGGGGACTTGGGCTCCACCTAGACTCGGAGCAACTGAGCCAATATTAAAAGGATGGAAAGAAATTAGACGACGATGACAAGGAGAAGAGAGAGGTGAAGCAGTGGCAGGGGGAGGAGAAGTGATTGAGTAGACATTTCCTTGTTTAAAATAAAATGGCATGTGCCTCAATGCAGTTGAATTTTGTTATATTTATATACTATATAAAGGTTTGGAAACCTTATTTTACAAGTGGGATAATGACAATTCCCACTTTAACGAAATAGAGCTTACAAAGTAATTGGTGAATGAGTCTCTAAAAAGAAACACAAGAAGGACTAACATATGGCAAGTGTAGTGACACATGGAAGTGTCAAGATCAAGTATAAGATAGAGTCCAAGAAAGAATTTGAGACGGAGTCCAAGATGGAGTCCAGGATGGAGTCCGAGATGGAGTCCGAGAAGGAATCTAAAATAGAGTCTGAGAAGGAGTTTGAAAAGGAGTCTGAAATGGATTTTGAGATGGAGTCCGAGAAGGAGTCCGAGATGAAGACTAAAATGGGGACTAAGACTGGGACTGAGACCAGGACCCAAACCAAGACCGAGACCGAGACCGAGACCAAGACCAAGACCAAGACCGAGACCGAGATCAAGACCAAGACCAAGACTGAGACCAAGACTAATATAAGACCGAGACTGAGACCGAGACTGAGACCCAAATTGAGACCGAGACTGAGACCCAAACTGAGACTGAGACCAAGACCAAAATCGAGACTGAGACCAAGATCGAGTCCGAGTTCAAGTCTGAGTCTAAGTCTGAGTCTAAGTCCGAGTTTGAGTCTGAGTCCGAGTCTAAGTATGAGTCCGGTGAAAGCCCAAAACAATCGTCTTTTAAGCTCTATTTCGTTAAAGTGGGATTTATTCAGTAAAATGGGACTAGGTACAAATTTTCAAGTATTTGAAAATGATGTGAAATTATATGTTTTTTGTCCAGGGGCTAGACATATCTGGGGCATGGTGACTAGCACGGTGACTTTGTGTCCAGACTGAGTCCATCTGGTTGTATAATAAATCTCATTGTCAAAGTGAACAAACCGAATTTGAAGCTAAAGAAGAGCGATGGCATGCGCGTGCACACTATTTGTTTATTCATTGAGCGTGTGGTGAGCTTTCCAAGATGAATGTCATTCCTATTAGCCAGACATATAACTTAATGGTGAGAACATTTAGATATTATTCAACGTTATCTTTTTCTAACGAATCTAATTGTGAAGGTGTATCAAGAGGCATTGCTAGTCTAGAGAAGTCACTTAACTCATTTGACCCTTAGTGTATTTTCATGAAACTAAATAACATTCATATTATTAAGGAATTTCTCTAGTACCTTTTTTTTACGACATAGAGGCTTGCATTTCTTTCAAAGGTGATTTAGTAAAAGGCCTAAGGGCACATGCCATTCTATTTCTCAGACCGGTATTAAGATATACTAGTGCAAAGGGAAAAAGGTATTTGGTGATCAAGTAAATGGCATGAGGGCACACGCCATTATAAGCCTAAGCGCTAGTGGACACCTCCTTTTTGGTACTCTCAGCGTTACTATCATCCTTCTCCGGGTCAGTTGTTTTGCTTTGGATTGTTGTCTCTGACGTTACTGGGGCGTTCTCGATAGTTGTTAATGTTGCCGTTTGTTCAGAAAAATGATCACCTGGAGTATAGTACGGGGAGTTTGGAAGACTTATATATTCTACATCTTCACCTATCTCCTTCTCCGTCTCCTTTTCTGCCTCACTTACAGATTTTGTGCTTGCCATGAGAACGCTCGTCACCCTAAAATATGGAGTTCGTTGTGTTATAAAAGGAAACCAACACACACGCTGCAAGGGAATGATGATACATAAAGCACGTAAGCCCACAATATGGGTTTATGTGCCATTAATATGGGCCACACGCCATATTATTAGATTTATGCACGTGTGATTGGTAGATGCATATGTCATATCATTTTTGTTTTACCTCACACACTATATCAGGCCTAATGAACCATATCACATGTGCGCACATGCTATATATATGGAGAAGTATTATGCAAGGATAGAAAAATTCAATGCATGATTGTGGAGAGCAATGGCATGAAGCCACATGCTAAATAACATTTTAGAGAAAGAATTAAAATAAAAACATGCAAACAGTACTGAGTGGACCAAGACTTAGAAGTGCACAATTGAATGAGGTATTTCTAATAAATATTTCACTCACCTCATATAGGAATGGCTACCACTCTCAAATGGCGTATCGCCTCATGCCATCACCTCGCAATTTGTTATAACAATCCGATGAATTCATATTTGGCTTGTTCACCTTGAACTTTAAGTAAGATTTGCTAGAACAACTAAGAATTTATACTTGTTATTTGTATCATCTCACCTAGGAATGGCGTAAGGCCACATGCCATCACGCCTCCTCTGATTCAGATTCGGATTGTTCACCTTGAAATAAAATACATTAGAAACTTAGTAAAAGAATATTAATGAATCTCACCTTGAACCCGGGTTATGAATACTCTTGCTGCATCTCTTGCATGGTCTGGCAAGGTGATGGTGGCACTTTGCTTCCGCATCCAACCATGCACAACATTATCCACCGATATGCTCATGCTGGGATCCCTTGGATTCAGCACCCATCTCTTTTCTAGGCAATCCTTCGTATATCCGGAACTTGGCTTGAACCACTCCACAGTTACATTGAAGGAGTTAGTTTCCACGTCCTCCTCTGCATCAGTGATGCAGTGCCCCACCCATATCATTTGTTTTTTATTACTAGGTCTGACAAGCACGACCATTCCTTTGCAGACCTATACTGGATTGAATGCTGAATCCGGCTTCTTGTTCCTCGGCCCACAATAGTGATCCTCAACATCGTTATCTGTCACTGCATTTCCAGAGGACATTGTTCCACTACTATCTAGTGCTCTGGGTTCTGGCCAAAAGGACTCTTCCAATTCTTCATATACAACCGGCCCATTTTGGATAGCAGATATAATCTTCTCCTAGTATTCGAGCAAAGGCTTGCACCTCTGAAAATAGGATTCTCCACCAAACACCAACCCCTCTTCCAAAAGGCAATATGCTGTCTAATCCCGCCCACTATACTTTCCTGGTCTTTGAGTCCATCCGGGTGCATCGGCTGTGGGGAACCCTGAGGAATCATACATTCCCCAGTTATGGGATCTCTCTTGAAGAGTTCAATGCCGTCCACTGGCAGCCACACTGTGTCCCATTCTCTCATCTTGTACCTCATCACTGGAGCACCGTCACGCATGCTGAAATGAAACTGAAGAGGCTTGGAGTGGCCAATCAGCATTTCGGATCCGTCCCTGATGTAGCCTCTTACAAACCCCTTAAAGTCTGGAACCTCTGTCACAACTGCAGCTTCAACAGTGCCTTTGATGCAATTTTGGAATTCATCGTAGAGTTGTGGGAGGGTGAGGACATTGGATTGCCGGAGGGACTCTACCAGGTGACTGAACATGGCATCGACGTCTTCATGAGTGTGCTCAACCATGAGAAAGCCAAGTGTAACCGTTTCAAATATGCCTTTGGCAACAAGCATCGCCAAGTACGCGAAGACGTACATGTTTTTGTTCTCACTGCCAGCATTGTCTGTTTGGAGCAGAAGATGGGGTGGAAGGCCACATCGGCCGCAAGAACTTCCTTGAGATTCTGCTTCGTTTGGATGAGGCTGTGCATTCACCGGGCGACCAGCCTCGTCGGAATGGCATGAGGCCTCACGTGATAACCCTATAATTTGACGGCCAACATATTCACTGGGATGGCATGGGGCCCCACGCGATACTGCAAGCCTTTGCTCCTCCTCCAGCTGAACCCTGTATGGGGTTCGATCGACAAGGGCCTTATGCAAGGGTTGGCCGTTCAGCTCAGTCTGCGCACTTTGCAGAGACCTTAAGTGTTTTGCTAGGGATGCAATCATCATGTTTGCACCCCTGCCACCCCATAGAGGTACAAAGAAGTTCCCATAGTTCTGGGCACCATGCCCATGAGCGATTATGCCAAACAGAGACACAGGCAGCTGCATGGATGAAGAGATTGCCTTGGGGGCAGGATTGCGTCGAGGTAAGCACGTCTTTTTCTGGTCCATTTTGTCGTGGATGATGCAGAGGTAAGAGTCAGGTCTCTCCATGGAGAGAATCCTGTTATGATAATATGCAGTCCTGCAGCTTCTCTGCTCGATGTTGTGGTCGAGCCGCCTTCTAACCAACGTCTCTCGCACTTGAGCGATGCAAGAATTCTTCGACAAAGCCATTTTGATAGTAGTGCACTCGTCACACTTTGAAAAGCTGGTGTACTTTCTTATACTCACATCCCTGAACCTGTTGCTCCACAATCTACTAAATCTAGATTGGCTCAGCTTCAATAGCATCCCAATCAGCATGTTGACAGCACCTCCTCTTGCAACAAGCAACTGTCAAGACCATTCGAACCTCCATCGCCATTTTCTGCCTTTTCAGTTCGTTGCTCAGATCCCTTTGGCTGCGCTTTAGGAAGGTGTACTTTCTTTTCCCATGAAGAGATGTTCTGTCATCAGTTGTAGTGGTGTTTGATTGTGAATCTTTCACATTCTCAAACACTAAGTGCCTCAATTTCCACTGCACAATGCTTCCAATAGTCAGACTATTTTCTTCTATGTCAACAACCTCTAAAATCGCAACTCCAATATCATCCCAGCCCAATTCTTGATTAGCAACTGCATCTCTTGGATCGACAACTGTGGCTAAGCCCTCAGCTACCACCTCCCCCTCGGGGTTGTTTAGAAACACCTTTGCCTGAATCCATGTAGCACGGTTCTTAAGATCCACGGAGGGAACATGCGTCGCACTTGCGGAGGCCATTCTGAAAGTGCAGAAAAGAAGTTAAAACCATACAAAAAATGATTGGAAAATGGCCTAAATCATAACATACCAAACAACCTCAATAGTATGAGGCCACATGCCATTATTCAAACATGCTATTGACACCCACGTGAAATTTCGCATTCACAAAATTGGCATGAGCCCTCATGCCATCTTGATAAACACACAGCTACAGGCAGGTAAAGAAACTATTGGCAATATGCTAGTGATGAACTTGCAAGCCCCAAGATGGCATGAGCCCTCATACCATTAGTGGTACCGTAGCGCCGCTCGCACCACCGCAACTGCTCGTAGCGCCGCTCGCACAAACTGCCACTCGCATAAACTGCCGCTCGCAATGGCACTCGCAATGCCGCAACCGCTCGTAGACGCATAAACCACAGCTCACAACGCTGCTTACACAAGCAGCGCTCACTGCGCTCAGCGGAACCAAGAACATGGCGCACAAAAATGATAGACCTAGGAATGAGTTCGAGAATTCAAAAATAACACACGCTTGAACGTCACATCAAATCCTCTGACAAACCAGATCTTATGATTCCTCTGACAAATTTCAAACTGAGTAGCTTCTAAACTTTGCTGTCGGAGGTTGAACTTTGCAACATCATGTCCTTGCCTCGATCCAGCTGTGCCATGTCAGTGATTTGAACTTTGCCATGCCATGTCAGCGATCTGCGCCAAGATTATTCGCTGTGTAAAGGAATAATTATGCTGTGTGTGTACGTCCATTTATGGCAATATAAGGCCACACGCCATTCAAAGAATAATGCTAGTCGAGCATTTTTTGGTGCATTTTTGGGTTCAAAATTGCATGAGCCCACACGCTATAAAGTTTACCTGTACCAAAAATAGAAACAGCTTTATTTACTTGGGAATTTAAGTGGTTGAGGCATTTTTAAACTTACAAACACATGCCCTACTTACATTCCTTTGGTTGCTTAAAATTCAAAAATATTATAAACCTTTCTTTTTGCATTTTCAATGTTTTCAATTATGGTTTTTGATTTTCGCAGGACCAGCCTAGTAATCTATTTGCATCCCGTCATGTTTATAGCTAGCTTTCGTTTGTCCCCTTCGCTAGCCTGAGATACATCTGCTCGGCATCTGCCTCTTACAGCATTTGCCCAGAAAGGGCATCTTTCTTCACGCAACATTTGCCACATGTTTAGGGTTTAGGGTTTAGCAATTCAGTAGCTTGATAAACATGCAAATACAGCCACGAACTTTGCCATGCCATGTCAGCGATCCGTGCCAAGATTATTCGCCGTGTAACTGCTCGGCATCTGCCTCTTACAGCATTTGCCCAGAAAGGGCATCTTTCTTCACACAGCATTTGCCCAGAAAGGGCATCTTTCTTCACACAGCATTTGCCACATATTTAGGGAGGGTTTAGGGTTTAGCAATTCAGTAGCTTGATAAACATGCAAATACAGAAGTTGATGCAAAATCCTTTGATATGTCACAATGCCCCTAGGACCATAAACACATTTCCATAGAGAGGGTCCTTTCATTTCATAACTCCTTACGTAGATCTTGGTAAAACCAGAGTTAGTGAAGTTGGTTTCTTGTGATCCCGCATCTGATTGTGATGTCCCTTTGCAGTGTCGATGGAAAGGTTAATGCACACCAAACTGTAAAATCTTAGAGCAAAATAACGGTCGGATCTATGGCAAATGCCCCTGAAACATTGTAAGGCTCGTGTGGTCTCATGTGGTGTCCGATTGAGATGCTTCTTTGCAGGGTCATCAAGAAGGACATTGTATACCATTCTTTATTTAGTTGAACATCTGGCATTTTTGGAAATACAAGATGCTTTGGAATATCCAATCATGCATGGTATAAATATAGCGAGGGTATTAAATGATATCCCAATCATGATCTTTCTTTTGGATTTCGCATGCATGCATGCAGTCCGAGGAATGATGACGTTGCGGATTTCTTTTGGATTTCACGTGCATGCATGCGCGCGGTGATCCAGAAATTAATGGTGGCGCCCAAGTCCGAGGAATGATGACGTTGCGGGATTACCAACTGTCGTGACATTTCGCACGTGTGAGGTTAGGTTTTGCATTTTGCTTCGCACTCGCGCTCCCACTCGCGATCACGCTCACATTCGCGCTCATCTACCTTCTCTACAGGTTTCTCGTGTGCATCGGCGTCCACTCGCGCTTGCATCACACTCGCACTCGCATCGCGCTCGTGTGCATCGGCGTCCACTTCAAGACACACCCAGTTTGTAACTTCGCCGCCAACTCCGCCGCCCACTCCGCCACCCACATGCAGCCCACTTGGCGTCCCGGGAGATTTCAGCGCCACTCTCCAACTATAAGTGGCAGAGTAGCCTTGTTGCTACGATCCGCTACACACACAGTGCACATTCGCCAGTGAGTCCGGCCTCGATTGTCACGCCTCCATTCGGCTTCAAATGGTAAGTCTTTTAGGCCAAGTAGAAAATGGTATGAGGCCACATGCCATTCAGTAACAACATTGGCATGTACCGATTGGGTTCTCGAGTGCAGTCCGGTTACAGATGGCGTGTAGCCTCACGCCATCTTAGGATGCAGCCTCAAGACATCTGATACAGTGGTGAATGGCGTGTGGCCTCACGTTATTTCCAGCTGCTAGCTTTTCATCTGTCAGCTCTAATTGTTGTGCATTTCTGAACAGGCGAGGAATTGCGTTCTTTTTCCAGCCACTGTCAATGTGGATGCAGAGAAGGGGGAGGAGCTCACCAGTTGGACTTTCGGGATGGAAGGCGAGGATCTGAGGCTGTACAACACAGATGGTGGAAGAAAAGAATGCATGGGGATCCTCATCCAAGTGACAGACACTCCATGCAGTTCCATGCAAGAATATGGACTGGCACTTGTGGTAGAGACAGCGTCCGCCTTCAAGATCCACCTTACACATCCTAGCGGCTTCTCGGAGGGGGGCAGCGGCTATGAGGAATTCCTAGAGGGAGCTAGGGAGAGGTTGTCCAGGAGGCCCACAATTTCAAAGACGCTGCGGGTCTATGAAGATCACATGGAATCCACGGACCTCACCTACGGCGATGTTCAAAAACTATATTCCAACATTGAGCCGTTGAGAGTGACTCTAATTCGCGAAGCGAAGGGGAAGGGGGTCGATCTGGAAACTACCCCGAAGCAGAAAAGGGTGGTCAAACTCAAGCCGACGTCCGACTCTCCTGCTCCATAAAAGAAGCTACTCGGTGATGCCATTGCCTCGGGTTCGAACACTACACCCACCAAAAAGAAGAGCCACAAAGAGCAGAAAGAGCAAGAAGAGGCAGCAAAAATCGTCGCAGATAATAGTACTTGTTACTATTCCAACAAAGTATATACAATCGACGTGAGCCACATCGACATCGAAAGCAAATACAACCACAGGCTAGTATCTGATGAGTGGGTGGAGAAACTGAAGCAGAAGATGCTGGCAAGTCCAGTAACACCCGACATCGCAGACGTGATCCCCTACTACCGAACAATGAAGGGCGAGATGAGGTTTCCAGACTTGATCAATAGGAAGGTGTTGGACGATCAGAACATCCGGTTCTATGCCGTCTCCGGGCAGCATTCTAGCTTGGCGATGCAAGAGATAGTTCTGGATATTATGGTTGGCGAGGAGGTGAAGAAAGTCTTCAAGACAAGAGTTGTCCGCCTGATAAAAGGCAACTCGCCCCTCCGATCTATCATATACATCTCCCACGCGCAGAATGTCAAGCAAGAAACGTGCTACAAATCGGGTCTGCACGAGACATTGGCACGAACACGGAAGCTCTGGGTTCAACTGAAGAAGCCACAAAAGCTAGGACAAGGACGTGCACTAGCAACTAGCGCCTGGCAAGTAAGCTTCGTTGCATGTGGCATAGCATGTGGCCTCACGCCATTTCCATTGCAGGAATTCTCGAGTCTTCTCTCGAAAACACTGGGGGTCAATGACACACTCAGCATCCATAACATTCTACTCGCGATAAAAGTTGTTTTTGACAAATGGGTAGATGTGCTGAGGAGGTACCATGACGGGGAGTTGCTAAACTCAATGAGTGTGGAGGACAGCCGGAAGCCCAATGATTTGAAGCTCAACACCTTGCGTTTCTCGCGGTCTCTAGACGACGACGACTTTCTGACAGTGGCTAATGCTCTTCTACGTGGTGAGGTAGTCTTCAACAAGACCAAAATGACTCCCGGCCATATTGTGACATACGAGGACTTGTGCACGACTCTGAGAGCTCGTGCGCTATTGAAAGATTGGATCTTCGAGCAAGTGGCCGTGGAGAGGGTGAGCATCGACACCATGCAAGAGATGATGGAAGAGCTAGAGTTGTCAAATGAAGACATCGACGAGTACGTGAAGGGGGCCCCCAAGTTCATCGATCTGCTGCGGGATGCCACAAAAAGTAAAGCTGAGAAGTTGGATCAGTATCCAAATTTCATTAAGAGGGATGTCGACCGCCGGCTTCAGAAACAGCTCGACCTTGCAGCAGAGGCCTATCGAGAACCTTACCAGGTATACGTGAATTCGGATGAGGATCAAAGGTGGAGGAGCATCGTTTCCCGCAGAGATGAGCAGGTCAAGAACATCTTTTATGTGATGGACTTCACAAACGAGGAGATCACTCATGCAGACGAAGTCAGCTCCATCATTGACTTAATGGTGGGACTTGCGGAGGTGGAATCTTCAGTCCACTATATGATCTACGACTCCGAATCCTATCACAAGTTCTAGAAGGCCTTGAACGAGGTGAAGGCTCGGTTGAAAGGCAAGGAGATGCGGGAGATCCATGGGATAATGGCTAAGAAGAAGATACCGACGAATGTCCGCATCTTCACACTCGCCCTTGTTATTGGTCCTGCAGCAGAGTGGGACTGGAGTGACTTCCCAACTTCGTTCGACAAGGCCGATCGAATTGATCTGAGGGAGGTCAATTTACCCGTGCCTGAGGAACTGAAGACGGCTATGGAGCTTTCGAATCCAGAGAAAGCTCCAAGTGCAGCATGGGAAATGCTCAGTTGGGTCTTCAACACAATAGCGGGTGGGTCACCTGCTTCCGACTCCAAGGGCAAATGCGTTTTCGAGTACAACTGCGGCGGACTATTCTTTTGAGCCGCACTACTCAAGGGTGTCTCGTGTGTTGCGGTGACAAACTCCATTGAAGAGGTGACTTCAATGGAGCATATAATTACAGTTGCCAAAGAAAAATAGTATCTTCTCTGCGAACCTGGTGAGTACGCACTTTAAGTTTAAATGTTATCTCACAAGCTCTGTATGCAGGAGCGTGGCCACCCCCAGATGCTGAAACGGCGTTAACAGCTACTGTTGAAGATACCCATGTTGGGCCGAGCTCACAACCTGCACAAGGTAAGGTCACGTGAGGCCTCACGCCATTTTGATTATAGATCGTTGTGAATATTCAGACACAAGGACTGAAAAGCGCACTGGTGGCACGTCGAAGAAGGACAAACAGACAAGCAATAGGAAAAAAGGAGGTACAAATTATATTTGCAATGGCGTGTGGTCTCATGCCATTCCTTGCAGGAGACACTTCTTCAAAGGCAAAATAGGCAAGCACTAGCCAAGTACAACGGACAAGAAGTACCAATCATTTTTGTTATACGTGAATTCTCATGCCATTGCTTCTTGCAGCTCAAATTCCAAAGAGACTAGGGCAAGCAGCGCAGACCTCACGACAAGAACCTGAAGGTTTGATGGCGTGTGGCCCCACGCAATTAACTAATGTTCTTGCAGATCGTGTCGAGGAAATCGAACGGAACAACGTGCCTCCAGTGGAGGAGGGGGAGGCCTCGGAGAGTGATAAGGAGAGTTCCGAAATAGTTCAAGTGCCAAGGAGACGTCGTGAACCTCGAATTAGGCTACCTGCAAAACAGCTTTCAGACGCTGTAGACAAAGAGATGGACAACCGACCAGGGCAGAGGAGGAAGGGTAAAAGCATTTGTGTGCTTATCGCGTATGTCCTCATGCTATTTCTGTAGAACGGGCGCATAAGAAACGAAAGCGAAAGGGAATTGAGGAGCAGGCACCTGAGGATGCAGAAGGCACGACAGAGCCTCCAAGGACGGGAAGTAAAGCGTCATGGTTATTGTGTGGGTCCTCATGCCATTTCTTGCAGATCAAGCTCAAACTGACAGTGGTCATAAAAAGCGAAAGCACGTTGGACAGTCGTCGGGATCAGAGGCGTTTGATTCAAAAAGGAAGAAGGGCAACGAAAAGATGATAGGTAATGCCTCGCGGTTATGGCGTGTGTGCTCATGCCATTCATTGCAGATCAAGGGTTGAGTGAAAGCAGCCAGTCACCACCTCCTAACTCAGATTCCTATGGCGGACTCCCCTTCCCCAATCTCAATGGAGAGGTACAATGGATGAGGGATGCTTTTCAAGTCAGGGCCACGTTTTTCTCATCTCGTCGTCTTTGAAGGGTGCAAGAACGTGCAGAAACCATGTTAAGACAGTCGGGTGAGGATACGGTCCTAGGTCACGCACTAAAATAGGCTATGGATGTCTTGTATTTTGAGATGGAGACTCAGCCAAATGATTTTCCCAAGATGGTCCTGGAAGAACAAGCCATCCAGCCTGAGCAGCCTATGGAAGAAATGCAGGAGGGGGATGAGGAGCCAGAGAAAGATAATGAGCAGGAAGAGTAGAAGGACGAAGAAGAGGACAAAGAAGAGGACGAAGAGGACTTGGATGGTCCTCACAATGGTGACGATCACAATAATGATGACGACGATGGCCAGCTTGAGGTGGCCAAAGAGCAGCAGAGGAAGGTCATACAAGACAAACCATCAGGTAAATAATAGTACATCCATTCCTAACCTTTTACCATTTCTAACATTGTCCATGTAGGTCGCAGAGCAAATGGTAAGTAGAGATTATTCAGTTGAATTAAGATACAAACTCTAGCCTTTAGTGTCGAGGAAGGATAGTGCCAAGCAAGGGTCGAAACGTATGTCCAATCCTTCAGAATCAATAGTGCGCCCAATAGCAGTTGATGGTAAATACAGTATAGTCGATTCAATGTGCTAATGAGTTTGTTTTTAGTAGCCAATAGGGAGGATACCATCTCAATCGAAGGGAGATATTTGGACATGCATATGGATCCGCCAGTGGACTCTACTTGCCTGCAAGAGTCATCAGAGCTGGTGGAGGCTACTATCCATATCAACGCCAAGCAAGCTGACCACGCTCCACTTGATGCTGCCCATACCATTGAGTCAATCTTGTCCACGTATCCAACTGACGGTGACCAGGCGCCATTGGACCCGCATGAGGCCGCCCCAGCCGCCGAGCCGGTCGTATCCTCATTTCCAACGGACTCAACGTGTGCCCAATCGTCTGACTACATGCCGTTGGAACCTCCCTACACCGCCCCTACTGCCTGTTCGGTCATGTCCACTTTGCCAACGGAGGCACCAGCTGAAATGGCGTGTGATCACACACCATCGGAACCACCCCATGCCACTGTTGAGCCAATTGTACCAGAGTCTACAGCTGAAATGGCATGTGCCCACACACCATCGGATGCGATTGACCCCACATTGCAGAGGAGAGTATTTCCGCCCTTCACGTTTCCTCGACCAAAACCCTGTAAGCGACAAATTTTTCCATTCTACTTTAGTCACTTAACCACACCTCCGACCACTTGGAGGAGTCTCATTCACAACCTCCATAAGTCCAACTCAGGACTTGGGGCTTTCTAGCCCCGAGAATGGCATCCATGCCACTCAACCTTAGCACTTGGTCCAAGTGCTCCACGTGTCCGATCCCATGATAGACACCCCAAGGTACCACCGACGTATCGGCCCGTTACGCTAAGGCCATGCCCAATTACCTTGGTCACACTGGTGGTCCAACACCACCTGCATTCCAATCCCGTCTCTCAAAGACTGGGTCATCCGTCCATGAGGGATCATCCCAGATCCACTCCTTAACATCCTTAGGATGCCTACAGACATGGGGAATAGCCTTCCCCAATATCTCTGTTCCGGTCCCCACCAAGTCCCTTTCTGTCCTTGGCTGTGTTCGCCAACACTGCCACTGGATCAAGGCCCACCGGCCCGACCACTAAGTCCCACTATCCTTGAGGACTTCCTCACTGTGTGACTGTGTCCTTGGTCACCTCACCCGAGGGCTACCCCTCTTCCTTTCCACAGTCTGGGACTTTGGGACACCATTTCGGAACACCGTGGCCTTACGCGAGCCACCTGGGTACTCTCCCCACCTTTCGCCTTTAGGTGCTCTAGCCATGGGCTTAGAGCGAGGTTCCGTTGAGCCACGCCTGGTATCCAAGTAGGTAGTGCCACCCACACTTGGACTGGGAGCATTGGCCAGTCGATCTCCCGGGGGAACTAGAGTCGGCTCTTGAACACTTCACCAAGCTACCCCGCTTGTCGGTCTGTGTTCACTCTAGTCTTGGACTTCCCAGTGGGCAGCTCATCACCCAACACTGGGTCCGGCCTTCCTGGGCCAAACTGGCCTTTCCTGGCCAAACTGGCTCCACTGCAGTCCTCCCCCTACTATACTTTTGGAGCTCACCAAACCCCCCAGGGTCTGGGAGACGAACGCTTTGGGCTTTCACCCTCTCAGGCTCCGGACTCGGACTCGGACTCGGACTCGGACTCGGACTCGGACTCGGATTCGGACTCGGCCTCGGGCTCGGTCTCGGTCTCAGTCCCGATCTCGGTCTCGGTCTCGGTCTCGGTCTCGGTCCCGGTCTCGGTCCCGGTCTCGGTCTCGACTTCGGACTCCATCTCGGACTCCATCTCGGACTCCATCTCGAACTCCATCTCGGGTCCATCTCGGGTCCATCTCGGACTCCATCTCGGACTCCATCTCGAACTCCATCTCGGGTCCATCTCGGGTCCATCTCGGACTCCATCTCGGACTCCATCTCGGGTCCATCTCGGACTCCATTTCGGGTCCATCTCGGGTCCACCTCGGACTCCATCTCGGACTCCATCTCGGACTCCACTTCGGACTCCAACTCGGGTCCATCTCGGGTCCACCTCGGACTCCACTTCGGACTCCATTTCGGACTCCATCTCGGGTCCATCTCGGACTCCACTTCGGACTCCAACTCGGGTCCATCTCGGACTCCACTTTGGACTCCAACTCGGGTCCATCTCAGACTCCACTTCGGACTCCAACTCGGGTCCATCTCGGACTCCACTTCAGACTCCAACTCGAGTCCATCTCGGACACTCCCACGTGTCATGTGTTGGTCCTTTTGGGTCCCTTTTTGGAGCCTCACCTTTTGCTCGCTTCGTGCTCGTTCCTCAAGCACTACGTTGGGAGTTCCACTCCCGCTCTTGACTTTTCAAGTCGGAGCTTTTGGTCCAAACGTGTTACGCTCGTTTGGCTCTCGCTTCGGCCACTACCATGTGGCGCCCTTCTGGCTCCACTTTGGGGCCTAGGGATTTTGTGTCTCACAAACCCTCTCAACGACCATCGGGAGCACCATTCGCTAATATTGTAGATGGTAAAATTGACTTGTACCATTTTTTATGCTAACACATTTCATTTCAGAGTCACGGCGAAGGTACTGTATCGTTTTTGATCTGAACGGTGTCCTTTTCTCCCATGAGCGTGGCTCGTCCTCGAATGTCACTGCACCCTCCAAAGCCTGTGGTCGCAAGTTGGTCAAAAGAGACAGATTCACATTAATCACACGGGAGAAACTGCGGGATCTAATAATGACCATGCGACACTTAAAACAGAGGGCCAGGTTCAATTTGCAATTGGGAGTTTGGACATCCATGATGCGCCATAATGCATTAACGTTGCTATAGATGATGCACGATCAGACGCGAGTAATATTACCATTTGACTTTCTCCTAACGCAGGAGGATTGCTTGACAATAGTCCATGTAAGGGGTAGCAAGCCCATCTTTGTCAAGCCAGAGGCTGTAGTGATGAACCGGACTGCTAGGTCAAGTGAAATCCTCATCATCGATGACTCGCCAATTAAAACTGCAGCGAACACGCACACATATGCAGTGCACCCCATCTCTTGCAGTATGGAAACTAGGGAGAAGAAACCGTATGTTCTGGGGGACCTTGCAAAACGGCTTGGAGCGATGGTGATAGAGAACCGGCCAATCCAGGAGGTGGCTGCAGAAATCAACCAAATGGCAGATGGAACGGTATATCAGAAGCCATTTGATCGGACAGACACCAGTCATCATTTATGGCATGTATATTGTCTAGCCAAGCACTATCCGCATCTCCATAATCTGCTCAACCGGATGGGTTCTTCGACCACTGAACATGAGCGTGGACGTATTAGAGAAGAGATGGCATTACTATTGGGTTTAAATCCTGATAGTGTGGCGAGTGATGAAATTCCAAGATTATTGTATAGGCGTTGGAGGCAAAAAATAACAGTCTGAGATGGCATGTATTTATTTAAAAATGTAACTTATTATGGCATGGGGTTCCATGCCATTGTATTAATATTAAAAGACAATTCTTTGAGAGGATTTGCATTATACTAGAAGTGTTACAGCATGTTATTGGAAGTCTACGAAGTTGTTTTATTAATAAGGGGAAAGTAAAGATTGAATGGGGACTTGGGCTCCACCTAGACTCGGAGCAACTGAGCCAATATTAAAAGGATGGAAAGAAATTGAACGACGATGACAAGGAGAAGAGAGAGGTGAAGCAGTGGCAGGGGGAGGAGAAGTGATTGAGTAGACATTTCCTTGTTTAAAATAAAATGGCATGTGCCTCAATGCAGTTGAATTTTGTTATATTTATATACTATATAAAGGTTTGGAAACCTTATTTTACAAGTGGGATAATGACAATTCCCACTTTAACGAAATAGAGCTTTTTTAGACCCTAGGGGGTTTGGTGAGCTCCAAAAGTATAGTAAGGGAGAAAACTCCAGTGGAACTAGTTTGGCCGAAGTTATACCTATGTGGTGGGTGATGATATAACCATTGAAGAGTCCAATGCTAGAGTGAACATGGATGGATAAATAAGGTAACTTGGTGAAGTGTTCAAAAACTAACTTTAGCTCCCCCGAGAGATCGAATGGTTAATGCTCCCAATCCAAGTGTAGGTAGCACTACCTACTTAGATACTTGGTATGGCTCATCGGAACTTTGCTTTAGCCACATGGTTAAAGCACCTAAGAGTAGAAGGTGGGAAGAGTACCCATGAGGGTCATATAGGGCTACGGTGCTTCAAAATGTCATCCCAAAGTCCTAGATTGTGGAAAGGAAAAGAAGCAATCCTCTTGTATAGTGTGACCAAAGATATGGTCATATGGTGAGGAAGTCCTAGATGTCAATCAGACTAACCACTCAGGCCTTCAAACCCTAACCTAGTGGCAGTGTTGGCAAGCACAGTTGTGGATGGAGAAGGATTTGGTGGGAATTGAAAAAGGGACATTGGGGAAGTGTCGCGAATGTGACTTCGGGTATCGAAAGTTACCTGTTAGGTAGTCCTTTCGAATATTCTTTCCTTACTGCCACGACGGCAGAAGGTCAATATTGCTAGACCCGTTATTAATTCCCTAATGAACATGCACTTAAATTGGATAAACATAAGGTAGGAACCCTATGTGTTTCTTGCTGAGCATACTCGGCCTGATTTGAGAAACTTGTGTCATTGGCTTGCACTTGCTAGTATCAAAAACCCCCGCAATATTGAGACTAGTCCCTCAATATCGCTAAGGTCAAGGGGTGAAAGCCCAAAGCGTATGTCTCCCAAGAGGGGGGGGGGGGAAGGGGGGCTGCAGGGGGTTCCAAAAGTATAATAGAGATAGTGAGGTCTAAGAACCAGTCTTGAAGGAACTCTCCAGTAGTGCTTCCAAACTGACTTGAGGTTGAGATTGGGGCCAAGGGGCCTTGGGTAGGAGTGAGCATGGACTCAGGTGGTGCCAAAGGGGCCACCCAAGGAAGTGCTCAAGAGCAGCTCCCACTCCTGAAAGGGAAACCGATTGTGGTGCTCCTGGCTCATGTAGAGTGGTGCCCCACTTGAGTACTTTTTGGCTCATTAGTCCTTACCCTTCCTAGGGGCTTGGGCCTTCCCTTTAGGATGGAAGTGGGGGGGTAGAGGTACCCATACTGGGCCATTAGGCCACGGTGTTTCGCCCCAGTGTCCCAAAACATGTGTTGCACCCAAGACTTAGGATTTAGAGGGTCCCATAATCAAGTCTTATGGTACCAAGGGATGTTAGGAACCTGGAGGCTTGGTGTGCTTAGCTGCTTGTGCCTGCAGGGAGTGTAGCCGAACCTTAAGTCCAATTTAATCTGGGGAGGGGGATTGAGAGAGATTTAGGAACCCGTGGATGGATGGCTAATGCTCCATTGCTCGTGCAATGAGTAGTTGAAACCAAGTAGGACTAAGTAGGAGCTGGTACTATAGGTGGGAACCTTGGCAAGGGAACTTAACTAAAGCCAAGGCAGTATTAGTTGGATAGACGAGGTAAGCTGGCAAATTGGAAAGGAAAAATTTGTGGCTTACAATTTGGTATCGGAACCTTTTCCTCAGTTTTAGTGAAGGATAGAGGCGGATTGCTGGGAGATGGCAAAGGTAGGGCATAAACGAACCAAAGCGGAGACGAAACCTCCGTCAGAGCTGGAGCCTCTGGTCGAGCAAGAGGCTATGGTTGAGGAATCCTTGCATGAGGAGGACTCCAGTGAGGAAACTTCCAAACAGGAGTCCGGTGGCGAGGTTCGGTCATGCAAGGCTCGATTGGACGTTCTAGAAGGACAATTGGCACAAACCAATACCCTACTAGAGACTCTTGTACGCAAGTTAAAGCGTGACGAGAAGCGAAAGAAAAGGCAAAAGACTGCGGGTGCTAGCAGCACAGAAGGTGCAATCCCTTCGGCAGGGATTGAGGCAGAACAAAAAAAGGTTAAACAAACTAAAGTGGAATCAGTCCCTCAAGCAGTTCCCAAGTACAAACGAAAGCCCATACCGGTCTTTAAGGGAGTGAATGATTATAAGGTGCTGGAGGATTGGTTTTATGATATAAAGGACTACTTCCGAGCGTTGCAGTTACCGAGCTCAAAGAAGGTCCTATGTACAAAACCATACTTGGCAGATAATGCCAGGTCTTGGTGGAGAATGACAAAGGCCAACGAAGGACTGGTGGCCACTTGGGAAATGATGAAGGCGAGGATCTACAAGACTTACGTTCCTCCAAATGCTACTCTACATCTAAGAGACGAGCTGAGTAGGCTGAAGCAGACTGGAACCATTCAGGAGTATGTGAATGGGTTTATGGCAAAGAGGATACTTGTCACAGACATGGGGCATATGGATGTGTTCCATGTCTTCATATCAAGCTTGCAAACCTGGGCTCGTGGTGAGGTGATGCGTTGGAATCCGACCAACTACAAGGAAGCGTTGGAAGCGGCCATCAAGGTGCATTTCAACGATAACCTGCAAAAGGGAAACACGACGGGGTCGGGGTCCACGTTTAGCAAAGGGGCCAAACCAAGGGGAACGTATAGCAAGGGGAAATTCAAGAAGAGTTTCTCTAAGAATGAGTCCTTAGGGTTCCGGAAAGGCAAATCTGGTGGCCAGCGAGCAAGTATGTGGGGGAGTCAAGCAAAAAGAGACAAACCCATGGATAAGAAGGTCAAGTCAGTTAACAGTGTAGGAAACAACGTATGCTACAACTACAGTGAAGCAGGACACTTTTCGAGGGAATGTCCCTACCCGAAGAAGGCCAGAGCCAATATGGCCATTAAATCCGGTGAAATCCAAACTAAAGTATGTGATCCAGTCCCTAGCTCAAAGTTATTCATTACACGAGCAACTTTGGTAGAGAGTCATTCGCGACATCTACTAGCCTTCCGAGGCAAGCTTGGAAGTGGCTTTGTTAAGATCCTTATTGACACGGGTGCTTTGGATAATTTTGTGGCTGCAGACATAGTTTAGCAAGCCGGATTAACGTTACAGCGGCCGGGTGAACCAAAGACTATAGAGTTTGTTCAAGGTAGCCAAAGCACCGATGAGGTACTTCGATAAGCGAGAGTTAAAGTGGGGACATAGAAAATAGACATGTATTTCACAGGATTTGATGTAATCTTCGGGATGGATTGGTTCAATCTGTTCGTGGTAGCCCTGCATAGACAAGATAGGAACCTTGTGATATTAGTGAATGCCCAAGGAAAAAGATCCAGGGTGGAGGCCTAGGATCTAAATGTAGAGCAATGCAAAGCCAAAGATTCCTGCCTAAATTTGGTGTCCACGAGAGGACAACTCACTAAAGGAACCAAAGCAACATTTTTGTGCTTACTCTCGGTGAAGAGTGACAAAAAGACAGGAACGGAAGAAGGACCTTTAGTGATCAAGTGGGTATTGGACTAGTTCTAGAATACCATGCCGGAGGAGCTACTGGTGGGGTTGCTCCCCGCACGACCAATAGAACATAAGATTGAGCTGGTCGAGGGTGCTAAGGCGATGGTTCGTCCCCCCCATCGTTTGAACAAAAAGGAACTCGAGGAGCTCAAGTGCCAACTAAAAGAGTTGGTGGACAAAGGGTATGTTAGGTTGAGCAAGTCGCCGTATGGGGTGCCGGTGTTATTTGTTAAAAAAAAATGATGAATCTATACGCATGTGCATAGACTACCGGTTGCTCAACAAGTATACAAAGAAGAACAAGGACCCTTTGCCAAGGATTGAGGACTTGTTCGATAGGTTGGGAAAGGCAAAATACTTTTCGAGGATTGACCTAAGGTCAGGATACTACCAAATCAGAGTAGCAAAGGAAGATGTCGAGAAGACAACCTGTTGAACAAGGTATGGGAGCTTTGAGTTTCTGGTGATGCCCTTTGGGTTATACAATGCACCGGCAATGTTTTCGGCGCTGATGAACCACATCTTTGTACCCTATTTGGATCAATTCATGGTCGTCTATATTGATGACATCCTGATTTATAGTGAGATGCTAGAGGAGCATGCCGAACACTTGACGAAAGTGTTTGAGAAACTAAAGGAACACCAGCTATATGCTAACGAGAGAAAATGTGACTTTGCTTAACAAGAGGTAAAGTTTCTCGGGCATATGGTGGGCAAGGACGGGCTCAAAGTCAACCTTGAGAGAAAACAGGCTATATGGAATGCAATGGACTCATCTATTACAAACAAAGAAGGGTATATGTTCAAGAAGGGGAACTAAGGAAGGTAGCCTTAAAAGAGTGTTATGACAGACCTCTTGTGGGATATGGTGGAGTGCCCAAAACGATGGGTTTACTTAAAAGGAAGTAGCATTAGCCAGATATAGCTAAGGACATCCAAGACTATATAAAGACATGTCTAACATGTCAGTAGGTCAAAGCTGTGACTAAGGTTAGTGGGGGCTTGTTACAAAGCATCCCAATTCCAAATCGTCTGACCAATTTTCGAAGATGGCACATTTCATACCCACCACAACGGAAGTGGATGCGGAAGGTGTGGCAAAGTTGTTCTTTGAACAAGTGGTTCGAGTGCGGGGAAGGCCAAAGGAGATCATCTCAGATCAAGATAAGATCTTCACGAGTAAGTTCTGAAGAACTCTCTTGGCACAATATTGCACCAAGTTGAAATTCAGCACAGCCTATTACTCACAAACAGGTATTGGGTATTAAGTCAAGTTGAATGGCACTAACACTTCTTGACAGATGGACAAACGAAAAGGGTGAATAAGCAGTTGGATGATTATTTGCGATGCTATGTCTCCGAAGACCTGACTGATTGGGTAAGTCATTTGGGACTTGTGGAAATGTGCTATAACAACTCACCACACTCGAGTATTAGAGTGAGTCCATGGGAAGTCATCAATGGGTGAGCTATTGAAGGTCATGTAGAACTCGGCGTGGCCAAGTATCATGGAGAATTACCCATAGTAAAGGCATTCACGGTGAAAAGACTCAACATTTGGAATCTAGTGAGGGATTCCTTGGAACGGGCTCAATAAAGGCAAACCAAGTATGCAAACCAGAAGCGCCAGGACATAGAGTTCCAACCTAGGGAGAAGGTGTGGCTAACACCAAGAATCTAAGGCTACGAAGTGGGATCAGTCGGAAGTTAACCCAAAAGTAAAATGCATGTATTCCTGGAAATGAACTGATCTTGAGTTCCTTAAACAGGTTCGCGAGGCCTTATGAGATTGAGGCATGAATCGGTAAAGTGGCTTACCACTTCCAACTTCCTCGAGAGATGGGGAAGATGCACCTAGTGTTCTATGTGAACCTACTCAAGCCGTACTTTGAAGATCCACTTCACAAGGACCAAATGAGACCTTTACCTAAGGTTATCCAAGGGGAAGAAGAATACGAAGTGGAGGCCATCTTCAATACGCGCAAAAGCAAAGTGGTTGATAGTGAAGCTAGTTTATTTGCATGTAGTAGCATTATAATAACTTTGACTGAATTCTTTATAATGTTCCATTATGCTAAGTTTAAGTTGATACTTTATTTCCTTAAGGGTTTACCCATTAAGGTGTTGGAAAGGGTTATAGCATTCACTTGTTATTACTTATTGATTTATCTGTTAACACTTGGAGTAGATTGTTGGATAGAGAATGTGTGAATTTTTCCTATCATTTTTCTTGTTAGTGTTTTTGCTTCATATTAAATCTTGAAGGTGATTGAAGAAGAATGTTAGTGCAATGTGGATATCCAAAGATATGGTTTTCATAATTAAGTCTTAGTTGTTCATATTGCATTTTATAAATGTTGGTGTTGGATGTCGGAAATATGGGTATGATGTTTAAGGCTTAAGCATACTATGGGTCATGAGAATTTGTGTTAAGGTGAACCTATGTGAAGTTGTTGGTAGGAGGAAGTTAGTTGAGTTTTGCATTTCTAGACTGAGAGTCATTCTTTCTTTAGGATAGAAAATTTCCACAAATTTTCTTAGACTTTTCTAATGGCTGATCTGTTGATTCATATAGTCATTTAGTTCGAACTTGTTCATATTATCCAACTCAACTATAATAAGCTCACTAATGCATTTAGCTAATAGCCTTGAGTATGCTTTGAAGAGGCTAGCTATGCATAATCAACACTTAGTTGAAACTAAAGTGAAGACGATAAGATGGACTCATATTGGTATACAACCTGCTCATAAACAAAACTATAGTACAAATACTAATATCTCAGCTTCAAACAACTAAATTGGACATCACCATCCTCAGCCAAGGTGTAGGGCGACCAAGACCAAGTCAAAATCAGTGAAAGCTCACTAATCTCATAGAGTTTAACAAAATACAATATGCAACCTACCACCTAGCATAACACTAAAAAAAAGGCACAAAGGTCATTGCCTTAACCTCAAAAGTCAACATCCCTTTTGGGCCGCATCATACAAACTACCTATTAAAATCTAAACTAATCAAAGTCAACTCCAACTCTTTAACTAATTTGCATTGACTTACAAAAATGGAATGGTTTTCGAGCAAAATGCCTATATCTCGTATCTAAGGTATTATGTTCATGTTGAACAAGTATATGACTCGATGGCCACTCAACATCCTTAGCCTTGGCAGCATTGCTAACTCCCAGATGGCCCCCTGACATTCCAACCAAAAACAATTGTATAGCTTGGACATACATGTGTGTCCATTCTGGCTTACCACCAAAGTGGATGCTCTGAGTATGAACCTTTTGCAAGAGGGACATGATCACATCATACTCAGCTCCCACATCAAAGGTGACACCATTGTTGTTTAACGATTTGAAGCGCTTGTCATACAAAGGAACCATTTTCAAGAAGTTGCCACAGTATGTGAGGACAACAAAGCAAATGGTGGCACCATGCACGAAACCATACTCAAACATCTCAGCAATGGCATTGCCCTGCAAATCTCAAAGCCGCATCCACCTCACGAAGGAACTGGTAAAAGTTTATATCCAAACACTCGCTTTGCATCAAGTCCTTGAACTTGACAAGCACAAGCCTCCCATACTCGGCAAACCCCAAGATCTGCCCCTTTCCTTCGCCAACCACACCATTCCTCCAATGGGCATTTGCTATAATGTCAAGGTCTCAGTGTAGGGTGTTATTTCTTAGGCAGATTTCCTTGTGGTTGACTACCAACATCTTTGAATGTCTTCTTTAAAGGACTCTGGCCACTCATGGCAAGTCACAGCCCATTGCACCATTGATACGACGCAAGGCAAGATGGAAATTAGTGATGAAACCCATAATGCCACCTTTCTCAACAACCATGGCAATGTTTTTTCTCAGCAAGCCCAGAAGGCTCAGACTAAAGTGGTCTCCACACCACACTTTCCTCCTGAGCTCACAGAGGTTTTTCCCAAGTTGGCAATGGAGTCGACCATCTATATGATGGATCCTTTCTCATGCAATGCAATCGATGTTGGAGGTGAGTTAGATAGTTCGAGACATCTCTCAACCTCACTCTATTTATTTGAGAGTAAGGCTGAGCCTCTAGCCACACCCTCTTTATTTGATGGTGGGGCTTATATGGTACGGGCTCCCATATCCAACTTTTCGGAGTGTTTTTCGATAGAGGAAGGGCTTTTCGATTTGTTTCTTGCATGGGACCAACTCTCTCTTATAGAGTTTGATGACATAGTCACTCTAGACTAGGTCCATCTTTCACAGGACACAGCCGAACTCAATCCTCCTCAACAACTATCTGAGGTGTCACAGCCAGCATCTTCCTACTAAAATCATGGTAGCTGATGACTCTGAGTGTATTTTGTCATGACGTTTTTTGGAGATGAAAGATGACATCCAGACACACAACTGGCAAAAAAAATCAAGCCAATTGGACGAGCTGCATGCGAGTTATAGCTCTTTGAGTTCAGAATTTCCTACTGTGGAGCTCCCAGTACAAATCCAAGTGTATTACACTGAAATTTTAGCACCAGACTTGGACTCGACTTCGGTGGAGGATCTTCCTTCACTTGCAGAGTACTTGGCTACAGTTCTCGCATTGGACATTGAACTCTCAGAGCATCAGAAGCAAAGAGAACAACAGACAAAGACTTCGGATCCAACAACAACGTTCTTGCCTAACTTGCCAGAGATGGTCTTGCCAGATGTGGTGTCCCCAGCATATTTATTTGAAGAAGAGGACACTCCTATGATTACAGCTTATTTCGACAGTGCTTTCTGCCCCAAAAACCAGGTTGCCGGCATTGGAGTTTCGATGATTGATTTTGCAAAGAACAAAGTAACTGACCTCTCTATCACTTGCCAGCAACATCAGCTAACGAAGTAGAGTACTTGGCAGCTATCAGTGCCATGAAGTTGGCTACAGATCTCAAATTTAGGCAAGTCACTTTCATTGGAGATGCACAACTCATCATACGCCAACTTATTGGAGAATACCAAGTCCACAAAGAGAACCCGAAAGAGTTATGGCAGTGGGTGGTCAACCTGAAGGGTGAGTTCTCTCATGTGACTTTTCAAAGTGTCCCTCGTGAAGAAAATTTTTGGGTAGACAGGTTCACATCAAGCAATCACCATGATGCGAGAGGCAAAAGGCACTCCCTGCTCTTTGGTTTCCAAAGTCAGGGAGGAATCTAAGATAGATGAACCCCCTGAACCCAAAGTTTCTCCAGACTCCAAGGTTCATGCCATTTTCTTAGGTGGTGACAAGGATTTGGTCTTTATTGCCACATCACTTGCTTCAACAAACGCAACAAAGCTCTTGGATCTCCTTCACTATTTCAAGGATGTGTTTGCTTGGGACTATGGCCAGCTTCTAGGGGTTTCTATGGACACAATCATGCACAGTATTGTGCTTTCAAAGTCAACCAAACTAGTCCGTCAAAAGATGTAGCGTTTCAGCCTGACAGCTCACATAGAGATGAAGTTGGAGATTGAGCGACTACTGGCAGCCAGCTTTATTTACCCTTTGTCAATGGGGTTTTAATTTATCCTCTATAAACCATAGAGTTCGATTTTGACATGCTTGAAATCAGGAAAGAGCTCTTCAAGATTTTTAGGGGGGTTGGGACGAGGGGGACAAAGTAGAACTGGTACTCGAGTCTGTGACATCCGATCTCCAAGTTTCCGAAGTTCCTGGTGTTGAACTCTGTCGACTTGGGGAGGTACACGTACCGTCGTTCCTGAACATGTGCTGCCAAATCCATATTGGTGGTTTCCACGTCCATTCTTCTTCTCCAACCTCGCTTCTTCCTCTAAAAAACAGCCACAGCTCCTTCTCCTTCGCTATCTTCCCTTCCTCACCTCGTGTGATCAGCGTGTCCAGGCGGGCCGCGAGTGAGACGATCAATCTAGACCAAACCTTTGAGATAGTTTCTCGAGCCAAGGGGTCTGTGTCCTCGAACAACCTGGCGCAGTGAGCCTTCCATATCTCTGCTAGTGTGCATCCCTGAAGCGCATCGAAGAGCTCCTGGTGGAGATGCTTAATGTGAGTCCGAGTTTGGTTGAGTTGATCAAAGTGTGGGGCCTCGTTGTGTCTCCACTTCCATGCATCAGGATTCTTTGTTTTTCCCTAGATGAAGCTACCCCAGAGTGCTGATTTGTATGTGATTGCAGCTCCCCCAGTTGATGTTCGTTTGAGTACTATTGTTGCACCTTCCCAACTTCCTGTGCTGCTGGACATTCCCATAAGATATGTCGCTGTGTTTCTGTGGCGCCACAGGTCTTGCAGGCTATGTTCGGGAGATGTATGGCCGCCATAGAGGGAAGACATTCTTGTTGGGACAGCCACATGAAGTAGCGGTTCTTAGCTGATCACTGCCCCATCTAGATCTTGTTGATGCAGTGTGAGTGGTTCCTGGAGTGGATTTGTTGGGCCTTTGCTTTCTGGATGAGGGAGGATCAAGTTGGCACCCTGATCAGTTTTTGGCCCAGCTTGGTCTCATACTGGAAGAAGTCCTTGCACTTGGTTCCTCTCCAATGCCACTCTGCGGGATCCCACTTGAGTTCATTCGGGGTTTGTTGGGGGAACTAGTAGAGGTGAGCATATTGTTTTTCTGGGATCAATGGATCAACGTTGGCAGTTTCTTTTTCCATTTGAATCACTCTGATTGGTTTAGCTCTGCTCATATCGGGGAGGTCCTCGTATTCAGGGGTGACGATGGGGTACAAGCGTCCAGCCTGTCCTACCTTAAAGATTAGTCCCGATGCCATGTTGGGGAGGGCGCATATAATCGACTCGTCCACCTTCCACCATCGATGGTATTGGTCTTCTTGCAGGTTTAGTCATTCAAGGCATGCGTGTTTGGCTGCTAAAAAGGCTGTCTGGAATTTACGCATCCTGTGTTCCGAGATGGTTAATCCGTAGAAGGCACTGATTCGGTCGCGGTTGTTGGCCATCTGGTTGGGCTGGATCATGGTGTCTGCCTCTGCGAATGTTCTCATCCCTACTCGGTGCAGGTCTCTGCATGTCTGGTCCAGGCCACAATCCTCTAAAGCTCCAAGCATTTTACCATTGACAGCAAAGAGTTTATTTAGGAAAATTGGCTACCGGTCTAGTTGTTCTTTGGTACGAGGTGGTTTACATTCCAGCTTGCATTTGAATTGCCTCCAGAGCTTGAACAGCTTTCCTGAGAACGTGTGAGCCTTTGTCATTTTGAGTTTGGTGTCCGAGAAGAGCCATTGTTCATCTATCGCCCAGTTTTGTCTGGTGTGCTCGTTCCTGTCTGGGAGGACTTTCAAAAGTTGTGCTCGCAGCAGTATTCTCCATGGTTGGTTGCTAGGCATGAGCATCCTTGTGAAAATCTTGAAGAGGAGAGCCTTGCATTGTTCTTCGATGTCAATAATATTGAGGCCCCCTTCGTGCTTCGGAAGTGTTACTGACCGCTAGTTGACCTTTGCTCCACCACGTGACACGCAGGAGCAGCCTTTCCAAACATAGGCTCAAATGAGTTGGTTCATTTCTTGGATCATTTGCCTGTCCATGTTCCAGCATGCTACCAGAAACCAGATCGCTCCAAGCAAGATGCTGTTTGCTACCATGTAGCGGGCTGAGAATGATAGTTTTCTACTCGCCCAGAACTTGAGTTGATCTCTTAGTTTTGTAACTACTTTTTGGTTTTGAGGTTCTAGGTCATACTGGCATCCGACTTGGAATCCAAGGTAGCGGGTGGTCTCCTCCGTATCCAGCCATTTGAAACTCAGCTCCATGCCCCATGTTGGAGGTTTGCCAAGGGGGAGCCATAGTCCAACCGATTTGTGCCAATTTATTTTTGATCCCATGGCCTCATTGAAGAAGTCCAAGTCCCTTTTGATGTTTGAGAGGTTCTTCGATGATCCCTCCATGATCAGGCTTGTGTCGTCTGCAAAGGCTGAGGATAGGAGGTCCTCCTTTGAGGCTTCGTTCATGTCCTGAAGTGTGGAGCCACAACCTTGAAGGGGAATACCTTTCGGGCCCTCTGGTGGGGCGAGGTAGTAGGCCAGAGCATCCGCAATGAACAGGAACAGGACTTAACCTACCCTAGGGCTCACAATGGAGCGGCGGTGCAGTGGAGCTTTTGAGGTAGCTCGGGGGTCCCTTACCCTAATGTGCCTTAATATACCCTTGAGCCTCCCTTTGACTGACGTTGACCACGTAGTCAAAGCTGGCGCCTAAAATTCTTCACCCCCAACAAAGTCCTTGTCCCAAGGACGAGTTGTACCAGTGATCACCCTTTCTGGGGAATCCTGCTCAAGCTTCTGGTCCATCTTCCACAGCCGTATACATCAAGGAGGCATTGGGCCCATCACTCCGAGATAGTACACCTTTCAACTGGCTGACATAAAATACCGGATGAATTTTCACCCCAGCTGGCAGCCGCACCCGATAAGCCGCTTTACCAATGTGCTCCAGCACTTCATATGGACCAGCATATCGATGGGAAACTTTATCACTCTTCCCTGTCCGCAAAGGCACCAAGGTGTTCCGCCACTCACTTGACGGAAAGATCACTCGCACAAAGACGAGATCACCCACCTTATATTCCCGGAATTGGCGATGCTCATTGGCAAACTTCTCCGCTCTATCCTGAGCTGCTTGCAAATTCCGTTTGCACACCACCAGAATCTCATCAAGTTCTGTGGCCAGATCAGTTGCCTCGGAATCAAGCTTATCTTGAACATCCTTTCTCAAATGCAATCCCAACTCCACTGCTGTTCGAGGATGCCTTCCAAACATCGTAAAGTAAGGACTTAGCTTGGTTCCACTGTGTTGGCTATTGTTGTAAGCGAATTGCACCAACGGAAGATATAAATCCCACTGTCCTTGCCTTTGACCAATGCTACAACGTAGCATATCCTCCACCACCTGATTCACACGCTCGGTTTGCCCATTCGTCTGAGGATGATCGCCACTCGAGAGTTTCAAAGTCACTTGCATAGCCTTTGCAAAGCTTTTCCAAAATCCACTGGTGAACTTTGAATCTCGATCACTAATGATATCCTCCGGCAAACCAAAATCAGGAAAAAAACCTTCTCCAAGTAAACTGCAGCCAAGTTTGAGGCAGTGACAGTCTTCCGAAGAGCCAACAACCGCACATACTTCGTCAACTGATCCACTATGACTCATACTTGCTCTTTTTGCCTCTGTGTTCGTGGCAAACAAGTGATGAAGTCCATAGAGATACTACACCAACGGCTCTGAGGAATAGGTAAAGGTTGCAAAAGTCCCCCCGGCTTCTCCCGTGGCACTTTAACCCGCTGACAAAGTTCGCATGATTTACAATACTTGAGGATATTAGTCTTCATATTCCTCCAATAAAAGTTGCGCTTAATTAACTCATGCGTCTTCTTCCCCCCAAAATGACCGGCCTCTGGATGATCATGATAGTGGAATAAAACTTGAGTAATTAACGCATCCACCCGTGGCAAATATGGATGGGTTTAGGGTTTAGGGTTTAGGGTTTAGGCCATTGTAGTAGAGAATCCCATCCACCAATGAGAAAGGGGCTTCCATCTGGGCTCGCAAAGAGGCCACCTCAGCATCCTGAGCCTGAGCATGCTCAACCAACTGCCCAAACTCGCTGACCACCTTACTCAAATGATGACAAAATCGTGTTCGTAATGTCGTCACATAACGAATACGAGATAAAGCATCCGCCACCACATTTGATTTTCCCGGACGATGCTCAATAGGAAACTCCCCAAACTCCATGAGTTTGACCATCCAACGAGCTTGCCTAGTGTTCAACTCCTTCTGTGTGAAGAGATACACAAGTGGTTTGTGATCTGTTAACACCACGAACACTGCACCATAAAAATAGTGCTGCCACGTCCGCAAAGCATGAACAATAGAGAGTAACTCTTGCTCATATGTGGAATAGCGTTGCTCCACGGAATTCAAAGTTCGACTCTCATATACAATAGGCTGTCCCTCTTGCATGAGAACTCCTCCCAGTGCATAACCACTCGCATCGCATGTCACCTCGTAAGGTTTCGATGGATCAGCAATGCGAAGCACTGGAGCCTTGCTCAACAATCGTTTCAGCGCCACAAAACTCTCCTCTTGTGGCGTCTTCCACTCGAATGGCACATTCTTGCGTAACAACCGCGTCAAAGGAATAGCCACCTCTGCAAACTTATGCTGGAAACGTCGGTAGTAATTAGCCATACCAAGGAAACTGCGCAACTCGGCCACTGTAATCAGTGTAGGCTAGTTTTCCACCACAGCCACCTTCCTTGGATCCGTCTTGACACCCTTAGATATCACAATATGGCCTAGATATTCCACCTCCGACTTTGCAAATTCACATTTGCTCTTCTTCGCATAAAGTTTGCTGTCTCGAAGTAACAAAAGAACCTTGCGCAAATGCACCCTATACTCCTCCATATTCTTGCTAAAAACAAGAATATCGTCCAAGAAAATCTCCACAAACTCATGAAGATAATGCCTAAATACCTCCGTCATCAACCGAGTAAATGTGGCCGGTGCATTCGTCAAACCAAACAGCATAACTGTAAACTCAAAATGTCCGAAGCTTGTGTTGAATGCCGTCTTGGAGATAGATGCATCATCCATTGCAATCTGATGATATCCACTCCTCAGATCAATCTTGGTAAACACTCGTGCTTCACCAAGCTTGTCCAGGATATCATCCACACGTGGCATCGGCATCTTGTCCTTCACTGTCTTCTTGTTTAAAGCACGGTAATCAATACACATCCGTATTGAACCATCCTTCTTCTTCACAAGCAAGACTGGAGCACCAAACGGAGACTTACTTGGCTGAATAAATCCAAACTCAAGTAACTCCTTGACTTGTCGTTGAACTTCTTGCTCCTCCACATAACTTAACCGGAATGGACACCGGTAAATTGGCCGCGTCCCCGGCTCCAATGTAATCCCATGCTCCACACCTCGTAATGGAGGCAATCCATGAGGAAGTTCAGATGGAAAAACATCAGAAAACTCATCAAGTACATCCTGTACTGTTGCTTCTCCCCCACACGTGCCTTGGTCCCCCAAGTCACGAACAAACAGCAAGTAACTTGAAAGTGTTTTTCCATTACAACAAGCTCGCTTCAAAGATGTAGCAGAGAGCATAACAATTGGTGGTTGAACGCCCTCACCAAACCACACATCTTTAACTCCACCATACTCTAGCGAGATACGCTTAATGCTCCACTTTATCTCTAAATCCACCTTCACCAACCATGGCATCCTAAGAATGAAATCCACACGATTTATATCCGCGAGATAAAAAGTCTCCACAAGTGTGGTTTTGCCAACCAACACTTCCAACCCCTCGACACAAGCATCGAAATGCTGAGCAGAGGTAGCTGCACCTTCCACTATGTATGGAAGAACTCCATGTGTGTTTAGGCGATGCTCCGCAACAAACTTTGCTGAAACAAAGTTGTCATCGCTCCCACTATCCAGTAAAATCCACACTGGATCGCCACGGAACACGCCCTCCAGCATTAAAGCTGATTCATGCGTATCCTCGAGCTCCATCTTGTTCCACACACAGTTAAGTTGACGAGCAACGATCGAAAGTCTCTTCCTCCGACCAGAATGGTCGTTCTCGTCATCCTCACGCTGTAAAGCTTGCAACTTTTTAATATCTGACTTACTGTGAGAAGATGATTGGCTATTCTTCTTGTCCTGCTGCTTGTTCTTCAACTGCGGACAATCAGCCTTGTAGTGTCCAAGTTCGCCGCAATGATGACAACCTTGTCTATAATTCTTCACAAAGAACTTCTGCTTCTTGGACCCCTTTGCATCTGAAGTAGTCACCACCGACTTCAACTTGTGATGCTTGTTCCCATCCTTGTGTCCACGGCGATCATCACAACAATTCTCGACAGAAGGACTCCACGAACGCTTGTGAGACTTGTGCTTGTCATTGTCAAGTCGACGAGCCGCATCAAAGAGCTCCTCCAAACTCTTTGTAGGCTGAGAATGACGCAAGTGTTGCCGCATGCTCTCACTATGTAGGCCATCAATGAAGTAGGACTTGTTCTGATCTGGATCCTTCCTTGGAACACGACTAATCAAGCGAGTAAGCTTCTTCTGGCCACTTCCCAGCTCACATGGTTTCTTGCCACATCTTGAGAACTTCTGGTCCAATCCATTCCCAGTTTTGTTTGTAGAAAGCTGGTGGCATGCTATCCTCCCCTAGCATCTTGTCATCCTTGAGGTCATCTAGGGCATCCTTTAATTCTCGCAGCGTGAAAGGTCTCATTAGTTTGGTGTTCATTGCTGGGGTGTACTTGGTCGGGATATGCTCCAGCACTTGCTCAAGTTTCTCTTGCCTGACCTCATTCCATGGTTCCTCCTTGAAAAGCTGGGAGTAAGTGTTCTGCCATGTTGTGCAGGTCATCGATCTCTATGTGCAGTTGCCCTTGTTCATCCTTCAATCCGAATATTGGTGGGGAGACCACTTTAAATCTTATGGATCGATAGAACTCCCTGTTCAGCACGAGCTTGCTTGCGTACCATCTGATGTGTCTTGCTTTTAGGAAGGCTTCCATCTTGTCGGCCTCTATCCTTTCCAGTTGGCGCTTAACCTGGATTTTTTGAGCTTGTAGCCACGGGTCATCTGGGTTGGTGCGAAGGTTAGTGTTGATCGAGGTTAGGACTCTCCGAACCTTTTGGACTATGTTAAAGACACCTCTCCTATCTTTCCGGATATTGGCTTGAGCCTCTTGAGCGATTTGAAGGGTGAAGGAGTGTAGGTTCCCCTTGTGTTTTTCCCACTACTCGTGCTCCTGGTTATTGTTGGCTTGCTCCTCAAAGAACTTCTTGGGTATGGCAACTGGCTTCCTTGGACCTCTCGATCTTTGAAAGGGAAGTGTGAGTCTAATTGGATGGTGGTCCGAGAAGTCCGTGTAGATGTTGTCGATGTCCAACTTCCCCCCTTGCATGCATAGGTCCATGGTGAGGTAGAAGCGGTCCAGACGATGTTGTATGCCTCTATGTTGACGTTCTCACCATGTGAAGCGCGGATCATGTGTCACAAAACCTGGGATCTCGTAAGCGTCGCAGGTGCCAATTTGTAAGAGGAACGAGTTCCATGCAAGGCGTTCTGCACGTGTACGTCTATCCTGGATTATGCCTCCCCATTTATCCTCCTCGTGGTCCACGAAATTGAAGTCACCAGCCAGGATCCAATCATCGATTCTGGTTGGAAGACGACGCTGCAGAATTCGGAAGAAGTGTGCTCGTGAGGTGGAGCGGGATGCCGGGGCATAGATGTTCAACAGGCCTATGGTTCGGGTGTTTACTTTTAGCACTATCATGTGAGCACGTCCAGGGATTAGGATCTGGTGTGAGGTGCCTAGGGATTGCCATGGTCCTTTGGCGATGATGAGGGTTCCTCCTCACCTTCCAACTGCTAGGTTCCAGAAGTGTTCGCCTTGTGAGAACTTAAAGATTGTCTGGTGTTCTTGCATTCTATGCTTTTGGAAACAGAAAAAGTCACACTTTCCTATCACTCCTTCTAACTGGCAAAGGTATTGTCATAGCCTCGCCTTCTTGTCATTCCATAGCACTCTGTCCTTACTAATGCCTCCTACGTTCCATGAAAGCACGCTGAGATCAGTCATTGTCCTTGTTTGTGGTGATCCGATCGTGTTCCACCCATAAGAATTCACAATCTCTCCCTCCTCTTGCGGGGATGATGCTGCTTTTGGTGAGAAGGGCTGCGCGTAGCTCCATGTTGTTGCCCACGATTGTGGCATTGTCTACTTCCACATGGTACTTAAGATCCTTGATTACCTCGGACACTACCAAAAAGTTCTGTACTCCATTCTCTGGGAGCTGATCGCACGCCATGTGGAAGGTGGGTGTGACATATCCGACCGGAGGGCCGCTCCATAGTCCTAGGTACTTCTGGGGACGTGTGCTGCTCGAGACCGACTCGCAGACCAAGTTCAAGGCCGAGTTTGAGACCGAGTTCAAGACGGAGTCCGAGATCCGAAATCGGGTCTAAGACCGAGTCTGAAATTGAGTCCGAAGTCGAATCCGAAATTGGGTCCGAGATTGAGTCGAGATCGAGTCCGAGACCGAGTTTGAAGTCGGGTCCGAGATCGAGTTCGAGATCGAGTCCGAGACCGAGTCTGAGACCGAGTCCGAATACTAATACAGGTCAAGGGGTGAAAGCCCAAAGCATGTGTCTCTCAGGGGGGGGGGGGGGGGGGGGGGGGCCGGGGGCGCTGTAGGGGGTTCCAAAAGTATAATAGGGATAATGAGGTCCAAGAATCAGTCTTGAAGGAACTCTCCAGTAGTGCTTCCAAACTGGCTTGAGGTTGAGACTGGGGCCAAGGGGCCTTGGGTGGGAGTGAGCATGGACTCGAGTGGTGCCGGAGGGGCCACCCAAGGAAGTGCTCAGGAGCAGCTCCCACTCCTAAAAGGGAAACCGATTGCGGTGTTCCCAGCTCATGTGGAGTGGTCCTCGCCCTTCCTAGGGGCTTGGACCTTCCCTTTGGGATGGAAGTGGGGGGGTAGAGGTACCCATACTGGGCCATTAGGCCACGGTGTTTCGCCCCAACATCCCAAAGCATGTGTTGCACCCAAGACTTGGGATTTAGAGGGTCCCATGATCAAGTCTTGTGGTACCAAGGGATGTTAGGAACTTGGAGGCTTAGTGTGCTTGGCTGCTTGTGATTGCGGGGAGTGTAGCCGAACCTTAAGTCCAGTCTAACCCGGGGAGGGGGATTGAGAGAGATTTGGGAATCCGTGGATGGATGGCTAACGCTCCGTGGCTCGTGCAGTGAGTAGTTGAAACCAAGTAGGACCAAGTAGGAGCTAGTACCATAGATGGGAACCTTGGCGAGGGAACTTAGCTAAAGCTACGGCGGGGTTGGTCCGATAGACAAAGTAAGTTGGCAAATTGGAAAGGAAAAATTTGTAGCTTACACCTTCATCCGGTGAGGCATTCCTCTTTTCTTCTTTTTCTTTTACTTTTTTTCTTTCACTTTACTTTCATGGCTTCTTTTCTTATTTTCAAAGGGTGTTTCTCCACTGGACCATGGCTCTTACCTTGGATTTCATGCTTAGGCTACATTGCTGTTTTTATAGAGGTTTCTCACTTGGCTCAGTCTATATTCCAAGTTCTTTGGCCCTTCCCTTACCATTACTCTATTATACACATTCACCACACCCATTCCATATCATCTACACTCATAGATCCATCACCAATCACTCCTAGTAGTATTGCCTGCACTTACCTCTAGATGCCTATTTCACCATCATCCATATCTCTATTTGAGGTCATATTTACACCACATCACAGACACACATACATGCACTAGCAGCAGAAGACACCACCTCATTTGGACATGCTGTTTTCAAGATATCATTACGACCATTTACCGACAATGTGCTAGCTTTTTTGGAGTGACCTTTTTCCAACCAGGTGAACCTGTTCACTCAAGGCACCTAGATGGATCTTTAGGCAAGGCCACAGAAGCTAAAGCCACTTTCTCCTGCTCTAGCACTTAGTGGACATATGCCACCTCTCTTTACTAGCAATCCAATGATTATGCCATCCTTTTCAGCTATGGTTTTCTTCAGCCCGATACATCAGACTATAGGCCTAACACTTTTAGAAATGGCCACCTTCTCAAAGTGTTGGGGGAAGGAGGGGCACTTCCCCCAATGCTCGCTTAAACATGAAAAATGCTTCAATACTCTCCACAAAATGCCCCCCCTTTTGCCCTTGTGGGGCAAAGGTTTTATACAAGGAATATAGGGAATATTCTAAGGACCAGAATATTCCCTCTCTCTCTCTCACTCTCTCAATGGCCACGCCCTAACATGTGACCACGGTGGATTGCATTGGCTCTAGACGTGTGAGAACCCTCCGAAGAGTGTAGAGTGTACCTTTACTACTAATGCCAAGTGCTGGTAACTACGTGAAATAGTAGAAACTCTAGAAAACAAACTGGAAAAGGAAAGAAAAAAGGTAGGTGCAAAATTTGAAGACAGGGAAGAAAACCCAATGGGAAACCCTGTAGTCAAATTGGACCCTAAAATTAAAGGAAAGTGTAGAAAAAGTGTGAAAAAGGAGAAAATAGAGGAAAAAAAAAAGTGAGTACCCAAAGAACTTAACTCGTACCTGGATTTCATCTCAGGAAAGTGTAATATGCAAATGTAGCCTCGTGATGACTTCAGTTATGCTCCAAGGATTGGCTGAATTTGAGAAAGAAAGAGAGGTAAAAAAGGGGATGCATTGCCCAAGGGTGGTAAGTGTAGAAATGATGAAAGATAAAGTGATATGGTGGAGTGCCGAGATGGTGGTGGCACTCTGAGAAGGTGGCCATCTCTAAAATAAGAGTAATAAGGGTGAAAATGGAAGGAGACGTAGGCCTCAAACACATGTAACTGTTGACCTGAAGAGTAAGCGTTGACCTCTCGGAGTACCCGGTAGCCGGTAACCAGTAACTAGTAACCCAGAACTGGGGACCTGTAACCAGTAACCACTTGCTCTTGCTCCTACTCCTGCGCCTGCTCCAGCACCGATATGGTGGGGCGCCGAGATGGTGGTGGCACTCTGAGAAGGTGGCCATCTCTTAAAATGTTAGGCCAATGGTTTGATGTGTCGGACTGAAGAAGACAATAGTTGAAAAGGATGGCATAGTCGCTGGGTTGCTGGTAAAGAGAGGTGGCATGTGTCCATTGAGTGCTGGAGCAAAAGAAAGTGGTTTTGGCTTCTGTGGCCTCGTCTAAAGATCCATCTAGGTGCCTTGAGTGAACAGGTTCACCCGGTTGGAAAAAAGTTGCTCCAGAAAAGTTAGTGTATTATTGGCAAATGGTCGTAATGATATCTCAAAAATGGCACATCCAAATGAGGTGGTGTCTTTTGCTGCTGGTGCATGTACATGTGTCCGTGGTATGGTGTAAATGTGACCTCAAATGTAAATGTGCACGATGGTGAAAGAATGAAAGATGCAAGACGGGCATCTAGAGGTAAATGTGGGCAATGTTGCTGGAAGTGATAGGTGATGGAACTGTTAGTGTAGATGATATGCAATGGGTGTGGGAAATATATGGGGTATAGTAATGGTAGGGGAAGGTCCAAAGAACCTGGAACATAGACCAAGCCAAGCGAGGAACCTCCATACAAATGGCAATGCAGCTTGAGCATGAAATCCAAGGTATGGGCCATGGTCCAATGGAGAAACACCCCCTGAAAGTAGGAAAAGGAGCCATGAAAGTAAAGTGAAATAAAGGAAGAAAAAGAAAAAGAAAAAGAAGAGAAGAGGAACGGCTTATTGGATGAAGTGTTTGATGTGAGAGTGGTTGTGAGCGTGTGGGAGCTCATGTCCATCAGCATCAACTAGCACATATGCTCCACCTCCAATGTGTCACTGGACAAAGTAGGGGCTGGTCCAGCGAGGGGAGAACTTTGAAGGTGGCATCAACTCCTTGAGTAGAACAAGATTGCCATCCTCGAATGGTTCGGCAGACCACTAGCGATCAATGACAGACTTGATCTTCTGCTTGCCTCGAAGGAGATGTTCAGTCATGGATCGTCACTGTTCTTCCAACACAAGAACCTCCAAGTCATGTGCATGACTTAGCTTGTCCTCATTGCTAAACTGCATCGCTACTGCGTATCGAAGTGAAAGTGAGAGTGATGGCACCTAGATCTCCACTGGAAGCATGGCCTCTGTCCCATAGACAAGGGAAAATGGGCTCACGGAGATGGATGTCTTGAAGGACGTCCAAAATGCCCACAACGCCGTAACCAAGTGCTCGTACCAACACTAGGGGTGATCCTCCACAAGCTTTGAGATGACTATCTTCAATATCTTGTTGCTAGACTTGGCTTGGCCATTGCACTCAGGATAAAAGCTACTGCTCTTTACGTGCTTGACCTGCAACTGCTGGAGAAGATGCTGCATCACCTGTCCAAGGAAGCTGCTGCCACGATTAGAAATCAAAACAGCAGGAACTCCGAATTGGCAAATGATGTACTCATAGATGAAATTTTCTGTAGACTGTTGATTTGCCTGTCATAGAGGGGTGGCCTCAACCCATTTTGTGAAATAGTCCATTGCCATGATGATGTATCACTGTCCTTTTGAGCTCGGTGGGTTGATCGGGCTGACGAAGTCAAGTCCCCACTAGAAAAAGGGACCTAGAGAAGTAATGAGCTAGAAAGGAAGACGTGGAACATGGCTCCGGGGTGTTGGGGGAAGGAGGGGCACCCCCCCCCCCCCCCCCAACGCTCGCTCAAACACGAGAAATGCTTCACTGCTCTTCACAAAATGCCCCCCTTGTGAGGCCAGGGTTTTATACAAGGAAGATGGGGAATATTTTGAGGACCAGAATATTCCCTCTCTCTCTCTCTCTCTCAGTGGCCACACCCTAACATGCAACCACAGTGGATCGCGTTGGCTCCAGACGCGCGAGAACCCTCCGAAGAGTGTAGAGTGTACCTTTGCTACTGATGCCAAGTGCTTGTAGCTGCATGAAATAGTAGGAACTCTAGAAAATAAAGTGGAAAAGAAAGAAAAGAGGTAGGTGTGAAGTTTGGAGATAGGGAGGAAAACCCGTCAGTCAAACTGGACCTTGAAGTTGAAGAAAAAGTGCGGAAAAAGTGTGAAAAGAGGGGGAAAAATAGGGGAAAAAGAGTGTGAGTACCCAAAGAACATAACCCGTACCTAGATTTCAGCTCAGGAAAGTGTAATATGCAAATGTAGCCTCGTGATGACTTCAGTTATGCTCCAAGGATTGGCTGAATTTGAGAAAGAAAGAGAGGTAGAAGAGGGGATGTGTTGCCCAAGGGTGGTAAGTGTGGAAATGATGAAAGATGGAGTAATATAGTGGAGCGCCAAGATGGTGGTGGCACTCTGAAATGGTAGCCATTGATAATGGTTGGCCCGTAGAATAAGCGTTGACCACTCGGAGTAGCTGGTAACTAGTAACTGGTAACCAGTAACTGGGGACCTGTAACCTGTAACCGATAACCACTTGCTCTCGCACCTACTCCTGGGCCTGCTCCAGCATTGATATGGTGGAGTGATATAGTGGAGCACCAAGATGGTGGTGGCACTCTGAGAAGGTGGCCAGTCTGATGTGTTGGACTGAAGAAGTCAGTAGCTGACAAAGATGTCGGAGTCACTAGGTTGCCGGTAAAGGGAGGTGGCATGTGTCCACTGAGTGCTGGAGTAGAAGAAAGTGGCTTCGGCCTCTGTGGCCTCACCTAAAGATCCACCTAGGTGCCTTGAGTGAACAGGTTCACCTGGTTGGAAGAAAGTCACTCCAGAAAAGCTAGTGCGTCGTCGGCAAATGGTTGTACGAATATCTCGGAAATGGCATGTCCAAATGAGGTGGTGTCATTTGCTGCTGGTGCACGTATGTGTGTCCGTGGCATGATGTAAATGTGACCTCAAACGGAGATGTGAATGATGGTGAAAGAATGAAAGATGCAAGACGGGCATCTAGAGATAAGTGTGGGCAACATTGCTGGAAGTGATTGGTGATGGAACAATGAGTGTAGATGGTATGGAATGAGTGTGGGAAATGTGTAGGGTATAGTAATGGTAGGGGAAGGGCCAAAGAACCTGGAATATAGACCAAGCCAAGCGAGGAACATCCATACAAATGGCAATGCAGCCTGAGCATGAAATCCAAGGCATGGGCCATGGTCCAATGTAGAAACACCCCCTGAAAGTAGGTAAAGGAGCCATGAAAGTAAAGTGAAATAAAAAAAGAAAAAGAAAAAGAAAAAGAAGAGAAGAGGAATGCCTTATTAGATGAAGTGTTTGATGTGAGAGTGGTTGTGAGTGTGTGGGAGCTCATGTCCATAAGCATCAACTAGCATATATGCTCCACCTCCAATGTGTCACTGAACAAAGTAGGGGCCGGTCCAGTGAGGGGAGAACTTCAAAGGTGGCGTAAAGATGCAAGACAGGCATCTAGAGATAAGTGCGGGCAACGCTGTTGGAAGTGATTGGTGATGGAACTGTGAGTGTAGATGGTATGGAATGAGTGTGGGAAATGTGCGGGGTATAGTAATGATAAAGGAAGGGCCAAAGAACCTGAAACATAGACCAAGCCAAGCGAGGAACCTCCATACAAATGGCAATGGAGCCTGAGCACAAAATCCAAGGCATGGGCCACAGTCCAATGGAGAAACACCCTCTGAAAGTAAGAAAAATAGCCACGAAAGTAAAGTGAAAGAAAGGAAGAAAAAGAAAAAGAAAAAGAAGAGAAGAGGAACGCCTCATTGGATGAAGCGTTTGAGATGAGAGTGATTGTGAGCATGTGGGAGCTCACGTCCATCAGCATCAACTAGCATATATGCTCCGCCTCTAATGTGTCGCTGGACAAAGTAGGGGCTGGTCCAGCGAGGGGAGAACTTCAAAGGTGGCGTAAAGATGCAAGACGGGCATCTAGAGATAAATGTGGGCAACGCTGCTAGAAGTGATTGGTGATGGAATTGTGAGTGTAGATGGTATGAAATGAGTGTGGGAAATGTGCAGGGTATAGTAAATGATAAAGGAAGTGCCAATGAACTTGGAACATAGACTGAGCCAAGCGAGGAACCTCCATACAAACGGCAATGCAGCCTAAGCACAAAATCCAAGGCATGGGCTATGGTCCAATGGAGAAACACCCTCTAAAAGTAAGAAAAGTAGCCACAAAAGTAAAGTGAAAGAAAGGAAGAAAAAGAAAAAGAAAAAGAAGAGAAGAGGAACACCTCACTGGATGAAGCATTTGAGATGAGAGTGATTGTGAGCATGTGGGAGCTCATGTCCATCAGCATCAACTAGCATATATGCTTCGCCTCTGATGTGTCGTTGGACAAAGTAGGGGCCGGTCCAGCGAGGGGAGAACTTCGAAGGTGGCGTAAGCTCCTTGAGTAGAACGAGATTGCCATCCTCGAATGGTTCGGCAGACCGCTGGTGATCAATGACTGACTTGATCTTCTGCTTGCCTCGAAGGAGATGTTCAGTCGTGGATTATCACTGTTCTTCCAAGGCAAGAACCTCCAAGTCACGTGCATGAAGCTTGTCCTCATCGCTAAGTTGCATCACTGCTGCGTATTGAAGTGAAAGTGAGAGTGATGGCACTTGGATCTCCACTGGAAGCACGGCCTCTATCCCATAGACAAGGGAGAATGGGGTCCAGAGATGGATGTCTTGAAGGACATCCGAAAGGCCCACAACACCGTAACCAAGTGCTCATGCCAACGCCTTGGGTGATCCTCCACAAGCTTTGAGATGACTGTCTTCAATATCTTGTTGCTGAACTCCGCTTGGCCATTGCACTCAGGATAATAGCTGCTGCTCTTCACGTGCTTGACCTGCAGCTGCTGGAGAAGATGCTGCATCACCTGTCCAAGGAAGCCGCTGCCTCAATCAGAAATCAAAACAGCAAGAACTCCGAATCGGCAAATGATGTACTCGTAGACAAACTTTGTTGTAGACTATTGATCTGCTTGTCGCAGAGGGGTGGCCTCAACCCATTTTGTGAAATAGTCCGTCGCCACGATGATGTATTGCTGCCCTTTTGAGCTCGGTGGGTTGATTGGGCCGACGAAGTCAAGTCCCCACTGGAAAAAGGGACCAGGAGAAGTGATGAGCTGGAAAGGAAGACGTGGAACATGGCTCCGGGGGTTGAACCATTGGCACTACTCACATGCCTTTGCATAGGCCAAGCTGTCCTAGTGAATCCGAGGCCAAAAGTAGCCATGGCTCAAGAGGAGCTATGCTGTAACCCGTCCCGAGAAATGCCCCGCACAAGAGTGGAAAGCACGAAGGAGCCCAGGGACCTCGTGTTCCCCCACACACCACAACAAAACTTCTTGAGAAGTCCTCCTGTAAAGGTGTCCATCAAGAAGGCAAAACCCTTGTGCTCGGATCTCCAACGCCTTTTGTTGTACTGGTGAGGAATCTGCTAGGAACTGACTTGAATCCAGGTACACTACAATGACATGTCCTGTAATGTTGCTGGGACCACAAAGGAGGTAGCTTCAGCAACCAGGAACTCTCTCAGATCCATCACACGCTTCCACCGCATGTGAAAAGTTGGCTGGAACTCTTGGATGGTCACAATCTAGGATAAAGTACGAGGATTGTGAACCGATCACTATAAAAGAAAGGTTAGCACATTAAAATAGACGTGGAAATGGATACAGGCTCTAGCGAGAAAGTGCTGAAAACGCTCCAAGGTGTAAACAACAGCCACTGCTTCTTTTTCTGCATCCACGTACTTCTTCTTAGTCTCCTTAAACAAATGTGAGGCATAGTATGTTGCATGTGGTGGTTTGCTGGGCTGTGAACATTGGCAAAGGCATACTCCAAAAGCCTCTGTACCTGTTGTGATGTAAATGTCAAAAGGAAGTTGTCGTTCTGGTTGTTGGAGGACTGGGGCCGTGCGGAGCGACTGCTTCAGTGATTCAAAGGCTTGTTGCTAGGACTCACCCTAGATAAATGGAATGTTGTGTTGTAGCAGAGCTATCAGGGGCCGTGAACGTGCGACATAGTTGTGGAGGAAACAGCAAAAGAAACCTGTTTGCCCGAGGAAGCTGCAAAGCTGCTTCAAGTTGGTTGGTGGGTTCCGATCCAGAATCTCCTGAGCCTTGCCTACTTGGGGTTTGATCCCATCCTGTGAGACATCAAAACCTAGTAACCGGCCTTCAGTCACCCCAAATTTACACTTTGCCGGGTTCAATGAAAACCTGTGTTGTTGGCATCGAGTGAAGATCTCTTCCAAGTGCACAAGGTGATCCTTAAAGGAGTCAGAGGTCATGCACAGATCATCCATATACACCCTCAAGGTGCCTCCAATCAAGTCGTGAAAGGCATGGGTCATAAAGCGCTGAAAAGTAGCTCCAACGTTGCACAAGCCAAATGGGAGGACGTTGAAAGCAAAGACGCCCCAAGGTGTCAAGAAGGCCGTAAGATCTCGATGATCCGGATGAATGAAGATCTGGTTGTACCCTGAAAAGCCTTCCATTAAAGAGTAGTACCGGTGTCCAGCCATCTCATCCACAATCACATCGATAAATGGAGTTGGAAAATAGTCTTTCGCAGTTGCCTTGTTCAAGTCTCGAAAGTCAATGCATAGGTGGAGTTTTCCATTTGCCTTGTATGCAGGGACAAAATTGGCCACCCAGTCTGAGCTCTAAAAAGGGTAAATAAAGCCGGCTGCCAGTAGTCGCTCAATCTCCAACTTCATCTCCGAGTGAGCTGCCGGGCTGAAACGCTGCATCTTTTGACGGACTGGTTTGGCTGACTCTGAAAGCACAATACTATGCATGATTGTGTCCATGGGAACTCCTAGAAGCTAGCTGTAGTCCTAAGCAAACACGTCCTTGAAACCATGAAGGAGATCCAAGAGCTTTGCTGCGTTTGTTGAAGCAAGTGATGTGGCGATAAAGACCGGGTCCTTGTCATCACCTACAAAAACAGCATGAACCCTAGAGTCTGGAGAAACCTTGGGCTCATCGATCTTTGATTCCTCCCTGACACTGGAAACCGAAGCGTAGGGAGTGCCTTTTTCTTCTTGCATCATGGTGATTGCTTGATGTGATAACTTGTCTGCCCAAAAGTTTTCTTCATGGGGGACACTTTGAAAAGACACCTCAGAGAACTCATCCTTCAGGTTGACCGCCCGCTACCATAGCTCTTTCAGGTTCTCTTTGCGGACTTGGTATTCTCCAGTAAGTTGGCGTATGATGAGTTGCACATCTCCAACAAAAGTGACTCACCTAAACTTGAGATCTGTGGCCAACTTCATGGCACTGATGACAGCCAAGTACTCTACTTCATTAGCTGATGTTGCTGGCAAAGTGATAGAGGGTTGGCTACTTTGTTCTTTGCAAAATCAATCATCCAAACTCCAATGCTGGCAACCTGGTTTTTGGGGCAGAAAGCACCATCAAAATAAGCTATAATCATAGAAGTGTCCTCTTCCTCAAATAAAGATGCTGGGGACACCACATCCGATAAGACCGTCTCTGGTAAGTCTGGTAAGAACGTTGCTGCTGGTAAGTCTGGCAAGAACGTCTTTGTTTGTTGTTCTCTTTGCTTCTGATGCTCTAAGCGCTCGATGTCCAATGCAAGGACTGCAGCCAAGTACTCCGCAAGTGAAGGAAGATCCTCCACCGAAGTCCAGTCCAAGTCTGGTGCTAAAGTTTCAGTGTAATACCCTTGGATCTGTACTGGGGGCTCCACGGTAGGAAATTCTGAACTCAAAGAGTTATAACCTGCATGCAGCATGTCTGATTTGCTTGATTCTTCCTGCCAGTTGTGTGACTGGATGTTATCTTCCATCTCCAAAAAACAACATGACAAAATACACTCGGAGTCGTCAGCTACCGTGATTTTAGTAGGAAGATGTTAGCCGTGTAACACCTCAAATAGTTGCTGAGGAGAATTGAGTTCAACTGTGTCTTGTGAAAGATGGGCCTGGTCTGGAGTGACTGTGTCATCTAGCTCCATAAGAGAAAGTCAGTCCCATGCAAGAAACGAGTCAAGAAGCCCTTCCTCTACCAAGAGACACTCCGGAAAGCTGGATGTAGCTGCCCATACTTTATAAGCCTTGTCATTGAATAAAGAGGGCCTGTCTAGAGGCTTGGCCTTACTCTCAAATAAAGAGAGTGAAGCTGAGAGATGTCTCGGGCTACTTGACTCACCTCCAACCATGTCAATCACATTGCATGAGAAAGCATCCATCATATAGATGGTCGATGCCACCACCAACTCAAGAAAAACCTCTGTGAGCTCAAGAGGAAAGTATGGTGTGGAGGCCATCTTAGTCCGAGCTTGCTGGGCTTGCTGAGAAAGAGCTCTGCCGTGGTTGTTGAAAAGGGTGGCACTGTCGGTTCCATCGTTAATTTCCATCTTGCCTTTTGCACTGTCGATAGTGCAATGAGCTGTGACTTGCCATGAGCAGCCAAGGATGATAGAGTCCTTCAAAGAGGACGTTCCAAGACGTTGGTAGTCAACCACTAGGAAATCCACCTTAGAAATAACAACCTGCACAAAGACCTTGACACCACAGCAAATGCCCACTGGAGGAATAGTGTGGTTTGCGAACTTCTTGAGCATGATGGAGGAGCTCTCAGTGATCTATAGCTGTGTTGAAAGGGCAGCTTCGAGAGAGATAATGTCGCCTCCAGAACCGGAGTCAACCAAAGCATCCATCCTACAAGAGGAAGTACCGATCTACACCAGGACGAAGAACAGACCAGGATCTCCACTGTATCTTGTCATGTCGACAATGTGCACCTCTTGAGGAGTCCTCTTGAGAGTGTTCTCTGGTGTTCCTGACCCTGCAAACTTCTCCAAACGCTGGCCAAATCCCGGGACAAGACACAACATGTCTTGGAACGAAAAGGTGATGGGAGTGTCAACCAGCTGTTGAAGAACCGGCTCCAGAACAGGAATAGCTGTTGGTGAGATCTTAGGAGGAGAAGAGAGAAGTGACTTGAAGGGGAGCTTACAAGCCTCCCTCTGTGTCATCGGGCCTGATGCCAATGGAGATTCACTCTCAACCAACACCGGGGATCTGTGGCAAGCTAAGCGGCTACCTTCTTCTTCACTTGGGCTCGAGTGGCTGCGGTTTGCTGCTGTTGCCTATAGAGTTCCTCGGCTACCAAAATCATGTTGACCGATGAGGCTAGTGCCTTGCACTTGTTTGACAAAGGGGCTGCCTCATGTGCTTGTCGCTCCAACTGCTCCTAATATGTCTCTGGACCCCAAGGCGGTGTGGAGTTATCAGCGAAGAGATGTTGTTGGACACGTTGAAAAGATGGAGGCCGAAGCTCTAGGTGAAGCTTGAAGTAGTGCTATGTGTTGTGTGTGTTCGTCTCGCAGTGAGTGCATCAACGGGATTTAAATCTACATTCCCAAGCTGTAGCGGCCTCTTTCCTGGACTCCACCAGCTCTTGGAGCAATTTGTCATGGTGTGATTGCTACTGAAGAATGATCTCCTTCAGCTGCCGCATCTCATTGGCAAAGTTCTCAAGAGCTGGGGGTGTCTGCTCAATAGCAACAGGCTTTGGTTTAGACGGGCGAATAGCTGCACAAGGTGACTCTAATGGGATAATGACTTGATCGAAATCAACTCTAGCAATCCCTAGGTTGACCAGAAGCTCTCTTTCCACCTTCGTGGCAAACGAAAATGCCTCACGGCAAGACCTGAATGTCTTCTTAAGAAGTTTCCACTGCAAGTTCCTGTGTAGACTTGCTGTGAATGCTGTGATCCCCTATTGCTCATCTTGGACTACTCTACGATCTTAACACTGCTTCCAGTAAGCTAATAACCGTGTGATGTAGTCAGGAACAGACTCGTGAACACCCTACTGGAACGAAAAGAGGTCGACAAGTAGCCGATTTGTGGGGTTTTCCTCAACGAAGCATTCTCTGAAAGAGGCAAGTAGTGTCCAAAAGTCTGTCTGGTCCTCTGGGATGAGAGAATCTGCCCAAGTTGCTGCTTTGCCTTTGAGAGACTGCAGGAAGTCGTGGCACATACGATCATCGTCGATGATCATGTTTGTGGTGCAGTAGTAATCAAAGCGACTGATATGCAATGTTGGAGAGACTATTCCAACACCTGAGAAGACTGGTAGATCACTCCCCTTCTGCAGAACATGGAATTGAGGTCGAGTTAAAGGTAGCTGCGCCATAGCTCATAGATCTAAGGCACTGGAATCTACCAAGGATGAAGAGGACTCGGCCCGAGAAGGTGCAGTGTCGTACCTAAGCTACCTTTGGATGTTAGAAAATTTACTCCATACCTTAGGGCCTTGAGGTATGGTGAAAGGGTGCCAATTTGTCGTACGTTTAGTTTGTACCGGCATCAAATAACTTGAACACTGCAAATGCCCGGTCAAGGCAACCGGGCAAGAATGATAGGAGCAAGAAGACTGTAGGCTAGTGCTCAAGTTGCTCAAAATGCCTGTGACAAAGAGAAATAAGGGTCGAAATGGAAGGAGATGTAGGCCTCAAGCACGCATAACCATTGACCCATAGAGTAACCGCCAGAGTAGCCACGAGAGGAGCCACTGGAGTAGCTGTTGGAGTAGCCACTGGAGTAGCCAGTAGCTGGTAACTAGGGTAGCCGCTGGAGCAGCCACTGGAGCAGCCGCTAGAGTAGCCGGTAGCTGGTAACTGGGGTAGCCGCTAGAGTAGCCGCTGGAGTAGCCGCTGGAGTAGTAACCGGTCACCAGTAACCGGGGATCTATGACCTGTAACCAGTAACCCCTGCTCTCGCTCCTACCCTTGCGCTTGCTCCAACACCAACTCCTATCCTTGTGCCTATTCCTACTGTACCTGTTCCTACGCTAACTCTTGTTCTTGCTCCTCCTCTTCTTGTTCCTACAGTTACCTATTCCTTGAAGATTGCTTCGTTCCCAAAGAACCCCCAACAAAGTTTAACCCAAAAGAGAAAAATGAGTCCTCTAGTCTCGATCCTTCTCCATTTTGACTGTTAGTGCGCTAGTTGGAAAGGGCTCAGCCCCGTCTACCCTCTATTGTAGGAATGTGGGAAGAAGCCGCCTCAATATTCCCCGAAATCCACGAAGAGGTAGCCTAGAACGCCAACATTGTGGAAAAACATGTGTATATCCATGATGTAGATTGATACTAAGGCGCCATTGGTATTTCTGGAAAGCCTAGGACCAGGAGCACCTCTAGAAACAAACGGCAGCCAAAACAAAGCCTGGAGGAGCACGAATTCCTGCTACAAAGATGACCCAACTTGGTTGGAGAAGAGAATCCTTTTGCATGCTGTCAATTCACCCAAATCTAGTGCCAAGAACCACCACTACTCATAGATCTTGGCCAGATCTACAAGCCCAAATGCGCTACCTTGAGAAATTTAGCCGAGGATTCAGGCAAAAAAGTGAAAATGCTTATCCAAACGAGCCAAGAAACGTTGTATCTCTTCAAATATTGCATGGCTTGATGAGCGCCATACCTTGCTGGAAAGAGGAGCTCCAGACCTATCCAACACACCCAGGATCAAACAAAACCAACGCAAGACAAACAAGGAATTCCTTCTTAAACTCTGGATCTCCAATGCCTTTTGTTGCACTGGTGAGGAATTTGCTGGGAACTGACCTAAATCCAGGTACACTACAATGTCCTGTAATGCTGCTAGGACCACAAAGGAAGTAGCTTCAGCAACCAGAGACTCACTCGGATCCATCACTCGCTTCCGCCGCATGTGAAAAGTTGGTTAGAACTCTTGGATGGTCACAATCCAAGATAAAGTGTGAGGACTATGAACCGATTGTTGTAAAAGAAAGGTCAGCACATTAAAACAAACATGGAATTGGATATGGGCTCCAGCGAGAAAGTGACAAAATCACTCCAAGGTGTAAACAACAGCCACTGCTTCTTTTTCCGCATCCACATATTTCTTTTCAGTCTCCTTGAACGAATATAAGGCATAGTATGTTGCATGTGGTGACTTGCCAGGCTGTGAACATTGGCAAAGGCATACTCCAAAAGCCTCTGTACCCGTTGTGATGTAAATGTCGAAAGGAAGTTGTCGTTCTGGTGTTGGATTATCGGGGCTGTGCGGAGTGACTGCTTCAGTGATTCAAAGGCTTGTTCCTGGGACTCACCCTAGACAAATGGAACGTTGTGTTGTAGCAGAGCTATCAGAGGCCGTGAATGTGCAGCATAGTTGTGGAGGAAACTGCAAAAGAAACCCGTTTGCCTGAGGAAGCTGCAAAGTTGTTTCACGTTGGCTGGTGGGTTCCAATCTAGAATCTCTTGAGCCTTGGCTACCTAAGGTTTGATCCCACTTTGTGAGACATCAAAACCTAGCAACGGGCCTTCAGTCACCCCGAATTTACTCTTTGCTGGGTTCAATGAGAACCTGTGTTGTCGGCAGTAAGTGAAGATTTACTCTAAGTGCACAATCTAGTCCTTGAAGGAGTCCAAAGTCATGCACAGATCATCCATATACACCCTCAAGGCGCTTCCAATCAAGTCGTGAAAGGCATGAGTCATAAAGCGTTGAAAAGTAGTTCCGGCATTACACAAGCTAAATGGGAAGACGTTGAAAGCGAAGACGCCCCAAGGTGTCCGGAAGGCCGTAAGATCTTGATGATCAGGATGAATGAAGATCTGGTTGTACCCTGAAAAGCCATCTATGAAAGAGTAAGAACGGTGTCCAGCCATCTCATCCACAATCGCATCGATAAATAGAGTTGGAAAGTGATCTTTCGCAGTTGCCTTGTTCAAGTCTCGAAAGTCAATGCATAGGCAGAGTTTTCCATTTGCCTTGCGTGCAAGGATGAGATTGGCCACCCACTCTGAGCTATCCAAAGGGTAAATAAAGTGAAGTCATTTCACAAAGTCAGACTAGAGGGATTAGAGAGAGAAGGATGGAAACCCTAGGCACAAGGCACTCCACAAAGTTCTGGCGCTCGCTTCCCCTCTACTTCCCACAGCTTCCTGGATCACTCCCAAGCTGCTCACCATGGATCTGTCACTAGGCACCTTTGTTCACGGCCGTACTCTGGAGTGTGCGGAACCCACTTGTCAATATCGTTACTGGCCGTGCAAAGGTCCCGATTCTCCACGGCTCCCCTCTGGTCAAGCACTTCCCCTGCAAAAATCCCAATCTCTCCCCCATCGTTCTAATTCCCCCACCAAGCTGCTGACCGACACCGCCAAGAATCCCCTGGTTCAAGCTCGCTCCACCCAACAGAAGGTCCACGAGGATCCATTTGGGTAGTGAAGAGATCGCTCTAGGATCACCAGTCCCAATAGGATTGCTGGCTTCACGGTTCACAAGCTTCTTTAGTCCCCCTGGTTGATCACAAAGAGGACTCAACAGCAGACTGATCAGTGGCAAAAGTCTCCCCCCCCTCCTCCTCCCCAAGGAAAAAAGAAGAGGGCTACACCTGACTGGAGGAATGGACGCCTAGAGCACTGGAAAGGGCAGAAGCACCCAAGAAGCAAAACAAGTGCCAATAGCTCCAAGTTCTGGTCCTTAGAACACGAGGACACTAGAAAGGCATTTCACAGGCGTGGCAGCAACAGACGAACACAGACAGTCTGATGAACTTGGATTGATACTCAGGAGCAATTGGGACAGCCCTCAATGACCCACAAAGATTGTCCTCTCCTACACCCATGAATCGGCAAAACGTGATCCTCCCTCGGACCTCAAAACTGTAGAAAGCGTCATGGCAAGAGGCACACAGGTATGGACTTCGATCAATTGTTCCACCCTCGGATCATTTTTCACCTGGTCGGGAGCATCCCTCCCCAAGAATCCATGATCCGCCCGATTGAAAATTTCTTCCCGCTTAGATGAAGCCCATGCGAGAAATGGCTAAGTCCCAAGCACTGTCAGGATTGTTCGAAAAAAGATCCAACGGCCTAGAGCAGACAGCAATAAACACCAAAAAATCACGCACAAGGACGACCGTACACACACCGAGCCGATCAGCATCGCAACCATCGGATCGCGAGGGGCAAGCTCCAACCGAAGGATCTGCTGCCTTCCCCACGCACAAGTCCCAGCCATGGCTAAGATCAACTGTGGCAAGATCACACGGTCCATAATGGATGGGAAAGACGACAGAGGAAAAAAAAAATCACGCCACCATCCCCCCACATCGCCATCACCCCGACAATCATCAAGAGGGCAGTCAAGTGTACAGACCGCCTCGAACCAACACAACGTACGGCGGGAGAATCACCAAGATTGTGATACACCATCAAAATCCAAGGTGAACTTAAGAGGGAGCGCGTCCAATCACACGCATCCATGTACCCCCCCGCCAAGAGCAATAGCAACAACCCTAAACTTACCATTGCCCAGAAAAGTCGAATCGAGTTCGAGAGCGACTAGAGAGCGGATGAAAGCAAGCGGAGAAAGGAGAAAAGAAGAGGAGCATCACACCAGCAACCAAGAGGTCAGTTCTCCTCCCCACCCCCTCGGTCCCCAACTTGTCTCCTCTCCACCCTCTCGATCACACGCTGACTTCTCTCCCCTCCCTCCCCCACGGCTTGGCCCCCCACACGCCCCCCTCTCCGACTCAAAAAACTGCCAGCAGTACCTCAACAGAACCACCGCATCATCCTCGAGGAGTAGCGTTGATCCGTGAACTCTTTGCTGAACAGGACCAGAACAAAGAAGGAAATGCCACATACAAAGAACATGTGAAAATGTGGTCCACCACTGGAGGATGAACTGGAAGATCCCCTCCACACGAACACGACTAAGAACACCCTTGATGACGAGGAAAGAGCTACGGCGAAGCATCAACCAAAAACAAGAAGCACAGGGATGAAGCTCTCGATCAAGCTCAAGCAGCGCCCACCGCCGCTCTTGAAGGACAACGAAGCTGCAAAACCAGAACTAGAGGCAGATGCAGCCCAAGCCCCCCCGCCCCAGCCAACAACAGCAGCAAAAACAACTAGAGAACCAACTCGAGCTGCTCCCTCCTTGTCTGCCGATACAACCAAGATCACAAAGAAGAAGAAACCGACTGCGACCGGGGGCAAAAAATCAAAGGGAGCTTTAGAGGCCTCATCTTCCAAGCAAATGATTATCCCTCCGCTGAACACAACACCGCTGGTCAGGACGTCCACTTTTGAAAGGATCCCATCGGTCTCAGCTCTGGAGGAAATTGGCAAGTATGGGGATGAAATGCTGGAGGACATGCCACAACAGACCTCGCTTGACTCACACTCTTCCTTGCCGGGTTTGAGCACGCTGTTCATAGACACACAGTAGAGGGAATGAGTCATCCAAGCGGCGACAGAGGAGAGGCAGGGGAAAGAGGTGGACTCGGAGGGGGACCAGATTGAAAAGACCACCCCAGCAACCACCAAGGCTCCAGAAACACCAGCTCCGAGAGTTTCGACCGAGACCAACAAGGAGAAAGCAATACTAGCCGTCCCGCTCAAGAAGATCCCGGGGGCATCCCCCACACTTGGCGGTGCACCCAAGCCAGCCCTTACGGCCAAGGGTTCATAGCAACTGAGATTAGATGTCTCCATCTCACTCACCATGTCCTTGGTGCCACTTACACCAAAGCGTTCAAGGTAGATATGCTAAGCTTTCACACTAAGCAATTTAACTGTGCATCACGACTCCGAGGCATCCCTCGCTTGGCGGTGTGCCCAAACCAGTCTCCCCACTGAGAGTCCATGACCACCGAAATATGAGTGTCCTCATATTCCAAACCATCACCACGCCCTAGTGAGTTGGGACTCGAACTCAAGTACTAGAGGGTCGGGACTCGAACCCAACCTCCGTATATGCATCTACGGACGGCATCACCCAGGATGCCTGGCGTGACTCCCCACACCGGTGCACCAACTTATATTTAAAGCGCACTATAGATCACAACTTAAGAACCTAGTTCCTCCGCACTACCGAGTCCTCTCACTTGACATGTCTGTGATCATGCATGGACTCCTCCATGCTTGGCCCCATGGGCCACCCCTTTGAAGTTGGTCCTTCAACTAGGGTATTCGTTCCCCCGACTTGCCAATCTCACTTAGCAAGTTATCCGGCCACCGTAACATGGTTCATGCATAAGCATGAAAGTCCTCAATCATTGACTTTCGTTCAAAGCCCTCTCTTTGAACACTCGGGAACTACTTACCCAACCTTGATAACCTCGCTTCATGGCAAGCTTCAAGACCATGCTTCTGTTGCGCCACTCTGATTTCGTGCGTTCTATGAACCATTTACACTTGGCTTTTTAGGTATCCAGCTACCTAAAATTGTCTTTAGGAACCTTTCGAAGGAACTCTGTCCCTTTAGCTTGCTAAGGCCTCTCCTTTCGCAAGCTTTCCAATTGCTATATAGTCTAACATGGACAATCCCATTTTTTTGACTCTCCATGGCATCCTAATAACAATATGCTTGAGCACCCACTTGATTCTCCACTCCCAACTTGCATAACCACCCTTGGTCATGCCTGTCAATTCCTATGGTTCGGTTCTATCCCTTTACTACTTGCCTTTTGGCCTCATACATTTCCTTCGGTCATTCTCTTCCAGACTAGGAAGATAACTTTGCACTTTCTACCATGCTTTGGCAAGTATTCATAGGGATGAACCTACCTAACAGCCTAGAAGTGGTTCCTCAATCTAGGTTTGCTCACCTTGTAATCCCATACCCTAGGATTATCGTTGCTACTTATGGGCTTTTATATGCCCATCATTAGCCTTGCCAAAATCCCTTTTTGGTTTTGTCTTATTCGGGTAGACGGACTTCCCCCGTCTCCGCAACCTTGGACATTTGGATAGCACCTCCTATCCATCATTCACTAGGGACTTTGTCCCTTAGGCCTTATCCGTGCCCTCACGGCACCAAACACCACCTCCTGGTGTTCCAGAGTGCTTTGGTGTCCCAATAATGGTTTCTTTGACAATGAGCATTTCCTTTACGACATTGACTTACTATATCATAACATAAGGAATTCCTCCCCTATAAGGGTATATCTAACTTCTTTATCCCAACAAGAAGTTTTAGGTAGCTGCCTTCTACCAGTTTAACGATTTATTTTGCACATTTTGCTTAGTTGCCTTATAGTTGTCAAGTCCTACAACTCATTGCTGGTGCTTCCACACCTCCATCATTATCTGGGTCACCACACTCTAACCACATACCTTCCAACATAGGCTATACTATTCCCATTTCCATTGGGATTCCTTTGGAAGGGGTTTTCATAAACTCGCCAACTTGACCTCAAGGTAGCACACCTTGGCACCTTCAGTGTCTCCACACCATCGGCTCCACGAGCCTACCTTTATGACACTTCTTACTTGTGTCTAGGTCTTTTTGCCAGTCTCTTATGCCAATTATCCATTAGCATTGCACCATAGAGTCCACGCACAACTTTGTGTCAAAGTTGTTTTCTTCCGGGAAATTCTTTCCTACGACTTTAGCATGGCACCTTCTTCCATCAATGAGATATGTACTGTTCTCATACTTGGGTCTTAAGATCCTCCCCATCCTTCATGGGGCACCACACACCTCAGTCTAAATGATTTTACCAATCCTTCAGGATCATCCCTTGACTCTACTTGAGTCATCTAGCATTTTCGGACTTTGCCAATCCAATGACCCATAAGGTCCTATTTTTGAGGTGCCAGCACACTGGAATACAACTTCGTGTATTTATGTCCTATTCATAAGGACCGTCTTTGCAAATGTCACTCTAACACTTTATTATTTTCTATTCTCTGTGGGCTACCTTTGTCCTTTAGGACTACCCATCCATATGATGAGAATACTGACTCATCCTTTGAGCGCACCCTCAATTCCTTGGGTTTATTCCAGCATTTATAAAAGGTAACATTGGCTACCACTTCAAGGACTCGTGTCCTCGTCCATACTTGACCTCTCACGGTCATCCATTCCGGTCTCACCTTCATGAGCACCAGCCTTAATTATGTGAGGATAATCTTGTGACTCCTTTATTGTTTTTGGAGTTTTTATCTTCCCCGTGATCCCAACTATAGTTGTTTACCACAATTACATTAGCCAATTTGCTGAGTCAAACACTCATCTGGATCACCTCCTCAACTCAATGAGAAAAACCTTACACTATCCCCAAGATCCCAAAGTCATTCCATTATTGGCCCTTTTCTCTTCACCACCTTGTCTACAAATTCCCACATGAACTGTAATGGAGAGCCATGTCTTCCCGACCTGCTACTCCTCAAGGATAGGCCCACTCCTCGGACCTTCCAATGCCAACACCAATGGTGATATACTTGAGCACCAATAAAAGTCGGACTAAAAAACAGCTCCAATACCAAATTGTAAGCGACTAATTTTTCCATTTTACTCTAGTCACTTCACCGCACCTCCGACCACTTAGAGGAGTCTCATTCACAACCTCCATAAGTCCCAATTAGGGCTTGGGGCTTGCTAGCCCCGAGAATGGCATCCATGCCACTCCACATTTGCACTTGGTCCAAGTGCTCCACGTGTCTGATCCCATAACTGACACCCCAAGGTACCCCCGACATATCGGCCCATTATGCTAAGGCCATGCCCATTGACCTTGGTCACACCGGTGGTCTAACACCACCTGCATCATAGTCCCGTCTCTCAAAGACTAGGCCATCCATCCATGAGTGATCATCCCAGATCTACTCCTTAGCATCCTTAGGATGCCCACAGACATGGGGAATAGTCTTCTCCGACAACTCTTTTCCAATCCCCACCAAGTCCCTTTTAGTCCATGGCCGTGTTCGCCAACACTGCCACTAGATCAAGGCCCGCAGGCCCAACCGCTAAGTCCCACTATCCTTTGGGACTTCTTCACCATGTGACCGTATCCTTAGTCATTGCATTAGAAGCCTACTTCTCTTCCCTTTCACCGTTTGGGACTTTGGGACAACATTTCGGAACACCGTGGCCTTACGCAAGCCTCATGGGTACTCTCCTTGCCTTTCGCCTTTAGGTGCTCTAGCCATGGGCTTAGAGCGAGGTTCCGTTGAGCCATGACAGGTATCCAAGTAGGTAGTGCCACCCACACTTAGACTGGGAGCATCGGCCAATCGATCTCCCGGGGGAACTAGAGCCGGCTCTTGAACACTTCACCAAGCTACCCCGCTTGTTGGTCCGTGTTCACTCTAGTCTTGGACTTCCCAGTGGGCAGCTTATCACCCAACACTGGGTCTGGCCTTCCTGGGCCAAACTGGCCTTTCCTAGCCAAACTGGCTCCATTGCAGTCCTCCCCCTTACTATACTTTTGGAGCTCACCAAACCCCCTAGGGTTTGGGAGATGAACGCTTTGGGCTTTCACCCTCTCAGACTTGGACTCGGACTCGGACTCGGACTTAGACTCGGACTCGGACTCGGCCTTGGTCTCGGTCTTGGCCTCGGTCCTGTCTCGGTCTCGGTCTCGGTCCCGGTCTCGGTCCCGGTCTCGGTCTCGACTTTGGACTCCATCTCGGGTCCATCTCGGACTCCATCTCGGGTCCATCTCGGACTCCATCTCGGGTCCATCTCAGACTCCATCTCGGACTCCATCTCGGACTCCATTTTGGACTTCATCTCGGGTCCATCTCGGACTCCACCTCGGGTCCATCTCGGACTCCATCTCGGACTCCACCTCGGGTCCATCTCGGACTCCATCTCGGGTCCATCTCGGACTCCATCTCAGGTCTATTTCGGCTCCATCTCGGACTCCATCTAGGGTCCGTTTCGGACTCAATCTCGGATCCATTTTGGGTCCACCTCAGACTCCATCTCGGGGTCCTTCTCGAACTCCACTTCAGACTCCAACTCGGGTCCATCTCGGACACTTCCACGTGTCATGTGTTGGTCCTTTTGGGTCCCTTTTAGGAGCCTCGCTTATTGCTCGCTTCGTGCTCATTCCTCGAGCACTTCGTTGGGAGTTCCACTCCCACTCTCGACCTTTTCAAGTCAGAGCTTTTAGTCTAAACATGTTACGCTCATTTGGCTTTCGCTTCGGCCACTACCATGTGGCACCCTTTCGGCTCCACTTTGGGGCCTAGGGATTTTGTGTCTCACAGAGGAGACCAGTCACGTTCCTCGGCCGGAACTACTACAGCGTGGAGGTGAGCACAGAGAAAAACTAGCAACCCCTAGTCCTCAAGTAGAGGGTGATGAGACCAACACATGAGTTGTTCTTTTACAAATTTCCGCTAGGATTCTCTCCAAGCCAGAAGGACTTGGTTCACCGCCCAACAATGGAGCTGGATCTACTCGTCGAGGACCTGTGTGAGATAGACAACACCCCGATGTTCCTGGCAATGATGGTGGAGGGCTTCGCTCAGTACCTAGGGAAACAGGCGACGAGGGAGGAGTCAGGGGATCAGCTCATCCACGTTTTGTACACTGGGAAGGCGCCAATCCCTAACAAGATCTAGATCATGGGGAAAGTGCACCCGATCCATATCTAGGAAACTAGGACGACACCCCCAGCTGCAACAACACCCTCTAAGCCGATGCAGGAACGGGAAAAAAGAAAAGAAGCCCCTCAGCTCAAGGAGGAACATCTAAGAGACAGTCTGACAGAGTGTCAAAGCGCAGGGAAGAAGCATCGAGGGACGGACAAGCTTTGCCTGAGATGACAAGAGACCTATGGGGTGGAGAACACATGGTCCTACGCTCCCCGTCCCCAGAACGAGCATGAGTGGAGAGATCCCCGTCAGAGGATCTGGTGCCGCGAGGGCAAGCGTCCTCCTCCCAACGATTCATGCGACTTAAAGTCAACTTGTGGCTCCACGTAGACTCGATCCCGAACTCTATCACGAACTCGGTCTCAGAGTCAATCTTGGACTCGATCTCAGACTCGGTCCAATCCGATGAACTCTTTGTCAGTTTGGTCATGCTTTTGGGGATCCTTTAGCCTAAGACACCTCGGGGAGTTGGTTCCTTACAACTCCACCACCCATAAAAGAAGTTCGATGCCCACATCGAACATCTCATTTTATCCTACGACTTGTTGACCATGTCTCCGAGAGCATCCCCCCACTTAGCGGTGTGCCTAAGTTAGCCTCCCTGGCCAAGAGCCCATGACAACGGAGTATAGATGTCTCTATACTCCTCACCTCACCACGCCCTAGTATGGGGTCAGGACTTGAACCCAGCATTGCTTTATTAGGGGGTTGGGACTCGAACCCAACCTCCGTAGAATACGTCTACGGATTCGACATCCCCGCAGGGAGTCAGGTGTAGTTCCCTACGCCTGGTCGACCTAGCTAACCCATGCTAATTAGCTTACTGTTAGCACACCTTCGGGTCCTAACATATGCCATTGCTCAACTTCACAAATTGATACTTTAATTGAACTTTGCATAAGTACATAGAGTTTTACCTTGCAGAAATTCCTCCACTAGATCTCGCACGTTCACTAGGTTCTCCTCCGGTTCCCATGTTGCTTCGCAGTGTGGAAATCCTTTCCACTTCACATAAAACTCTCTTACCTCACATCCTTGTCACTTACTCTTGCGTGCATTGATGATGGCCTCGACTTCGTATTCCTCTTGCCTTTGGATAACCTCAGGTAAAGGTCTTACTTGGTCCTTGCGAAGTGGATCCTCAAAGTACGGCTTGAGTAAGTTCACGTGGAACACTGGGTGCATCTTCCCTATTTCTCAAGGAAGTCGGAGACGGTAAACCACTTTACCGATTCGTGCCTAAATCTCATAAGGCCTTGCAAACCTGCTTAAGGAACTCAACATCAATTCATTTACAGGAATACATACATTTTTACCTTTGCATCAACTTCCGGCTGATCCCACTTGGTAGCTTGAAGTTCTTGGTGTTCAGCCACATCTTCTCCCCAGCATGGAACTCTATGTCCTGGCGCTTCTGGTTCGCATACTTGGTTTGCCTTTGTTGAGCTCATTCTAAGGAATTCCTTACTAGATTCCAAATGTTGAGTCTTTCTGCCGTGAATGTCTCCATTGCAGGTAACTCTCCATAATACTCGGCCACGCCGAGTTCCACAGGACCTTCAATAGCTCACCCATTGATGACTTCCCATGGACTCACCCCGATACTCGAATGTGGTGAGTTGTTATAACACATTTCCGCAAGTCCCAAATGACTTACCCAATTGGTCTGGTCTCCCGAGACATAACATCACAAATAATCTTTTAGCTACCTATTCACCCTTTTCGTTTGTCCATCTGTCAAGAAGTGTTAGTGCCATCCAACTTGACTTAATACCCAATACCTGTATATGGGTGATAGGCTGTGCTGAATTTCAACTTGGTGCGGTACTGTTCCAGGAGAGTTCTCCAGAATCTGTTGGTGAAGATCTTATCTCGGTTTCAAATGATCTCTTTTGGCCTTTCCCGCACTCGAACTACTTGTTCGAAGAAGAGCTTCACCACACCTTCCGCATCCACTTCCGTTGTGGTGGGTATGAAATGTGCCATCTTCGAAAATCGGTCCACCACCACGAATATCGCATCAAACCCTTCACTTGGGGGGAGTCCTGTGATGAAGTCCATTGTCAGACATTTCTACGGACGATCTGGAATTGGGATGCTTTGTAACAAGCCCCCACTAGCCTTAGTCACGGCTTTGACCTATTGACATGTTGGACATGTCTTTACATAGTCTTGGATACCCTTAGCTATATTTGGCCAATGCTACTTCCTTTTGAGTAAACCCATCATTTTGGGCACTCCACTGTGTCCCACAAGAGGTCTGTCATGACACTCTTCTAAGGCTACCTTCCTTAGTTCCCCTTCTTGAACATACACCCTTATTTGTTTGTAATAAATGAGTCCGTTTCATTCCGCATAACCTGTTTTCTCTTCCGTTGGCAGCTCACCTCTCTGGTGAGCTTCCTGTGCCTCTAAATTCCTCAGCAACACTTCTTGTGCTAGACCATCGTTCTCATATGCTGTCCGCACATCATCCCAAAAGGTTGCTGTTGCACTGGATATCGCCAACTTCAAGCTCACTTTTTGACTTAGCACATCTGCCACAATGTTGCTCTTCCCAGGCTTGTACAGAATCTCACAATCAAACTCAGCCAAAGCATTGGCCCACCGACCTTGTTTCCCTCTCAGATCGGGCTGTGACAAAAAGTGTTTCGTTGCCACATTGTCCGTGTAAACCTTGAAGTGTCTCCCAAGGTAGTGTTGCCACTCTTTGAGCGCCTTGACCACCACAAACAATTCCTTCTCGTGAGCAGGCCACTTCCTTTGAGCCTTGTCTAACTTTTTCAAGAAGAATGCTACTGGATGGTTGTCTTGCTTCAAAACTGCGCCCAACACAAAGTCTGAAGCATTCATTTCTACCTTAAAGTCCTTACCAAAGTCTGGTAACGCCAACACGGGAGCCTTCCTCAACTTCCCTTTGAGGTGGAAAAATGCCACCTCGCATTCCGCTGTCCATACCATCTTCCCTTTTCCCGTTTGGTCCGTTAAGGGTAGGGCTACTCTCGAATAGTATTTAATAAAATTTCGGTAGTAGTTGCATAGCCCCAAGAATGCCCTTAACTTATGTACATTCGATGGTTGGATCGCTTGGACCTTCTCAGGGTCCACCTTGAGCCCGTCCTTGCCCACCACATGCCTGAGAAACTTTACTTCTTGTTGAGCAAAATCACATTTGCTCTCTTTAACATACAGTTGGTGTTCTTTTAGTTTCTCAAACACCTTTGTCAAGTGTTCGGCATGCTCCTTTAGCGTTTCGCTATAGATCAAGATGTCGTCAATATAGACGACCGCAAAGTGATCTAGATAGGGTACAAAGATGTGGTTCATCAACGCCGAAAACGTTGTCGGCACATTGCATAGCCTGAAGGGCACCACCAGAAACTCAAAACCCCCATACCTTGTTCGACAAGTTGTCTTCTCAACATCTTCCTCTGCTACCCTGATCTGGTAATATTCTAACCTTAGGTTAATCCTTGAGAAGTATTTTTCTTTTCCCAACCTATCGAACAGGTCCTTAATCCTTGGCAAAGGGTACTTGTTCTTCTTTGTATACTTGTTGAGCAACCGGTATTCTATGCACATGCGCATAGATCCATCTTTCTTTTTCACAAATAACACCGGCGCCCCATATGGCAACTTGCTCAACCTAACATACCCTTGGTCTATCAACTCCTCTAGTTGGCGCTTAAGCTCCTCGAGTTCTTTTTCATTCAAACAATAGGGGGGATGAACCACCACCTCAGCACCCTCGACCAGCTCAATCTTATGTTCTATCGGTTGTGTGGGGGGCAACCCCACCGGTAGCTCCTCCGGCATGGTATCCTGGAGTTAGTCCAACACTCGCTGGATCACTAAAGGTACTACTTCCGTTCTCGTCTTTTTGTCACTTTTCATCGAGAGTAAGCACAAAAATGCTGCCTTGGTTCCTTTAGTGAGTTGTCCTCTTGTGCATTGTTTTACCTTTAGATCCTGGACCTCCACCCTAGATCTTCTTCTTTGGGCATTCGCTAGTACCACAAAGTTCCTACCTTGTCCATGCAAGGCTACCACAAATCGATTGAACCAATCCATCCCGAAGATCACATCAAATCCCACCATGTCCAACACGGTGAAGTCCATGTCTACTTTCCATGTCCCTATTTTAACTCTCGCTTGTCAAAGTACCTCATCGGTGCTTTGGCTACCTTGAACAAACTCTATAGTCCTTGGTTCACCCAGCCGTTACACCGTTAGTCCGGCTTGCCGGACTATGTCTGCAGCCACAAAATTATCCGAAGCACTCGTGTCAATAAGGATCTTAACAAAGCTCCCTCCGAACTTCCCTCAGAAGGCTAGTAGATGTCGCGAACGACTCTCTACCAAAGTTGCTTGTGTAATGAGTAACTTTAAGCTAGGGACTGAATCACATACTACATTTTGGATTTCACCTAACTTAATGGCCATATTGGTTCTGGCCTTTTTCGGGTAGGGACATTCCTTTGAAAAGTGTCCCGCTTCACCACAATTGTAACATATGTTGTTTCCCACGCTACTAAACAACTTGACCTTTTTATCCATGAGTTTGTCTCTTTTTGCTTGACTTCCCTACGTATTTGCTCACTAGCCACCGGATTTGCCTTTCCAGAACCTCGAGGACTCATTCTTAGAGAAACTCTTCTTGAATTTCCCTTTGCTATACGTTCCCCTTAGTTTGGCCCCTTTCCTAAACGTGGACCCCGACCCCGTCGTGTTCCCCTTTCACAGGTTATCGTTGAAGTGCACCTTGATGGCCGCATCCAACGCTTCCTTGTAGTTGGTCAGGTTCCAACGCATCACCTCACCACGAGCTGTGAGACACAAAATGCCTAGGCCCCAAAGTGGAGCCGGAAAGGGTGCCACGTGGTAGTGGCCGAAGCGAAAGCCAAACGAGCATAACACGTTTGGACTAAAAGCTCCGACTTGGAAGGTCGAGAGCGGGAGTGGAACTCCCAACAAAGTGCTCGAGGAGCAAGCACAAGGCAACCAATAAGCAAGGCTCCAAAAAAGGACCCAAAAAGGACCAACACATGACACGTGGAAGTGTCCGAGATAGAGTCCGAGGCGGACCTGAGTTGGAGTTCGAGATGGACCCGAAGTGGAGTCCGAGATGGACCCGAAGTGGAGTCCGATATGGAGTCCAAAGTGGAGTCCGAGATGGACCCGAAGTGGAGTCCGATATGGAGTCCGATATGGAGTCTGAAGTGGAGTCCAAGATGGACCTGAAGTGGAGTCCGAGATGGACCCGAAGTGGAGTCCAAGATGGAGTCCGAGATGGACCTGAAGTGGAGTCCGAGATGGAGTCCGAGATGGACCCGAAGTGGAGTCCGATATGGAGTCCGATATGGAGTCCGAGATAGAGTCCGAGATGGAGTCCGAGATGGAGTCCGAGATGGACCCAAGATGGAGTCCGAGATGGACCCAAGATGGACCCGAGATGGACCCGAGATGGAGTCCGAGATGGAGTCCGAGATGGACCCGAGATGGAGTCCGAGATGGACCCAAGATGGAGTCCGAGATGGAGTCCGAGCTGGACCCGAGATGGAGTCCGAAGTCGAGACCGAGACCAGGACCAAGACCGGGACCGAGACCGAGACCGAGATCGGGACTGAGACCAAGACCGAGGCCGAGGCCGAGACCGAGCCCGAGCCCGAGTCCGAGTCCGAGCCAGTTTGGCCAGGAAAGGCCAGTTTGGCCCAAGAAGGCCGGACCCAGTGTTGGGTGATGAGCTGCCCACTGGGAAGTCCAAGACTAGAGTGAACACGGACCGACAAGCAGGGTAGCTTGGTGAAGTGTTCAAGAGCCGGCTCTAGTTCCCCCGGGAGATCGACTGGCCGATGCTCCCAGTCCAAGTGTGGGTGGCACTACCTACTTGGATACCAGGCGTGGCTCAACGGAACCTCGCTCTAAGCCCATGGCTAGAGCACCTAAAGGCGAAAGGTGGGGAGAGTACCCACGGGGCTCGCGTAGGCCCACGGTGTTCCAAAATGTTGTCCCGGAGTCCCAAATGGGGAAAGGAGGAGGAACAGTCCTCTAGTGTAGTTACTAAGGATACAGTCACATGGTGAGGAAGTCCCAGAAGACCATGGGACTTAGTGGTCGGGCCGGTGGGCCTTGATCTAGTGGTAGTGTTGGCAAACATGGCCATAGATAGAAAAGGGACTTGGTAGGAACTGACAAAGGGATATTAGGGAAGGCTATTCCCCATGTCTGTGGGCATCTTAAGGATGCTAAGGAGTGGATATAGGATGACCACTCGTGGACGGATGGCCCAATCTTGGAGAGACGGGATTGTGATGCAAGTGGTATTGGACCACTAGTGCAGCAAAGGTGAATGGGCATGGCCTTAGCATAACAGGCCGATATATCAGTGGCACCTTTGGGTGTCGGTCTTGAGACCGAACACGTGGAGCACTTAGACCAGATGCAAGGGTTGAGTGGCATGGATGCCATTCTTGGGACTAGCAAGTCCCAAGTCCTGAATGGGACTTATGGAGGTTGTGAATGATGCTCTATTTCGTTAAAGTGGGATTTATTCAGTAAAATGAGACTAGGTACAAATTTTCAAGTATTTGAAAATGACGTGAAATTATATGTTTTTTATCCAGGGGCTAGACATATCTGGGGCATGGTGACTAGCGCGGTGACCTTATGTCCAGACTGAGTCCATCTAGTTGTATAATAAATCTCATTGTCAAGGTGAACAAGCCGAATCTGAAACTAAAGAAGAGCGATGGCATGCGCGCACACACTATTTGTTTGTTCATTGAGCGTGTGGTGAGCTTTCCAAGATGAACATCATTCCTATTAGCCAGACATATAACTTAATGGTGAGAACATTTAGATATTATTCAATGTTATCTTTTTCTAACGAATCTAATTGTGAAGGTGTAGCAAGAGGCATTGCTAGTCTGGAGAAGTCATTTAACTCATTTGACCCTTAGTGTATTTTCATGAAACTAAATAACATTCATATTATTAAGGAATTTCTCTAGTACCTTTTTTTTACGACATAGAGGCTTGCATTTCTTTCAAAGGTGATTTAGTAAAAGGCCTGAGGGCACATGCCATTCTATTTCTCAGACCGGTATTAAGATATACTAGTGCAAAGGGAAAAAGGTATTTGGTGATCAAATAAATGGCATGAGGGCACACGCCATTATAAGCCTAAGCGCTAGTGGACACCTCCTTTTTGGTACTCTCAGCGGTACTATCATCCTTCTCCGGGTCAGTTGTTTTGCTTTGGATTGTTGTCTCTGACGTTACTGGGGCGTTCTCGATAGTTGTTAATGTTGCCGTTTGTTCAGAAAAATGATCACCTGGAGTATAGTATGGGGAGTTTGGAAGACTTATATATTCTACATCTTCACCTATCTCCTTCTCCGTCTCCTTTTCTGCCTCACTTACAGATTTTGTGCTTGCCATGAGAATGCTCTTCACCCTAAAATATGGAGTTCGTTGTGTTATAAAAGGAAACCAACACACACGCTGCAAGGGAATGATGGTACATAAAGCACGTAAGCCCACAATATGGGTTTATGTGCCATTAATATGGGCCACACGCCATATTATTAGATTTATGCACGTGTGATTGGTAAATGCATATGTCACATCATCTTTGTTTTACCTCACACACTATATCAGGCCTAATGAACCATATCACATGTGCGCACATGCTATATATATGGAGAAGTATTATGCAAGGATAGAAATTCAATGCATGATTGTGGAGAGCAATGGCATGAAGCCACATGCTAAATAACATTTTAGAGAAAGAATTAAAATAAAAACATGCAAACAGTACTAAGTGGACCAAGACTTAGAAGTGCACAATTGAATGAGGTATTTCTAATAAATACTTCACTCACCTCATATAGGAATGGCTACCACTCTCAAATGGCGTATCGCCTCATGCCATCACCTCGCAATTTGTTATAACAATCCGATGAATTCATATTCGGCTTGTTCACCTTGAACTTTAAGTAAGATTTGCTAGAACAACTAAGAATTTATACTTGTTATTTGTATCATCTCACCTAGGAATGGCGTAAGGCCACATGCCATCACGCCTCCTCTGATTCAGATTCGGATTGTTCACCTTGAAATAAAATACATTAGAAACTTAGTAAAGGAATATTAATGAATCTCACCTTGAACCCGGGTTATGAATGCTCTTGCTGCATCTCTTGCATGGTCTGGCAAGGTGATGGTGGCACTCTGCTTCCACATCCAACCATGCACAACATTATCCACCGATATGCTCATGCTGGGATCCCTTGGATTCAGCACCCATCTCTTTTCTAGGCAATCCTTCGTATATCCGGAACTTGGCTTGAACCACTCCACAGTTACATTGAAGGAGTTAGTTTCCGCGTCCTCCTCTGCATCAGTGATGCAGCGCCCCACCCATATCATTTGTTTTTTATTACTGGGTCTGACAAGCACGACCATTCCTTTGCAGACCTGTACTGGATTGAATGCTGAATCCGGCTTCTTGTTCCTCGGCCCACAATAGTGATCCTCAACATCGTTATCTGTCACTGCATTTCCAGAGGACATTGTTCCGCTACTATCTGGTGCTTTGGGTTCTGGCCAAAAGGACTCTTCCAATTCTTCATATACAACCGGCCCATTTTGGATAGCAGATATAATCTTCTCCCAGTATTCGAGCAAAGGCTTGCACCTCTGAAAATAGGATTCTCCACCAAACACCAACCCCCTCTTCCAGAAGGCAATATGCTGTCTAATCCCGGCCACTATACTTTCCTGGTCTTTGAGTCCATCCGGGTGCATCGGCCGTGGGGAACCCTGAGGAATCATAGGTTCCCCAGTTATGGGATCTCTCTTGAAGAGTTCAATGCCGTCCACTGGCAGCCACACTGTGTCCCATTCTCTCATCTTGTGCCTCATCACTGGAGCACCGTCACACATGCTGAAATGAAACTGAAGAGGCTTGGAGTGGCCAATCAGCGTTTCAGATCCGTCCCTGATGTAGCCTCTTACAAACCCCTTAAAGTCTGGAACCTCTGTCAGAAGTGCAGCTTCAACAGTGCCTTTGATGCAATTTTGGAATTCATCGTAGAGTTGTGGGAGGGTGAGGACATTGGATCGCCGGAGGGACTCTGCCAGGTGACTGAACATGGCATCGACGTCTTCATGAGTGTGCCCAACCATGAGAAAGCCAAGTGTAACCGTTTCAAATATGCCTTTGGCAACAAGCATCGCCAAGTACGCGAAGACGTACATGTTTTTGTTCTCACTGCCAATATTGTCTGTTTGGAGCAGAAGATGGGGTGGAAGGCCACATCGGCCGCAAGAACTTCCTTGAGATTCTGCTTCGTTTGGATGAGGCTGTGCATTCACCGGGCGACCAGCCTCGTCGGAATGGCATGAGGCCTCACGTGATAACCCTACAATCTGACGGCCAACATATTCACACGATACTGCAAGCCTTTGCTCCTCCTCCAACTGAACCCTGTATGGGGTTCGATCGACAAGGGCCTTATGCAAGGGTTGGCCGTTCAGCTCAGTCTGCGCACTTTGCAGAGACCTTAAGTGTTTTGCTAGGGACGCAATCATCATGTTTGCACCCCCGCCACCCCATATAGGTACAAAGAAGTTCCCATAGTTCTGGGCACCATGCCCATGAGCGATTATGCCAAACAGAGACACAGGCAGCTGCATGGATGAAGAGATTGCCTTGGGGGCAGGATTGAGTCGAGGTAAGCACGTCTTTTTCTGGTCCATTTTGTCGTGGATGATGCAGAGGTAAGAGTCAGGTCTCTCCATGGAGAGAATCCTGTTATGATAATATGCAGTCCTGCAGCTTCTCTGCTCGATGTTGTGGTCGAGCCACCTTCTAACCAACGTCTCTCGCTCTTGAGCGTTGCAAGAATTCTTCGACAAAGCCATTTTGATAGCAGTGCACTCATCACACTTTGAAAAGCTGGAGTACTTTCCTATACTCACATCCCTGAACCTGTTGCTCCACAATCTACTAAATCTAGATTGGCTCAGCTTCCTGTAGCCATTACTCTGGAGTTCCCGATTCACATCTTCCAATATGGCCCCCTTGGTATACATGGAAGGGAGAACTCGTTGGGTGTCTCGTGTTCCATCTTCCAAGAGGCGGGTTTTATGTGGTTGCTGCTCGCTACATGTCTCGACAAACCTCTTGAAGATTGCCTCTCCATATACAACATGACCCCTGGTTTTGTGCGTACCGTCGTTCCCATGGACTACCTGTTGAACCCTTTGTTCCTCGAACTCAGTTTTGATTCTGTAGAATGTGGTTCGAGGGACTCTATAAATGATTCTCCATGCCTTCATGCAGACCAAACCCCTCTGGAAGACCATGCCCCCCACCTGATGTTCTGAAGCATCAACAGATGACCGTAATGCCTCATACACAAAATTGTGAGTTGCCTTCCAGGACAATGTCTTGTATCTTGCTCTCTCCTCTTCAATAGCATCCCAATCAGCATGTTGACAGCACCTCCTCTTGCAACAAGCAACTGTCGAGACCATTCGAACCTCCATCGCCATTTTCTGCCTTTTCGGTCTATCTTTGCCTATCTTTGCCAAATAGAGAAAAGTTTATCTGTGTCATGTGAGGTAGTTACAGTCCTTTGTACTCGACATCTGCCTCTTGCAGCATTTGCACTGAAAGGGAATTTTTCTCCATTCAGCATTTGGCCCTGAAAATGGCATGCGCCCACACGCCATTGAAGGAATAACGCCACAGGACGCCTGGATTTTTGGGTTTAAAATGTTTAGGGTTTTTTGGGTTTTTTCAAAATATTTTGGGTCCAACGTTTTTTGGGTTTCTTTGGTTCAAAATTGCATGAGCCCACACGCTATAATATTGATTTGAGAGAAAAATAGAAACAGATAGAATTTCTTTATTTAGCTAAACATCTGCCATTTTTGGAAATACAAGATGCTTTGGAATATCCAATCATGCATGGTATAAATATAGCGAGGGTATTAAATGATATCCCAATCATGATCTTTCTTTTGGATTTCGCGTGCATGCAGTCCGAGGAATGATGACGTTGCGGATTTCTTTTGGATTTTGCGTGCTTGCATGCGCGCGGCAATCCAGAAATTAATGGTGGCGCCCAAGTCCGAGGAATGATGACGTGGCGGGATTACCAACCGTTGTGAGATTTCGCGCGTGTGAGGTTAGGTTTTGCATTTTGCTTTGTACTCGCGCTCGCGCTCGCATCACACTCGCGCTCCCGCTCGCATCGCGCTCCCACTCGCGATCACGCTCACTTCTCTACAGGTTTCTCGTGTGCTCGGCATCCACTCGCGCTTGCATCACACTCGCGCTCGCATCGCGCTCGTGTGCATCAGCGTCCACTTCAAGACACACCCAGTTTGTAACTTCGCCGCCAACTCCGCCGCCCACTCCGCCACCCACACGCAGCCCACTTGGCGTCCCGAGAGATTTCAGCGCCACTCTCCAACTGTAAGTGGCAGAGTAGCCTTGCTGCTACGATCCGCTGCACACACAGTGCACATTCGCCAGCGAGTCTGGCCTCGATTGTCACGGCCTCCATTCGGCTTCAAATGGTAAGTCTTTTAGACGAAGTAGAAAATGGCATGAGGCCACATGCCATTCAGTAGCAACATTGGCATGCACCGATTGGGCTCTCGAGTGCAGTCCGGTTACAGATGGCGTGTAGCCTCACGCCATCTTAGGATGCAGCCTCAAGACATCTGATGCAGTGGTGAATGGCGTGTGGCCTCACGTTATTTCCAGCTGCTAGCTTTTCATCTGTCAGCTCTAATTGTTGTGCATTTCTGAACAGGCGAGGAATTGCGTTCTTCTTCCAGCCACTGTCAATGTGGATGCAGAGAAGGGGAAGGAGCTCACCAGTTGGACTTTCGGGATGGAAGGCGAGGATCTGATGCTGTACAACACAGATGGTGGGAGAAAAGAATGCATGGGGATCCTCATCCAAGTGACAGACACTCCATGCAGTTCCATGCAAGAATATGGACTGGCACTTGTGGTAGAGACAGCGTCCGCCTTCAAGATCCACCTTGCACATCCTAGCGGCTTCCCGGAGGGGGGCAGCGGCTATGAGGAATTCCTAGAGGGAGCTAGGGAGAGGTTGTCCAGGAGGCCCACAATTTCAAAGACGCTGCGGGTCTATGAAGATCACATGGAATCCACGGACCTCACCTACGGCGATGTTCAAAAACTATATTCCAACATTGAGCCGTTGAGAGTGCCTCCAGTTTGCGAAGCGAAGGGGAAGGGGGTCGATCTGGAAACTACCCCGAAGCAGAAAAGGGTGGTCAAGCTCAAGCCGACGTCCGACTCTGCTGCTCCAAAAAAGAAGCTACTCGGTGATGCCATTGCCTCGGGTTCGAACACTACACCCACCAAAAAGAAGAGCCGCAAAGAGCAGAAAGAGCAAGAAGAGGCAGCAAAAATCATCGCAGATAATAGTACTTGTTACTATTCCAACAAAGTATATACAATCGACGTGAGCCGTATCGAGATCCAAAGCAAATACAACCACAGGCTAGTATCTGATGAGTGGGTGGAGAAACTGAAGCAGAAGATGCTGGCAAGTCCAGTAACACCCGACATCGCAGACGTGATCCCCTACTACCGAACAATGAAGGGCGAGACGAGGTTTCCAGACTTGATCAATAGGAAGGTGTTGGACGATCAGAACATCCGGTTCTATGCCGTCTCCGGGCAGCATTCTAGCTTGGCGATGCAACAGATAGTTGTGGATATTATGGTGGGTGAGGAGGTGAAGAAAGTCTTCAAGACAAGAGTTGTCCGCCTGATAAAAGGCAACTCGCCCCTCCGATCTATCATATACATCTCCCACGCGCAGAATGTCAAGCAAGAAACGTGCTACAAATCGGGTCTGCACGAGACATTAGCACGAACACGGAAGCTCTGGGTTCAACTTAAGAAGCCACAAAAACCAGGACAAGGATGTGCACTAGCAACTAGCGCCTGGCAGGTAAGCCTCGTTGCATGTGGCATAGCATGTGGCCTCACGCCATTTCCATTGCAGGAATTCTCGAGTCTTCTCTCGAAAACACTGGGGGTCAATGACACACTCAGCATCCATAACATTCTACTCGCGACAAAAGTTGTTTTTGACAAATGGGTAGATGTGCTAAGGAGGTACCATGACGGGGAGTTGCTAAACTCAATAGGTGTGGAGGACGGCCGGAAGCCCAATGATTTGAAGCTCAACGCTTTGCGTTTCTCGCGGTCTCTAGACGACGACGACCTTCTGACAGTGGCTAATGCTCTTCTACGTGGTGAGGTAGTCTTCAACAAGACCAAAATGACTCCCGACCATATTGTGACATACGAGGACTTGTGCACGACTCTGAGAGCTCGTGCGCTATTGAAGGATTGGATCTTCGAGCAAGTGGCCGTGGCGAGGGTGAGCATCGACACCACGCAAGAGATGATGGAAGAGCTGGACTTGTCAAATGAAGACATCGACGAGTACATGAAGGGGGCCCCCAAGTTCATCGATCTGCTGCGGGATGCCACGAAAAGTAAAGCTGAGAAGTTGGATCAGTATCCAAATTTCATTAAGAGGGATGTCGACCGCCGGCTTCAGAAACAGCTCGACCCCGCAGCAGAGGCCTATCGAGAACCTTACCGGGTATACGTGAATTCGGATGAGGATCAAAGGTGGAGGAGCATCGTTTCCCGCGGAGATGAGCAGGTCAAGAACATCTTTTGTGTGATGGACTTCACAAACGAGGAGATCACTCATGCAGACGAAGTTAGCTCCATCATTGACTTAATGGTGGGACTTGCGGAGGTGGAATCTTCAGTCCACTATATGATCTACGACTCCGAATCCTATCACAAGTTCTGGAAGGCCTTGAACGAGGTGAAGGCTCGGTTGAAAGGCAAGGAGATGCGGGAGATCCATGGGATAATGGCTAAGAAGAAGATACCGACGAATGTCCGCATCTTCACAGTCGCCCTTGTTATTGGTCCTGCAGCAGAGTGGGACTGGAGTAACTTCCCAGCTTCGTTCAACAAAGCCGATCGAATTGATCTGAGGGAGGTCAATTTACCCGTGCCTGAGGAACTGAAGACGGCTATGGAGCTTTCGAATCCAAAGAAAGCTCCAGGTGCAGCATGGGAAATGCTCAGCTGGGTCTTCAACGCAATAGCGGGTGACTCCAAGGGCAAATGCGTTGTCGAGTACAACTGCGGCGGACTATTCTTTCGAGCCGCACTACTCAAGGGTGTCCCGTGTGTTGCGGTGACAAACTCCATTGAAGAGGTGACTTCAATGGAGCATATAATTACAGTTGCCAAAGAAAAACAGTATCTTCTCTACGAACCTGGTGAGTACGCACTTTAAGTTTAAATGTTATCTCACAAGCTCTGTATGCAGGAGCGTGGCCACCCCCAGATGCTGAAATGGCGTTAACAGCTACTATTGAAGATACCCATGTTGGGCCGAGCTCACAACCTGCACAAGGTAAGGTCACGTGAGGCCTCACGCCATTTTGATTATAGATCGTTGTGAATATTCAGACACGAGGACTGAAAAGCGCACTGGTGGCGCGTCGAAGAAGGACAAACAGACAAGCAATAGGAAAAAAGGAGGTACAAATTATATTTGCAATGGCGTGTGGTCTCATGCCATTCCTTGCAGGAGACACTTCTTCAAAGGCAAAACAGGCAAGCACTAGCCAAGCTCAAACTGACAGTGGTCATAAAAAGCGAAAGCACGTTGGACAGTCGTCGGGATCAGAGGCGTTTGATTCGAAAAGGAAGAAGGGCAACGAAAAGATGATATGTAATGCCTCGCGGTTATGGCGTGTGTGCTCATGCCATTCATTGCAGATCAAGGGCTGAGTGAAAGGAGCCAGTCACCACCTTCTGACTCAGATTCCTATGGCGGACTCCCCTTCCCCAATCTCAATGGAGAGGTACAATGGATGAGGGATGCTTTTCAAGTCAGGGCCACGTTTTTCTCATCTCGTTGTCTTCGAAGGGTGCAAGAACATGCAGAAACCATGTTAAGACAGTCGGGTGAGGATACGGTCCTAGGTCACGCACTAAAACAGGCTATGGATGTATTTTGAGATGGAGACTCGGCCAGATTATTTTTCCAAGATGGTCCTGGAAAAACAAGCAATCCAGCCTGAGCAGCCTATGGAAGAAATGCAAGAGGGGGATGAGGAGCAAGAGAAAGATAATGAGCAGGAAGAGCAGAAGGACGAAGAGGAGGACAAAGAAGAGGAGGACGAAGAAGAGGAGGATGAAGAAGAGGAGGACGAAGAGGACTTGGATGGTCCTCACAATGGTGACGATCACAATAACGACGATGACGATGATGACGACGATGGCCAGCCTGAGGTGGCCAAAGAGCAGCGGAGGAAGGTCATACAAGACAAACCATCAGGTAAATAATAGTACATCCATTCCTAACCTTTTACCATTTCTAACATTGTCCATGTAGGTCGCAGAAGAAATGGTAAGTAGAGATTATTCAGTTGAATTAAGATACAAACTCTAGCCTTTAGTGTCGAGGAAGGATAGTGCCAAGCAAGGGTCGAAACGTATGTCCAATCCTTCAGAATCAGCAGTGCGCCCAAGTGATATCGGTCCTAGTTCCTCAATAGCAGTTGATGGTAAATACAGTATAGTCGATTCAATGTGCTAATGAGTTTGTTTTTAGTAGCACGGGAGGATACCATCTCAATCGAAGGGAGATATTTGGACATACATATGGATCCGCCAGTGGACTCTACTTGCCTGCAAGAGTCATCAGAGCTGGTGGAGGCTACTATCCATATCAACGCCAAGCAAGCTGACCACGCTCCACTTGATGCTGCCCATACCACTGAGTCAATCTTGTCCACGTATCCAACTGACGGTGACCAGGCGCCATTGGACCCGCATGAGGCCGCCCCAGCCGCCGAGCCGGTCGTATCCTCATTTCCAACGTGTGCCCAATCGTCTGACTACGCGCCATTGGAACCTCCCTACACCGCCCCTGCTGCCTGTTCGGTCATGTCCACTTTGCCAACGGAGGCACCAGCTGAAATGGCGTGTGATCACACGCCATCGAAACCATCCCATGCCACTGTTGAGCCAGTTGTACCAGAGTCTACAGCTGAAATGGCATGTGCCCACACGCCATCGGATGCGATTGACCCCACATTGCAGAGGAGAGTATTTCCGCCCTTCACGTTTCCTCGACCAAAACCCTCTGAACGACCATCGGGAGCACCATTCGCTAATATTGTAGATGGTAAAATTGACTTGTACCATTTTTTATGCTGACGCATTTCATTTCAGAGTCACGGCGAAAGTACTATATCGTTTTTGATCTGAACGGTGTCCTTTTCTCCCATGAGCGTGGCTCGTCCTCGAATGTCACTGCACCCTCCAAAGCCTGCGGTCGCAAGTTGGTCAAAAGAGACAGATTCACATTAATCACACGGGACAAACTGCGGGATCTAATAATGACCATGCGACACTTAAAACAGAGGGCCGGGTTCAATTTGCAATTGGGAGTTTGGACATCCATGATGCGCCACAATGCATTAACGTTGCTACAGATGATGCACGATCAGACGCGAGTAATATTACCATTTGACTTTCTCCTAACGCAGGAGGATTGCTTGACTATGGTCCATGTGAGGGGTAGCAAGCCCATCTTCGTCAAGGCAGAGGCTGTAGTGATGAACCGGACTGCTAGGTCAAGTGAAATCCTCATCATCGATGACTCGCCGATTAAAACTGCAGCGAACACGCACACATATGCAGTGCACCCCATCTCTTGCAGTATGGAAACTAGGGAGAAGAAACCGTATGTTATGGGGGACCTTGCAAAACGGCTTGAAGCGATGGTGATAGAGAACCGGCCAGTCCAGGAGGTGGCTGCAGAAATCAACCAAATGGCAGATGGAACGGTATATCAGAAGCCATTTGATCGGACAGACACCAATCATCATTTATGGCATGTATATTGTCTAGCCAAGCACTATCCGCATCTCCATAATCTGCTCAACCGGATGGGTTCTTCGACCACTGAACATGAGCGTGGACGTATTAGAGAAGAGATGGCATTACTATTGGGTTTAAATCCTGATAGTGTGGAGAGTGATGAAATTCCAAGATTATTGTATAGGCGTTGGAGGCAAAAAATAACAGTCTGAGATGGCATGTATTTATTTAAAAATGTAACTTATTATGGCATGGGGTTCCATGCCATTGTATTAATATTAAAAGACAATTCTTTGAGAGGATTTGCATTATACTAGAAGTGTTACAGCATGTTATTGGAAGTCTACGAAGTTGTTTTATTAATAAGGGGAAAGTAAAGATTGAATGGGGACTTGGGCTCCACCTAGACTCGGAGCAACTGAGCCAATATTAAAAGGATGGAAAGAAATTGGACGACGATGACAAGGAGAAGAGAGAGGTGAAGCAGTGGCAGGGGAAGGAGAAGTGATTGAGTAGACATTTCCTTGTTTAAAATAAAATGGCATGTGCCTCAATGCAGTTGAATTTTGTTATATTTATATACTATATAAAGGTTTGGAAACCTTATTTTACAAGTGGGATAATGACAATTCCCACTTTAACGAAATAGAGCTTAATGAGACTCCTCCAAGTGGTCGGAGGTGTGGTTAAGCGACTAAAGTAGAATGGAAAAATTAGTCGCTTACACGAGCCCAGGTTTGCAAGCTTGATATGAAGGCATGGAACGCATCCATATCCCCCATGTCTGTGACAAGTATCTTCTTTGCCATAAACCTATTCACATACTCTTGAATGGTTCTGGTTTGCTTCAGCCTACTCAGCTCATTTCTTAGATGCAGAGTAGCATTCGAAAGAACGTAAGTTGCGCGGATCCTCGCCTTTATCATTTCCCAAGTGGCCACTGGTCCTTCGTTGGCCTCTGTCATTCTCCACCAAGACTTGGCATTATCTACCAAGTATGGTTTTGCACATAGGACCTTCTCCGAGCTCGATAACTGCAACACTCAGAAGTAGTCCTGCATATTGTAAAACCAATCCTCCACCACCTTATAGTCATTCACTCCCTTGAAGACCGGTGGGGGCTTTAGTTTATACTTGGGAACTGCCTGAGGAATTGATTCCACTTCGGTCTGTTCAACCTTGTTTGGTTCTACCTCCGTCCCTACTGAAAGGTCCGCACCTTCTGCGCTACCAGCATCCGCAGTCTTTTGCTTTTTCTTCCGCTTCTTGTCACGCTTTAGCTTGCATACGAGAGTCTCCAGTACGGCATTGGTCTGTGCCAATTGTCCTTCTAGAACGTCCAATCAAGCTTTGGACGACCGAACCTCGCCACCAGACTCCTGTTTGGAAGTTTCCTCACTAGAGTCCTCCTCATGCAAGGATTCCTCATCCATAGCCTCTTGTTTGACCGGAGGCTCCAGCTCTGGCAGAGGTTCCATTTCCACTTTGGTTCATTTACGCCCTACCTTTGCCATCTCCCAACAATCCGCCTCTATCCTTCGCTAGAATTGAGGAAAAGGCTCCGATACCAAATTGTAAGCCATAAATTTTTCCTTTCCAATTTGCCAACTTACCTCATCTATCCGACCAACCCCGCCTTAGCTTTAGCTAAGTTCCCTCGCCAAAGTTCCCGCCTATGGTACCAGCTCCTATTTGGTTCTACTTGGTTTCAGCTACTCACTGCACTAGCCACGGAACATTAGCCATCCATCCACGGATTCCCAAATCTCTCCCAATCTGCCTCCCGGGGTTAGACTGGACTTAAGGTTCGGCTACACTCCCCGCAAGCACAAGCAGCCAAGCACACCAAGCCTCCAGGTTCCTAACATCCCTTGGTACCACAAGACTTGATCATGGGACCCTCTAAATCCCAAGTCTTGGTGCAACATATGCTTCGGGATGCCGGGGCGAAACACTGTGGCCTAATGGCCCGGTATGGATACCTCTACCCCCCCCCCACTTCCATCCCGAAGGGAAGGTCCAAGCCCCTAGGAAGGGCGAGGACCAATGAGCCACAAGGTACTCAAGTGGGGCACCACTCCACATGAGCCGAGAGCACCAAGTCGGTTTCCCTTTCGGGAGTGGGAGCTACTCTTAAGCACTTCCTTGGGTGGCCCCTCCGGCACCACCCGAGTCCATGCTCACTCCCACCCAAGGCCCCTTGGCCCCTGTCTCAACCTCAAGTCAGTTTGGAAGCACCACTAGAGAGTTCCTTCAAGACTGGTTCCTGGACCTCACTATCCCTACTATACTTTTGGAACCCCCTGCAGCGCCCCCCCCCCCCCCCCCCCCCCCTGGGAGACACACGCTTTGGGCTTTCACCCTTTGACCTATATTAGTATTTGGACTCAGTCTCGAACTCGATCTCGGAGACTCAATCTCGGACCCGACTTCGGACTCGGTCTTAGACTCGATCTCGTACTCGATCTCGGACCCAATTTCAGACTCAACTTTGGACTCAATTTCAGACTCAGTCTCAAACCCAATTTCGGATCTCAGACTCCGTCTTGAACTCGGTCTCAAACTCGGCCTTGAACTCGGTCTCCGAGTCGGTCTTGGACTCGATCCCATACTCTATCACGAACTCAGTCTCAAAGTCGGTCTTGGACTCAATCTCATACTCGGTCCCATCCAATGAACTCTTTGTTATTTTGGTCATACTTTCGGGGATCTTTTAGCCTACGACACCTCGGGGAGTTGGTTCCTTACAGAAGCATTGTAGATGAGAGTGGTTGTGAGCGTGTGGGAGCTCACATCCATCAGCAACTACTAGCATGTATTCCAATGTGTTGCTGGACAAAGTAAGGGTTAGTCTAGCGAGGAGAGAACTTTGAAGGTAGCGTGAACTCCTTGAGTAGAACAAGATTGCCATCCTCGAATGGTTTAGCAGGCTGCTAGTGATCAATGACTAAGTTGATCTTTTGTTGTCTCAAAGGAGATGTTCAGTTGTGGCTTGTCATTGTTCTTCCAATGCAAGAACCTCCAAGTCATGCACATGAGGCTTGTCCTCATCACTAAGCTGCATCACTGCTCCATATCAAAGCGAAAGTGAGAGTGATGGCACCTAGATCTCCACTAGAAGCATAGCCTTTATCCCATAGACAAGAGAGAATAGGGTCGTAGAGATGGATGTCTTGAAGGATTTCCAAAAGGCCCACAAAGCCATAACCAAGTGCTCATGCCAATGCCTTGGGTGATTCTCCACAAGCTTTGAAATGATTGCCTTCAATATTTTGTTGCTAGACTTTGCCTGGCCATTGCACTCAAAATAGTAGTTGTTACTCTTCACGTGCTTGACCTACAGCTGCTGGAGAAGATGTTGCATTACTTGTTCAAGGAAGCTGCTGCCACGATCAAAAATTAAAACTATAGGAACTCCAAATTGGCAAACAATGTACTCATAGACAAACTTCACTATAGACTGTTGATCTATCTATTGTAGTGGGATGGCCTCAACCCATTTCGTAAAATAGTCTATAGCCATGATGATGTATTGTTGTCCTTTTGAGCTTGGTGGGTTGATCGGGCCGACGAAGTCAAGTCCCCACTGAAAAAAAGGACCCAAAGAAGTGACGAGCTGGAAAGGAAGAATATGGCTTTGGGGGTTGAACTGCTAGCATTGCTCATATGCCTTTGCATAGTCCAAATTGTCCTGGTGAATCCAAAGCCAAAAGTAGCCCATGGCGCAAAAGGAGTTGTGCTGTGACCTATCCTTAGAAATGCCCCACATAAGAGTGGAAAGCACGAAGGAGCTCAAGGACCTCATGTTCACCCACACACCACAACAAAATGTCTTGAGAAGTCCTCTTATAAAGATGTTCGTCGAAAAGGCAAAACCCCCATACTTAGATCTCTAATACCTTTTGTTGCACTAGTGAGGAATCTGCTGGGAACTTGCCTGAATCCAAGTGCATTGCAATGTTTTGTAACACTGCTGGGACCATGAAGGAGGTAGCTTCAGCAACCAAGAACTTGCTCAGATCCATCACACGCTTTTGCCACATATGAAAAGTTGGTTGGAACTCTTGGATGGTCACAATCCAAGATAAAGTGTAAGGACTATGAACCGATTGTTGTAAAAGAAAGGTCAGCACATTAAAACAAACATGGAATTGGATATGGGCTCCAGCGAGAAAGTGACGAAATCACTCCAAGGTGTAAACAACAGCCATTGCTTCTTTTTCCGCATCCACATATTTCTTTTCAGTCTCCTTGAACGAATATAAAGCATAGTATGTTGCATGTGGTGACTTGCTAGGCTCTAAACATTGGCAAAGGCCATACTCCAAAAGCCTCTGTGTCAGTCGTGATGTAAATTTCGAAAAGAAGTTGTCATTCTAGTGGCTAGAGTACTGGGGCCATGCAAAGTGATTACTTTAGTGATTCAAAGGCTTGTTGCTGGCTCTCACCCCATACAAATGGAATGTTGTGTTATAACATAGCTATCAGAGGCCATGAATGTGTAGCATAGTTGCGGAGGAAACAGCAAAAGAAACTTGTTTGCCCGAGGAAGCCATGAAGCTACTTCAAGTTGGTTGGTGGGTGCCGATCCATAATCTCTTGAGCCTTGGCTATCTAGGGCTTGATCCCATCCTGTGAGACATCAAAGCCTAGCAACGGGCCTTCAGTCACCCCAAATTTACACTTTGTTGGGTTCAAAGAAAACCTGTGTTGTCAGCAGCGAGTGAAGATTTACTCCAAGTGCACAAGGTGCCCATTGAAAGAGTCAAAGGTTGTGCATAAATCATCCATATACACCCTCAAGGTGCCTCCAATCAAGTCGTGAAAGGCATGGGTCATAAAGCGCTAAAAAGTAGTTCTGGCATTACACAAGCTAAACGGTAAGACATTGAAAGCGAAGACGCCCCAAGGTGTCTGAAAGGCCGTAAGATCTCAATGATTAGGATGAATGAAGATCTGATTGTACCCTGAAAAACCATCCATGAAAAAGTAGTAACGGTGTTCGACCATCTCATCCACAATCGCATCAATAAATGGACTCAAAAAGTAATCTTTCGCAATTGCCTTGTTCAAAACTTGAAAATCAATGTAGAGGTGGAGTTTTCCATTTGCCTTGCATGCAGAGACAAAGTTAGCCACCCACTCTAAGTTCTTGAAAGGGTAAATAAAGCTAGCTACCAAAAGTCACTCAATCTCCAACTTCATTTTTAAGTGAGCTACCAAGCTGAAACGCCACATCTTTTGACAGACTGGTTTGGCTGACTCTATGTATGATTGTGTCTATGAGGACTCCTAAAAGTTGGCTGTAGTCCCAAGTAAACATATCCTTGAAATAGTGAAGGAGATCCAAAAGCCTTGCTGCATTTGCTAAAGCAAGCAATGTAGCAATAAACACCAAATCCTTGTCATCACTTAGGAAAATAGCATGAACCTTAGAGTCTAGAGGAACCTTGGGCTCAGGGGGCTCATCTATCTCAGATTCCTCCTCAACCTTGGAAATCAAAGACCTAGGAGCATCTTTTGCCTCTCATATCGTGGTGATTACTTGATGTGATAACCTGTATGCGCAAAAGTTTTCTTCATGAGGAACACTTCAAAAAGTCACCTGAGAGAACTTATCCTTCAAGTTGATCACACGCTGTTATAGCACTTTCAGGTTCTCTTTGCGAACCTAATATTCTCCAACAAGTTAGCGTATGATGAGTTGCACATCTCCAATGAAAGTGGCTCGCTTAAACATGAGATCTATGGCCAACTTCATGGCACTGATAGTTACCAAGTACTCTACTTTATTAGCTGATGTCACTGGCAAAGTGATAGAAAGGTTGGCCACTTTATTCTCAATAGAATCAATCATCCCAACTCCAATGTTAGCAACTTGGTTTTTGGGGCAAAAAGTGCCATTGAAATAAGTTGTAACCATAGGAGTGTCCTTTTCCTCAAATAAAGGTGTTGGGGACACCACATTTGGCAAGTCCATCTCTAGCAAGTCAGGCAAGAACATTGCTATTGGATTTGAGGATCTAGATTGAGAGTTATTCTTTCTCTAAAATGGAAAATTTTCCATAAATTTTTTTATACTTTTCCAATAGTTGATTTATTGATCATTTTGCTCAAAAACCATTTCAGTTTCATAAGCTAATATAAACTAGTGAAGATTTTGATGCTTAAAATGCTTTGATGACTTTCGATGCTTAAGCATCCTATTGGATCATGAGAATTTATATTAAAGTGAACCTATATGAAGTTTTTAATAGAGAAAGTTAGTTAAGTCTTCAAAATTTATATTCTTAGACTAAAAGTTATTCTTTCTCTTGGATGGAAATTTTTCATAAATTTTCTTAGGCTTCTCTAATGGTTGATTTGTTGATCATTTTGCTTGAAAACTATTCTATTTTTATAAGTCAAGTATAAACTAGTGAAAAGGTTAGAGTTGACTTTAGTTAGCTTAGACTTTAATATATATTTTGTATGATCCGAAAGGGATGCTAACTTTTGGGGATAAGGCAATTGAGTTAGATAGAGTTTGGAGTTAGTGTAGAAAAATGGCCATTGCACTTTTTTAGAAAAGTGACACTTGTGCCTTTCTTCTATAGCGTTAGATAGGTGGTAAGGTGCACCTTGCATTTTATTAGACTCTATGAAAGTAGTGAATTCTCATTGATTTTGACTTGGTCTTGGTAGCCTTACACCTTGGTTGAAGATGGTGATATCCAACTTAGTTGTTGGAAGTTGAGGTGTTAGTACCCATACTATAGCTTTATCTATTAAATTAGGTACCAATATAAATCCATCTTATGATCTTTGCTTTAGTTTTGGCTGAATGTTGATCATGTATAGTTAGCCTCTTTAAAGTATGCTAAAACCTATTGGCTATACATATTAATGAGCTTATTGCTATACAATTTGATTTGAGTGGTCGTTTTATCCATAGTTGTCTATATTTCTATATGATGTTAGACAAGTATATGACTCGATGATGTGAGTTTAGTGTTTATGTCTTATAAAAGCAAGTTGAAGAGTGATTGTTAGTTGCTCTATAACTAATAATTGCTTGTAGATTTTATCTAGGATTATTGACATTTGCTTCGCTCGATGATGATATAATAGTGATGGGCTTGCTTTACTAAATGGTGTTACGAAGGATCATGTTATTAAACTTGCATAGTTTTTCTATGTTGGTATATCGATTCTACCTTTGTTGGTATCATTTTATTGTGTTTCGTTTATCATGTTTGGATTATCATTGCAAATGTGATTGTGGGTATTGAAAATTACCTGTTAACTAGTCCTTTCAAATATTCTTTCCTTATTGCTACCACAGCAGGAGGTTAGTATTGTTGGACCCTTTATCAGTTTAGCTTGCTTTACTAGATAGTGTTACGAAGGATCGTGTTATTAAACTTGCATAATTTTTTTATGTTGGTATATCGATTCTACCTTTGTTGGTATCATTTTATTGTGTTTCATTTATCGTGTTTGGATTATCATCACAAATGTGATTGTGGGTATTGAAAGTTACCTATCAGCTAGTCCTTTCAAATATTCTTTCCTTATTGCTACCACGGCAGGAGGTCTATTGTTGGACCCTTTATCAGTCTAGCTTGCTTTACTAGATAGTGTTACGAAGGATCGTGTTATTAAACTTGCATAATTTTTTTATGTTGGCATATCGATTCTACCTTTGTTGGTATCATTTTGTTGTGTTTCATTTGTGGTGTTAGATTATCATTGTAAATGTGATTGTGGGTATTGAAAGTTACTTGTCAACTAGTTCTTTCAAATATTCTTTCCTTATTGCCACCACAGTGGAGGTCGGTATTGTTAAACCTTTTATCAGTCCTTTTTGTTCAAGTGTTAGTAAACTAGATTTTGCATCTATACTTGGCCAGATTGTAAGCTCCTGAATTTGGACTTCCCAGGAGGTCACCTTGTTAGGCGTCAGCTTTGACTACATGGTCAATGTTGGTCAAAGGGAGGCTCAAGGGTATATTAAGGCATGTTAAGGTAAGGGACTTAACCTACCCTAGGGCTCATAGGGGAGTGGTGGCGTAGTGGAGCTTTTGAGGTAGCTCGGGGGTGGTTGGGTGGTGAGGAACCTCAAGAGGTGGCGTAGTATAGTCTAGGGCAACTAGATCTTTGTCTTTTTGCGCCAGATCATAACATTGGTATCAGAGAATTGGTTGCAATGGCCGACCAAGCTGAACGCTAGAATCCTATTGTCGATGGTGGTGCCGACGATGGTGCCGACGAAGCTGCGGAGATCAATTCAAGATGTGGTTCATGAGCTGCGAGCCCTTAATCAAAATTAGCAAGAGATGCAAGACGAGATGCATGGCATGATGGATACCATGCGTGGGCATGTTGAGGCACTCGAGGCTAGACAAGGTAGCGCTCCAAGTAAGCCTTCTTTGGTAGATCGACTCAAGATTCCAACCTTTTCCAGTGACGGTGGTGTGGATGAGTGTCTCGCTTGGCTAGCCAATGTGAAGAAGTTCTTGGCTGCTAGAGGAACTCCATATGCAAAGGCTTTAGTGGCTATTCCGATGGTTTTCCGTGATGCGGGTCTTCGATGGTGGAATTGGCTTGAGGAGTCCCGTGTTGCGGATAAGAAACCACTAGTGTCTACCATGGATGAGTTTGAGGCTGCTTTCCGTTTACGTTTTGCCCCTCATTATGACGTGGAGAATGCTCGTACAGAACTTCGCCATTTCCAGCAAGGGAAAATTACGCTCGGGGATTATATTGAGAAGTTTACCCGCTTAATTAGTCGTGTTCCAACAAAGGATCCAGATCAAAACAAATCCTACTTCATTGATGGCCTACATAGTGAGAGCATGCAGCAACACTTGCATCATTCTCAGCCTACAAAGAGTTTGGAGGAGCTCTTTGATGCAGCTTGTCGACTTGACAATGACAAGCATAAGTCTCGCAAGCGTTCATGGAGTCCTTCTGTCGAGAATCGTCGTGATGATCGCCGTGGACACAAGGATGGGAACAAGCATCACAAGTTGAAGTTGGTGGTGACTACTTCAGATGCAAAGAGGTCCAAGAAGCAGAAGTTCTTTGTGAAGAATTATAGACAGAGTTGTCATCATTGTGGCGAACTTGGACACTATAAGGCTGATTGTCCGCAGTTGAAGAACAAGTAGCAGGACAAGAAGAATGGCCAATCATCTTCTCACAGTAAGTCAGATACTAAAAAGTTGCAAGCTTTACAGCGTGAGGATGACGAGAACGACCATTCTGGTCGGAGGAAGAGACTTTCGATCATTGCTCGTCAACTTAACTGTGTGTGGAACAAGATGGAGCTCGAGGATACGCGTGAATCAGCTTTAATGTTGGAGGGCGTGTTCCGTGGCGATCCAGTGTGGATTTTACTGGATAGTGGGAGCGATGACAACTTTGTTTTGGCAAAGTTTGTTGTGGAGTATCGCCTGAACACACATGGAGTTCTTCCATACACAATGGAAGGTGCAGCTACCTCTGCTTAGCATTTCGATGCTTGTGTCGAGGGGTTGGAAGTGTTGGTTGGCAAAACCACACTTGTGGAGACTTTTTATTTCGCGGATATCCACCGTGTGGATCTCATTCTTGGGATGCCATGGTTGGTGAAGGTGGATCCAAAGATAAAGTGGAGCATTAAGCATATCTCACTGGAGTATGGTGGCGTTAAAGATGTGTGGTTTGGCGAGGGTGTTTAACCACCAGTTGTTATGCTCTCTACTACATCTTTGAAGCGGGCTTGTCATAATGGAAAAACACTTTCAAGTTACTTGCTGTTTGTTCGTGACTTGGGCGACCAAGGCACGTGTGGGGGAGAAGCAGCAATACGGGATGTACTAGACGAGTTTTCTGATGTTTTTCCACATGAACTTCTGTATGGGTTGCCTCCATTACGAGGTGTGGAGCATGGGATTACATTGGAGCCAAGGACACGACCCATTTACCGGCGCCCATTTCGGTTAAGTTATGCGGAAGAGCAAGAAGTTCAACAACAAGTCAAGGAGTTACTTGAGTTTGGATTTATTCAGCCAAGTAAGTCTCCGTTTGGTGCTCCGATCTTGCTTGTGAAGAAGAAGGACAGTTCAATGTGGATGTGTATTGACTACCACACTTTAAACAAGAAGACAATGAAGGATAAGATGCCGATGCCACGTGTGGATGATATCCTGGACAAGCTTGGTGAAGCACAAGTGTTTACCAAGATTGATCTGAGGAGTGGATATCATCAGATTGCAATGGATGATGCATCTATCTCTAAGGCGGCATTCAACACAAGCTTTGGACATTTTGAGTTTACAGTTATGCCGTTTGGTTTGACGAATGCACTGGCCACATTTACTCGGTTGATGACGGAGGTATTTGGGCGTTATCTTCATGAGTTTGTGGAGATTTTCTTGGACGATATTCTTGTTTTTAGCAAGAATATGGAGGAGCATAGGGTGCATTTGTGCAAGGTTCTTTTGTTACTTCAAGACAGCAAACTTTATGTGAAGAAGAGCAAATATGAATTTGCAAAGTCGGAGGTGGAATATCTAGGCCATATTGTGACATCTAAGGGTGTCAACATGGATCCAAGGAAGGTTGCTGTGGTGGAAAACTAGCCTACACCGACTACAGTGGCCGAGTTGTGCAGTTTTCTTGGTATGGCTAGTTACTACCGACATTTCCAGCATAAGTTTGCAGAGGTGGCTATTCCTTTGACGCGGTTGTTACGCAAGAATGTGCCATTCGAGTGGCAGAAGCCACAAAAAAAGAGTTTTGTGACGCTGAAACAATTGTTGAGCGAGACTCCAGTGCTTCGCATTGCTGATCTATCGAAACCTTACGAGGTGACATGTGATGCGAGTGGTTATGCACTAGGAGGAGTTCTCATGCAAGAGGGACAGCCTATTGCATATGAGAGTCGAACTTTGAATTCCGCGGAGCAACGCTATTCCACATATGAGCAAGAGTTACTCTCTATTGTTCATGCTTTGCGGACGTGGCGGCACTATCTTTATGGTGCAGTGTTCGTGGTGTTGACAGATCACAAACCACTTGTGTATCTTTTCACACAGAAGGAGTTGAACACTAAGCAAGCTCGTTGGATGGTCAAACTCATGGAGTTTGGGGAGTTTCCTATTGAGCATCGTCCGGGAAAATCAAATGTGGTGGCAGATGCTTTATCTCGTGTTCGTCATGTGATGACGTTACGAACACGATTTTGTCATCATTTGAGTAAGGTGGTCAGCGAGTTTGGGTGGTTGGTTGAGCATGCTCAGGCTCAGGATGCTGAGGTGGCCTCTTTGCGAGCCCAGATGGACGCCCCTTTCTCATTGGTGGATGGGATTCTCTACTACAATGGCCATGTATATTTGCCACGGGTGGATGCGTTAATTACTCAAGTTTTATTCCACTATCATGATCATTTAGAGGCCAGTCATTTTGGGGGGAAGAAGACGTATGAGTTGATTAAACGCAACTTTTATTGGAGGAATATGAAGGCTGATATCCTCAAATATTGTAAATCATGCAAGCTTTGTCAGCGGGTTAAGGTGCCACGGGAGAAGCCGGGGGGACTTTTGCAACCTTTACCTATTCCTCAAAGCCGTTGGTGTAGTATCTCTATGGACTTCATCACTTGTTTGCCACGAACACAGAGGCAAAAGGAGCAAGTATGGGTTATAGTGAATCGGTTGACGAAGTATGTGCAATTGTTGGCTCTTCGGAAAACTGTCACTGCCTCAGACTTGGCTGCAGTTTACTTGGAGAAGGTTTTTCCTGATTTTGGTTTGCCAGAGGACATCATTAGTGATCGAGATTCAAAGTTCACCAGTGGATTTTGGAAAAGCTTTGCAAAGGCTATGCAAGTGATTTTGAAACTCTCGAGTGGAGATCATCCTCAGACAGATGGGCAAACCGAGCATATAAATCAGGTGGTGGAGGATATGCTACGTTGTAGCATTGGTCAAAGGCAAGGACAATGGGATCTATATCTTTTGTTGGTGCAATTTACTTACAACAATAGCCAACATAGTGGAACCAAGCTAAGTCCTTACTTTGCCATGTTTGGAAGGCATCCTCGAACAGCGGTGGAGTTGAGATTGCATTTGAGTAAGGACGTTCAAGATAAGCTTGATTCCGAGGCAACTGATCTGGCCACAGAACTTGATGAGATTCTGGTGGTGTGCAAACGGAATTTGCAAGCAGCTCAGGATAGAGCGGAGAAGTTTGCCAATGAGCATCGCCAATTCCGGGAATATAAAGTGGGTGATCTCGTCTTTGTGCAAGTGATCTTTCCGTCAAGTGAGCGGCAGAACACCTTGGTGCTTTTACGGATAGGGAAGAGTGATAAACTCTCCCATCGATATGCTGGTCCATATGAAGTCCTGGAGCGCATTGGTAAAGCAGCTTATTGGGTGCAGCTGCCAGCTGGGGTAAAACTTCATCCGGTATTCTATGTCAGCCAGTTGAAAGGTGTACTATCTCGGAGTGACGGGCCCAATGTCTCCTTGATGTATACGACTGTGGAAGATGGACCAAGAGCTTGAGCAGGATTCCCCAAAAAGAGTGATCACCGGTACAACTCGTCTTTGGGACAAGGACTTTGTTAGAGGGGAAGAATTGTTAGGCACCAGCTTTGACTACGTGGTCAACATCGGTCAAAGGGAGGCTCAAGGGTATATTAAGGCATGTTAGGGTAAGGGACTTAACCTACCCTAGGGCTCATAGGGGAGCGGCGGCGCAATGGAGCTTTTGAGGTAGCTCGGGGGTGGTTGGGTGGTGAGGAACCTTAAGAGGTGGCGTAGTATAGTCTAGGGCAACTAGATCTTTGTCTTTTTGCGCCAGATCATAACACACCTAGCCTAGTACTATTCAAACCAAGGATGCTTAACCCCAAGTATCCCAAAACCCTTAACTGATTGGAAAAGGGGGTGTACTATTATTCATGGGCTTTTTCCCTTTATATTTAAACCCTTATAAATCATCTCTCAATTTGTTCCCTTTAGTTGCTTACACGGACGAGCATAAGGAAGGAATTCTTAAATGTTTATTTATCCAAGCATACTTAGCCTGGTTTGTTAGTTTTCTTTTGTTTTATCTTGCATTGACTTGACAAAAACCCTCGCATATTAAGATTAGTCCTTTAATATCACTAGATGATAGCTTATTGTGTCTGTTAAACACCCTCACTATCATACCCTTTATGTTAGTCTTATTTATGGAAAGTATTTAGGTTTGCTCATTTGGCATATCTATGGAATATAGAGATTCTACATTTGTAGGGATAGTGGGTAGGTTGGGCATGGTCAACTAACCTGAGGCATAGTTTAGCTCCCGCTTGCGTGCTTATTCTTATTTTGCATCTAGCTTAGGTATAAACCCAAGTTCCATACCATGCTAACTGGTGGAGTAACCATGTCCTCATGTTAGGCCACTGGTATACTGAAAAATTGTCAAACTCCATTTAGCTCCATTTTGCATGCTAGTCTTAGCATTAGGATGTTGAATGCTCTAGGTCTATTTTAAATCGCTCTGTGCTCCTGTCCCTTCGTTCCTTGGGCTGTATGCTTGAGAGTTACACTGTGCTCTAGTGATGTTGCTCTTTGGCTCCATGCTTAGAAGTTTAATTCTGTTTCTTCATTCAGTGGCCTAAGGCCCTAAAATTGGGGTTCCACACCACTGTCCTTGGACATGTGGCATGTGACATGTGACATGTGGCACATGGAGAGTTTAAATACCACTTCATGATTATCCTATGATAAATCACCATAAGATAAAGTGTGAAAACCACATGCACTACAATTATATTAAATTTTGGATGTGGTGATTCACTCTTTGATGATGTGTTATCTATAACTAAATATTGTTGAAAGATTGGTCTCAAATACTAATTAAGGTATCTTTAACCTTGGCTAGCTTAGTTACTAAAAAGCTTCGAGTGGTGATTTGCTCTTACTTATTCCTAGCTTTGTTTTTATGTTAATGGTATTGAAGTGATGCCTTGTCATTGACATTATTGATATTGGGATTCGAGTGAAATAAAATATCTCTTTATAGGATTGATATTAAATTTCATTAGTCTTGATGCATACAATGTTGATGATTTAGCTGTAACTTTATGTTATTTAGCATTCGTGTATTTGTTAGTTAACAACTATATTAGCATTCAAATAAGCTTAGTGGCAAGTTTCAGTTAGTTGTGTTCTAGATAAGGTTGTTTAGTAGGGGTTAAACTTTATCTTTTTCTTGAAAAGTGATTGAGTTATTGACTTACGAGAGGAAGAGTTAATAATTAATATTGAACTTATTAGTTCCTTATTGGATTTGAGTTAAGAATATATTAATCATTGATGATTTCTCTCGTGTTTGTTATAAAGTGAGTTACGTCTTATTATGCATAGATGAATTTATGGAGGATCTATTTAGTGGTCACTTGTTGAGCATAATTTATTATGCGTGGTTTTTGAATTATATAAATATGTTTTTCATTAACTTTTGCATTATAAAGTTTGGCTTATGGATGTGTTAAGGAGGGATATTATAGGTTATACCATGATTTTTTCTTTAGCATTGATATTAGTTTATATGAAACTTATGATCATTATTAGGCAAAACTTCTTTAAGTTTTTAGTTCTTTGAGTTTTATGTTCATTATTCCATTTGTTATGAGTTGTTAGGGGAAGATATTTTGGCTTATTAGCTTTGATGTTCAAGTTCGTATTTACATTTAACAATCATTGGTGATAATTAACTATCATCTAGGATAATTGATTATCCTTGTCAAAAATTTTGCTAAATTATTATTGAATGATTTGCTATTCTTTGGGATGGTAGATTATTTCTTTGATAATGATTATGCATCTCTTTATTGATGGGATGATTGATAATCTTGTTAGGAGATGACTTAGAATTGAGTGAGATTCCCTAAAATATTCTATTGTTATAATATTCTAGAGGCATGAAGAGATGCTAGGGCACAAGGGTATATTCTTTTTCTTCCCCATTTTCTAGAGTAAAGAATTCAAAAAGAAAATGTTTTGAGTAGGATTTCAGAGTATAAAAGAATGTTCTCCCCACTATTGAAAGGCTCCCTTCTCAACATTTGGCGACTCCACTGGGGAGGATTGCTTTTTAACTAATCCTCCCCTTAATTCTTTGGTTTTTCCTAGTAAATTTTTGAGAAATCTAAATTTTGGTGATGGCACTGGTGCTAAAGAGATCTTAAAAGTAATAAAGGATGTGCTTAGCTGAAAAAATTCTAAATGTCATGCTCAAATGCTAAAGATTTCTTGAATTTCTTTTCTTTTTACATAAAATAAGTTGGTTTTCTTCTCTTTGCAGTTCATTGGAGAATCAATTTGAGAAATGGCAATAATAGCTCATAGATCTCATCGAGATGTGTGATTTAGCATCAAGAATTTCTGGATTTGGTGCAAGAATCAACACATACAGCTTTTATTTCTTCATGGCGTGCACATCAACAACTTTGGAAGCTTGGCATAAACTAAATACACCACAATTTCAGTGTATATTCTTTTTTGGTTTCTGAGCTTTTGGATTCCAGCAGGCAATTCCCTTTTCTTGAACTTGGGTGAGCTAAGTTGCATGGGGGTTTGGTGTGGGAGCTAGGAGACGTTAGCCATCTCTTGAAGCAATCATCTTAGATTTGGGCTATTATTTAGTGTTTTCTTGATTTGAAACTTGGCAAATGGTCATCACGATCTCTCTAGGGATGTTCTGAAGAGCACAAATGGCAGTTCTGCAAATGCACACACAAATGAGAGCAATAGGACAAGTATTGCAATCGCTTCTAATGTTCATGATATCTGGTTTGCCAGAAAAAAAGAGACCAATAGTAGAAACATTGTTGTTTCACAGATAAAGCACTCAGGTGAAGCGAGACACTGGGTAGTTGATTGGGATATCAATCTTTTGGGTCAGATCATCAGATAAAACTCACAGACGTAAGAATGCTCCAGCAGAAAGGTCAAACGCCGTAGCCCACAAGTGATTTCATAAATATAACGTCATGCTACCAGATAAAAATAAACAGTTTTATTTCCCATTGCTAGAAGTTTAATTCCTATTTGGACACTTCTCGTTTGCCTTCTTGGCAATTGGTCGGGGAGCCGCCTGGGACGCACCCCATGTTATAAAGATTAAACCTCAGTCCATTCGCATTTCTAACTTTTCTTCTCAATTTTCCATCCAGCCATGGCTTCTCACGATCAAGATGTAACACTGCTCACCTTTTGGCCCAGCCCCTTCTCGATCCGAGCCAAGCTTGCACTGTTGTTCAAGGGCATCGATCACGAAGATCTCCCCCAGGATATGGACAACAAGAGCAACATCCTACTCGAGTCCAATCCAGTTCACAAGAAGGTCCCGGTTCTCATCCACAATGGCAAGCCCATCGCAGAGTCGGTCATCATTGTCCACTACATCGACGAGGTTTGGCCTGGAAAATCGCCACTCTTGCCGCAGGACGCATTCCTCCGCGCACAGCACCGCTTCTGGACTGATTTCATCGAGAAGAAGGTATTATTTGCTGCTATAACTCTTCTTGCTTATCGATCACGCAGATTTTCGACTCCTTGGTACGATTCATGCGCAGCAACGACGGTGGCGCTGCCGTGAACGAGGAGTTCATCCAAAACTGTTTGCTTCTCGAGGGAGCTCTGGCGGAGCTGGGCGATGAGGAAGAGGGCCCCTTCTTTGGCGGCGGGAGCATGTCGTTCTTGGATGTGATGCTGGCTCCCTATGCGGTGTTGATCCCAGGGGTTGAGCAAGTGATGGGCTTGAAGCCCGCGAGCCGGGAGCAATGCCCGCGTCTCCACAAACTCTTCGGGGCCGTGGCCGAGCATCCCTCGGCCAAAGTGGCGCTGCCGCCGATCGACAAGCTCAAGGAGTATATCCAGGCTCGCTATGGGAGCAAGTGAGCGATGAAAAGCTCTCTTGTTATTGACCGTTCCAAGTTGTCTATGATAATCTTACATTAGCGTTGCTTGCTTTGCCTTCCTCGAGAAACGGTCATATCGCTAGCTCGAGATAACAAAAAGATTTGAAGCTAGCTTTTCTGCTTCCCACACGGCTCTTCCTGTGTGACCCAGTGCGCATAACTTGACCATCATCCACGAAAGGAGCTCATCGAGATATAGAATGTCATATAATCTAAATGTTTTCCTTCCAAAGATCATCGCCAACAAACTCTAGTGGACAAGTACTAATAAGAAAGTCATTTTCGTACAAGAATATCCGAAATCTATGTCCTTAATCGATTGCAAGAATAGAGATTCTCCGGGCCAGACCTAGTCGATGACGATGATTTTTGCCCTTGTGGATAAGAACCGAGATTGGAGTCGAGGAGGATCTTGCCACAGATCCTGCGACCTTTGAGCAACAGTGCAAGTTGCTCGCATGAAAAAGAGGCTGGCCCATGATCATGGATGCAATTTTGATGAATTAAGTTTGATGATTTCCAAGAAACTAATTCTCTTTCTCGGTTTGCCCCGAGCGTCAAGGGTAGAGGTGAGAATCTGGGATGGCAGATTTATTGACACCGCCTCCGTTGAGTAGGAATGCGTTTAATTCTTTCAGGCTTCTCTCCAACACGCAATTCATTATTTCTTTCCCTTTCCTGCCGTGACGTGTTTGAAAGGTGCAGGAAGATGAAACCTTGACTCCCCAGAAAGAAAAGGACGGAGAATCGCCTTGTGTGGAGAGCTACGAGGGTGGTATTGTTCCTCGTTACAAGGAGGCTGTCACTACTGCATGGAACGGCATCTAAAGCTTTCTCGAAGTCGAGTAAGATCTCTTAAAAATCTTTGAAGTTACTTGTTAGTAGAGAGAACTTTCTCTTAAGAGTGAGGAGTTCATGCGTGATCTTGCCAGGTTTCGTTCATTCTCATTAACTTTGAAATACAAAACACGGTGATTTCATGAACTGTACGCAAACTAGGTGTTAGTGTCCAAAGATCCATCCGAGCCTAACAGGAGTTCATGTTTGATGAAGATAGACGAGGATGACGAAGAGGATACGTGCTAAAAGGAGTTTCTTATTTTTTTCTAGTTATAGAAACAATCACACTACCCAAGACTCATTGGATCGATCACGTTCTAAGAGATCTTCTTTTCCGGATCCATGGAAGGCCTGAAGCTATTCAGCCACTATTCTCATCGGGTCGAGATCGCACTGCTTCCTCCGGCTACTAGCCCACCGGCGCCAGCCTGAGGCATGGGATTACTAGATATTTTGACTCTCGAGTACTCTCTTCCATCGAGTCATCATCACCCTCAAATTCCAATGCCGCATCCAGCAGATGCGCAATCAAGCCTTGGTCTTGTTCTACCTCTGGATTTCTAATTTCTTTGACTGGACTTTTTTTACGTTTGCGTTCTCTTCAAGAGGAGCCGCCTTGGACGCACTCCATCCATGTTATCCCTTCATTCAGTCAAACCTCACTCCAGTTGCATTTCCAATTTTTCTTCCGAGTCTTCCAGTTATGGCTTCTGTAACACTGCTCACAGTTTGGGCCAGCCCCTTTTCCATGCGAGCCAAGCTTGCACTGTTGCTCAAGGGCATCGAGCACGAAGATCTCCCCCAGGATTTGGGTAACAAGAGTAAGCTCCTGCTCGAGTCCAATCCAGTTCACAAGAAGATCCCGGTTCTCATCCACAAGGGCAAGCCCGTCTCCGAATCGGTGATCATCGTCCACTACATCGACGAGGTCTGGCCCGAAACAAGCCCACTCTTGCCTCAGGACGCATTTCTCCGCGCAAAGCACCGCTTCTGGACCGATTTCATTGACAAGAAGGTATGGGGTTTCTTCGATAAATCTGCTGCTATTTCTTCCTTTATTGATCACACAGATTTTCGACTCCTTGGCACAATTCATGCGCAGCAGCGACGGTGGCGCTGCCGTGAACGAGGAGTTCATCCAAAACTGTATGCTTCTCGAGGGAGCTCTGGCGGAGCTGGGCAGTGAGGAAGATGGCCCCTTCTTTGGCGGCGCGAGCATGTCGTTCTTGGATGTGATGCTGGCTCCCTATTCGGTGTTGATCCCAGGGGTTGAGCAAGTGATGGGCTTGAAGCCCGCGAGCCCGGAGCAATGCCCACGTCTCCACAAACTCTTCGGGGCCGTGGCCGAGCATCCCTCGGCCAAAGCGGCACTGCCGCAGATCGAGAAGCTCAAAGAGTTTATCCAGGCTCACTTTGCGAGAAAGTGAGCGATCAAATTGATAGCGAGTTTAAGGTTTTCAATGTATTAGTTCGTTCACTAAAAGGCCACCTCTAGGGCTATCTCTTTCGTTCTGTCGAAAATGAAGCGCGAGCATGGAGATTGGGATTTTCAGACACTAGATCTTATGCCACAGCCCAAGAAGGTGAAAACGAAGGGTGAGTTTACTACATGTATTCTACCGCCACCTCTGGATCCAAACAAGCCAACGTTGGTTTTGGACATGGACAACACCCTCATCCATGCCCAAGAGGGGAAAGCAACGCTCAGGCTCTTCAGCGGGAAAGTTGTGCCACTGGAGCGCTACATGGTGGCTAAGCGGCCCGGTGTGGACGAGTTCCTGCGAGACATGGCAAAGCTCTACGAGATAGTTGTGTTTACCGCGGCGATGCAGTACTATGCAGACAAGATTCTGGACAAGCTCGACCCAGAGGGATTGATCACTCACCGCCTGTACCGGGATTCGTGTGTGTCTTGCGACGGAGGGGAAACGATGATCAAAGACTTGTCGCGCTTGGGTCGCGACTTGAAGCGTGTGGTGATCGTGGACGACAATCCCCACTCCTTTTCCTTGCAGCCCAGGAATGGAATCCCCATCCCGGCTTTCAAGAACAGGAAGGGGCGGAAGTATTCACATCTCAAGGACATTGGGTTTTTCCTGGAGACATTTGCTAAGGCGGAGGATTTGACACGGGCCCTTGACATCGCCAAAACAAAGAGATACAGGAAGATTTGTAAAATCTTTTGAGATCGAATCAAATGATAAAATTTTGGCACTCCTCTATAATTCTTTCTGGAATATAAAATCAAGTTTCTCACAGCTATGCTATGTCGTTCTACCATTTTTTTTTTTATGAAAGCAATTGATTAGAAACTCTTAAATACAATTCTATTCTTCTTAAATTACAGTCTCTAAAATGCATCAGAAGGAATGTCAACCTGTTCTCCAACCCGAAAATTTAGTGAAAACCATAAACTATAACAGCTAGAGTCTCCTATCTAAGCTCGATAAAAATTTGTATCCCGGATTCTCGCACGCTTCTTCTATACTGGTAACAAAGAAGCACGCAAAAACTCAACATCCTTAGCCTTGGCAGCATCGCTGACTCCCAGATGCCCCCCTGCCATTCCAACCAAGAAAAATCGGCTAGCTTGGCCATACATGCGCGTCCAGTCCGGCTTACCAGCAAAGTGGACGCCCTGAGCATGAACCTTTTGCAGGAGGGACATGATCACATCATACTCAGCTCCCGCATCGAAGGTGCCACCATCGTCGTTTAACGATTTGAAGCGCTTGCCATACAAAGGAACCATTTTCGAGAAGTTGCCACAATATGTGAGGATAACGAAGCAAATGGTGGCGCCACGCACGAAACCATAGTCGAGCATCTCCGGAATGGCATCGCCCTGCAAATCCCGGAGCCGCATGTAAACGTCCACCTCACGAAGGAACCTCCGCAGGTAAAAGTCTGTATCCAAACACTCGCTTTGCGTCAAGTCCCTGAACTTGACGAGCACAAGCCTCCCATGGTACTCGGCAGACGCCAGGATCCGCCCCTTCTCTGCGTTGTGTGAGTAGATACTAGGCTCGCTCAGGGCATGTAGATCGTCCCACCACGAAAGCTTCTCCACAAGCTCGTCCATGTTTGCAACACCCTGCTCCTTGGCAAGCTTCCGAAGCCTCGCAAGAATCGGCACACGATCAAACGCTCGAGGCCCCGTCCCTGTAAAAGGAGCCTGGAGATCGGGAGGAATTGGCACTGCTCTAGCTTCGCAGAAGTTCTGTGCCTGCCATGCCACAAATCCGCAAGCTTTGAGCGTGTCGCCGCTGTTGTAGAGCAGCGGAGGTGAGATCCACAAGCACCCATCCAAACCCGGCAGCCTCTTGCAAGCAAAAGTTTTGAAGTAGGAGGACAGAATCCCAAAGTGTGAGCCCGTGAGCAACATGTACGAGTAGAGCCTCGCAGCTTGAATCTCCAGGCTGCTGTTCTTCTCGTCGAGATTCATCGCCATGACACCAACGAGACACATCTTCCTGCAATCCGGCAGAGAGGGAATCCCAGGATCTGCTCTGACCATCGCATCGGGGTAGCAGCACAAGGCCGCTAGTGAAGTGTCCTGGATTTGCCCGGACATATGCAGCAGATTCAGTGCGATCCACCGAAAATGTCCCAGCGGACAAGCATCTGGAGCTGGCAAATCGTCCGGCTGCTGCTGGATCCACTCGTCCATCTCTCCATGAAACGACCACCAGCAGCGCATCTCAAAGTCGAGCGGGCAGAGCTCGGCGAGCGGCGGTGGCGAAACGTTGGAGTACGTGCGGATCACTAGCTCAGGGAGCTCGGGCAGCGGGGTCTGGACGAACTCCTTCCAGCTCGCGTCCTCGACGTCAACGATCCACTCCTCAAACACGTTCGCGGATGCCCGCCACGCTTTCTCTGGGTCGGCCTGGACGGGATTGATACGAGTCGGCTCCACGCGAACCATCTCCTCTTGCCAGTGCTGCGGGAGGACGACTCTCGGAGACGCCCTGCTCGCTGTTGCAACTTCCATCTTGCGCGCGATCGACCTGAGGATAGGACTGCCTGAAACCCCACTTCTTACCCTCTGCAATGGCGGCTGGACAGCGGCAGGAGGTGCTTCCACGCGAGCGACTTCTTCCATAGCCCTAGCTTTCACCAAAATGCGAACTTTGGGTGCAAGAATATTCTAAAAGAATCATTTTTAGGGTTACGGCCTACAATATAATATCACCTCACCCAGTCACAGCATACTCAGGCTGTCACCTCACTCAGTCAAGGCCTACTGGCGTAGGTCTGGTGAGGTAGAACTAGACAGAGCTGGCAAAGATTCCCAGCTGGTAAAAACGATTTTAACTCTAGTCAAAGAGTTTTTTGACTCGCTGTATAAATTCATGGTCACCGCACCGGGTAAAACAACAAGTCTTTTGTGTTTCTTTGATTGCACAGTTTGCCCAGTTAGTTACTTGGTCGGATTTGTTGGCTTTCTAGCATCGCAGCTTCTTTGCTGTCTCCCAATGCTCTACAAGCATGCTTCCCCGGCAGCATCGTCTTGATAGGATGCATCTCTCCGTTGCACCAATCTCCCTAAACTTTGTGTCTTGGTCTAGCATCGTTGCATGTCCACCATCGCTCGTGAAATAATCCCGACTGGCCGAATTTTCCCAGGTTGCTTTCAAGAAAGGAGCAAGCCAGCCAGCCTCCCCCCCCCCCCGGGTCTCTCTCTCTCTCTGTGTCTCTGTGAACCAAGTCACCACCTCCAACAGCAGCGATCTATACACTTGCGTGTCCGGATCTTCCCGTAAACATCCACAAGCAAAGTGGCCAAAGTTTCATCAACGGCCCTGAAGATCCTTGCTTCGATCACTTTGAGCTTGTCCAGAGCCACGGCCGCTCCCCAGGCCTTGAGCACGAGGAAGTTCGCCATAGCTTCCATCTCCAGCATCCAACATCCTCAGGAAGAGCTCCAGCGCTCGCCATTTTCGCTGTCTCCCAGCAAGAGGGTGTTCTTTCTCTTACAAAGCGATTTGCCACGATCTTAAATCCCTGATCAAGGTCTCTCTCTCTCTCTCTCCCCCTCTGTCTGTCTGTTAGCTCCTCATCACAGATACCTGTTATGAGCTAAGCTTTTGATTGCAGGTCGTTGCATCCTCCGTCTTTTTCATCCGACCACGGCTTCCTTCTGCGGTTTTTGTTGGGGGTGCTTCTTTCCTCTGGCCTCGTCAAGCCCGTAAAGTTCTTGGAATCCAGGCGTGAGTAAAATTTCCGAGCCATTTCATTCTCCACAGAGCTACACTCACATTTTTCTTTTTGTTCCAGGTTCCACGCCGATCGAGGTGAAGCCCTTGCAACTGCTCCTCTGCGCTTCATTTCTCAAGCTGCTGTGTTCACACACACACACACACACTCTCCCTGCCTCCCTCCCTCTCCGTGCGCTTCATCTCTGATGCCGTGAGCTTCATTTCTTTCTCTCTCCAACAGCCGCGAGCTCTTTTTTTTTTATTGATTCTTCAAAATAAGGTAATCTATGACTCATAGTTTTATTCATGCAATTGTTTTTGTATAATCTAGGATGGAGACAAGGCAAAGAAAACAAAAAGGGAAAATGATTGATATGGGAGGACCTAATGTCAATGTTCAACCAAATTTATTATCTTTTCATGATGCACTTATTGATATTACAATCCCTGACCAAAAGTATAACACTCCAGATTCACAAGGAGAAAGGTAATTTTCATAATTGCATGCTTATGGTATTCTTAAAATCTTTTTTAGAAAGACAAAGCTAACAGAAACTCAAGTATCTCAACTTACAACGAAAATTAATATTGAAGAAAAACTTCTAGATATTGTTGAATGGGATTTTGATGCTGAAATCTTTCCATTACTCCAACAAAGTAAACATGTTTTGCAAGATTTCAAAGTGAGTATTTTCAATATATTATTATGTGTATATTTATCTTTTTTTTGTTTCTAAGGTTCCAGCCATCCAAACATATTGTCTTCCTTTGGTGGATGAGGAAAGCATACGTTGCTTTTTACATCCTTATATTAAATTATCTTCAATAGGAGCAAAAGAATTTTTTAGAAGAACAAAAGGCATTAATATTGATTTAAGTTGGACCATAATTACTGCCCCAACCACTAAAGATTTTTATCTTAAGCCAGATTTTGGATTATTTAAAACAATTATAGTTGAAGAACCAAAGTCAAAAGAGCAATTTACATATTTTATTTCTGCCTATTTGTTGGGAGAAGGGAAATTTTTTGAAAATATGGCTTGGAGTAAGTAAAGTGAATATCCTAGTTTATTATAATGAATTTTTCACAGGTGGTAATACAAATCTTAAAAGACTATTCTCTAGAACACACACTCACAATGCTCTTTCTCAAATATATCAATATATGCTTTTTAACAATCTGCCTTATGCACTATTAATGACTGAAAAATGTATATGGTTATTAAGAAAACAACATCTTTTTATTGAGGTGATTATTCATACATGTATAGTTTTTTGGTTTTATTTTTGTTTCTTTTACAGGCAAGTCGAGGGTATTTAATTCATGATAATAATATAAAAATGACTGAAGCTATGTACGCAATGGCATTATTGTCAATCAAGGAAAAGGTAAAGACAAAACAATTCCTTTAGCTATTTTGCGTTCTAACTACTAAATGGTTGATTTAGGGTCTTTGATGCGACGAGACTAGGTCGGGAATGTGTCGGCAGTATACACAGATGGTGAGCATTCTTTTTTGTGTACTCGAGGGAATTCTTCTTCTTTTATTTCTAATGGAAGATTGTGATCTGACATAGCTTCCTCAAAGACATTCGCTCATCCACTTGAGATTGTAGGCCAAGCAAATGTGCTGATGGGATCCGATCAGCAAATTCTTGTTCCCGATCGATTTAGCCAAGAACATGCCTGAGAGGAAACCTGAGCTGATCAAAGACCTTGGTTCGATCAAACGCCACGCAAAGATACCCAAGAACTGCGTTCTCATAACGTGTTCCCAAGAACCCATGCCACTAATGCGTCTAGTCCTTCTCCCCGGTTCTCGAGAGGTAACAACCCTGGGTAAACCGAAAATACGTAGGCTGGTTCCCTTATCACGCATTGCTCTTCCGAAATTCTGCGTTTCGCTGGAAATCCGCGCCGCGAAGACTTGGTGCAAACAGTCTTGACACTTTTCTTCCATTCCAAGACGATTTCCATCCATGGCGCCTTGCGATCGATTCGTGACCCTGCTCAACGCCCCTTTTCCATGCGAGCCGTGCTCAAAGGCGTCGAGCACGAAGATCTCCCCAGGATCTGGGAAACGAATAAGATCCTAGTTCAATCCACAAGAAAGGTCCCGGTTTCTTATCAGCTTCTTTTGCTCCTACGCGGCGTGGACAGGAGCTCTTCGAGACCAAAATCTTTTTAGAGCTCTGTTTCTAGGTCAATTAGGGCTCATGGAATGGAGGAGCGGGAGAAGCTCCGAGCGCTGCTAGAGCATTCCGCGACATCGGGATTTTCTCTCCAATCTGGTGCTCAGGTAGCATTTCTCTCTTCTCGTGCTCGCTGATTGTGCCTTTTCTCTTTTCTCTCCAGTTGCAGGAATGGCTGGAGAGGTTTGCCGCCAGCGTCAAGGGCAGAGCTGAGGATCTGCGAGCGCAGATTGATCGGCTCGCGGATCACACCGCCTCCGTTGAGCAGGATCTAAAGAACGCGTTTAATTCTTTCAGGCTTCTCTCCAACACGCAGTTCATTGAGAATGTGAGTGCTTTTCTTTTCCTTTCATGTGTTTGAGAGACTTCGCCTCAACTCTGTGAGCAGCGTGTCTATGAGGAAGACGAAACCGTGACTCCCGAGCAAGAAAAGGATGGAGAACCGCAGCGTGTGGAGAGCTACGAGGGTGATATTGCTCCTCGCTACAAGGAGGCTGTTACCACTGCATGGAACGAGCATCTAAAGCTTTCTCGAAGCCGAGTAAGATCTCGTCAGTTCTCTCGAGCTTTTCCTGTGGTTGAGAAGATGTTACTTTCTCTTATCAGGAAGCGAGGCCCAGGAGTTTGCCTTATATAATTGGAAGCGAGGAGTTCATGCGTGATCCTCACTGTGGCTTGCCAGGTTTCGTTCATTTATTTCTCGAAACATTGAACACGAGCTTTTCTTTTCTTGTTTTTCAGATTTGAGAGACAAAGCGTCCACCTCGGTGACACGAGAATACGACTCTGAAGCCGAAAAGGATGGGGTTAACATGGCTGCTGAGATGGTTGCCGGTGGCGTGATTTCGGACGGTGAATGGTCAGAGCCCAGTAACGAGGCACCTGAGGATCAAGTAAGCGAGAGTTTTATTCGTTCTAAGTCTCTTATCTTCGTGTTTTTGCTTGTTCACAAGGATCACCACGAACCAGCCGTCTCTGCTGCTCTGGACTTCAAAGCAATGCTTGAAGCGGCCCTGCGAGCTTCATATGTAACAAGTGAGCATCGGTTTTCTGTCTATTTAGTGTATGATTTGTTTTCTTAGGTGACGATGGCTCAAGAATGGATCCCATATATGAACCAGCAAACGTTAACGCGGAAAATGAGTTAGTATCATTTTGCTGGTCGCTCCACTCAATGCATGCTTTCTAAAGTTTGATGGCAGGACTGGCTTGGGAAGCGCGAGCAACAATGACATTGTAAACGAAGGAAAAGCTACCCTTGACGACATACTTGGCAAAATCGCTCGGGAAGCTGACCAGCGTCACTACTCTCCGCAACAATTGGAGGAGGAGAGAGCAAGGCGAGAAGCAAAGTCTCAAATCCTTCCACCTCCAGTACAGCCAGATGCGAGCTCTTCGGACAAATCCTCCCACTGGAGCGAGAGCGAGGAAGACGCGAGCTCTCACCACGAACCTCGAGTATCCTTTTCTTTTCCTGCTGGCACACAACCGGAGTTTCCAGACGTCGGGCAAGAGTAAGCTACCAGCTTTTATGTTCGTCTTTGAGTTTGTGAATTGTTTTCTCCAGAGAATCGCGATCTCAAGCAGCCGAGAAAGCTGGGAGCAGCTCAGGTGAGTGGTGTGATTTCATAAACTTTACGCAAACTTGAGAGTGGGCTTTCTTCTACAGACGAGACGCTCGTGTCTAAAGATCCATCAGAGCCGAGCACGAGTTCTGCTAGACACAAGTCCCTGTTTGATGAAGATGAGGACGACGATGACGAGGAGGAGAAGGAAGAAGAAAAGCTGTCCAAGTTAAATCCGGTGTCACCGCAACCAAGCTTGGTCGCAACATCCACGAGATCAAACGAGACGCCGGAACCACTGAATCCAATCGTGACGCCACCGATATCAAACGAGACGCCGGGAGCGCTGAGTCCAATCGTGACGCCAACGAGATCAAAGGAGACGCCGGGAGCGTTGAGTCCATCACCGACGAGGCTAAACAAGCCGGCAGCAGCACTGCCATTCCGGAGCACCGCACTTTCGAGCCTTCTCTTTGGAGACGAAGACAATGACGATGACGAAGACGCTTTGTTCGGGCCGGTCGCTTCTACTCCATTTGTTAAACCATCCAACGATTTGTAAATCTCTTCTGGCCATATTCCAAACTTTGTCAAAAGTCGAGACTTAGATGGTCAGCATATAAGAACCTACGTGACAATTTAAAGCGGTCAAAATCACAGCGTGGCTGGTTTGCCCGAGTGGTCTAAGGGGGATGACTTAAGATCATCTACACACAGTGTGCGTGGGTTCGAACCCCACAGCCAGCAAATTCTGTCGTTATTAATTTTTATTTACTTTATAGTTTTTAATTTTGAATAATATTTACAAATCACACTTTAAAATATTTACAACAAAGGTTTTAAATTACAAACATCTGACTTTCAAGTGAAGGACTTTCCGGCCCATTCGCGGTTGCGTCTCTTCATCTTGGCCTGGATTTTGTTAAACTGCTCTTTGCCTTTCTCTAACAAAGGATCCACAACTACGTAGTGGTCGAGCGCTTCCTTCCTGGCCATTTTATCCTGCGTTGAGCGAACAAAGAGACCATCGTCACGAGATCACACAAACTATAGCTCTCACCTTTCTGTCCAGCTCGAACTTGAGCTTGTGACTCAAAATATCCGACGCTTCGTCCTTGTCAGGCTCGGCTGCTTTGTGACTGGAAAGCTTCTCCCGAAACTTATCCAGCAAGGCCATTGTCTGGAAAACAAAAGATTGTAAGCAATGGAGAAGTTTTGTGAACGAGACCACGTACTGTTTCTTCCCGACTGCCGAGATTCCGCTTGTGTTGCTTAACTTTTTGCCGTCGTTGCTCTTGGGGAGTTAGAAGCTGCATTTCGACGTCGGTCTTGAGCGCTATCTCTGCCCTTGCTTCTGATCCCAATCCCCGCTTTTTGATCACTAGTTTGTCTTTCCTTATGTCACTCTCTTCCTCCTCTTCGTCCTCGTCATCGTCCTCGTCATCGTCTTTCTCCGGTTTTTGGATAACCTTGGATCTGCTCAGCCAGAAGCGTTTAGAACGAGGATTCGGGGAGAAAACTATCAGATACGTACTTTTTGTTTTCTGCTACCGCTTTAGCTGCAAAAACAAACAATCCGCTGCTAGTCACAAAAATCGTTTAAGAAAATCTTGTTGTACCTTTTGTTTCTTGTTGAGGATCCCAGAGCCTCTTCTTTTCAAGAAGCTTTTGCCTCATCTTCTCGTCGAAAGTTTGATCTTGGTCTTCCCCATCACTCGCAACATCTTCTTCCTCCTGTGCGGGTAAAGGGTTCTTGTTTGCCAAGGCTTGGCGAACTGCACTTAGCTCACGTTGTTTGTCCTCCTATGTGTGATACGAGATTCCAAATCTAAACAAAAAAACGTTGAAGTCCAAAGCACGTACCTTAGTTTCGGGACCAGGGACCTGAGATTTCAGCAATCGCGGATCATCCAGAACATCATGGCTGCTTTTTATTTTCTCCTTGATGACAGACGCTTCTTCATCTTCCTGAAGAGCCTCCTCACCAAAAGACAATAGATTTAATCTCCTGAATACAGCAAAAATCTTGAGAACCAAACAAGAGCTCCAAATCTGATCTTACTTTTTCTGCTTGACTGGCTTTTCTTCTGTCTTGGCTCCGGACTTATCCACAGGTTTGTGAAGTTTTCTCGGTACAATATCATCAAAGGGATTCCAAACGACCTGGAAGAACCTTCATGAGCCTGAAAGGAGAAAGCAAATAAAAGAGTAAAGATCACACTTATTCACCTCAGTGGAAAGTACAGAGTGAGGATCTGTAGGCCGGTCATCTTCGTCAGGATCACACTCTGCAATCTTCAACAGATTGTAAATCGTATCTCCCGTTACCTGTAACTCACTTGAGAACATCTACAACAACAGAAAAAAGAAGAAGAAAACCTTTCCAAAGATCGTGTGCTTGCCATTGATCCAGTCGCAGCGATCCAAAGTTATGAAGAACTGGCTGCCATTCGAGTTTGGCCTTCCCTCGTTTGCGCAGGCAACAAAACCTCGATGTCGAAACTTCAATCGCGTGTGAATCTCGTCGGGAAAAGGTTCTCCGTAGATGCTCTCACCACCTAAGTTCCACAAACTAATACTAAGAACACAAGGAGAAAATAAAAGAACGAACCTTTCCCAGTGCCCGTGGGATCGCCCCCTTGGACCAGAAAGCTTGGAATCACTCGGTGGAACAATGTGTTGTTGTAATAGCCTTCCATACAGAGCTGGACGAAATTCCGGGTCTGGAAGTGATAGGCGCTCGCATTGTCAAGCACAAAATCGATGAGAAATCTCACGAACTTACAGCTTGCGGAGCTTCCCTGGCCCAGAGCTCGATGTCGAGAGGCCCGGAGGAGGTGTGGAGAACCACCTTCCCCTTGGTGAGAGGCTCGAGCACGTACACGGACGACATTCCCGCTCCTTCGCCCTAAAACCAAGAACCCTAAATTGGAAAGATGAGCTGCTTTATAGCCCTTTAATCAAACAATGCAAGCATTTTTATGTGATGTGTTCTTCCTCCTTGGCCATCGCTGCGATCGATACAGAGACGGTGGAGGAGCTCGCAACCCGGTTGCGGCAGTGTGGCGGCTCCAGAGATCTCGCGCAAGGCAAATTTGTTGTCGAGGAGATCATCCAGCGCAGCCCCAAGCTCCGCAAGAATAAGTACTTGGCGAATTTGGCAGTCCAAATGTATGGGCGATGCGGCAGCCTGGAGGAGGCGCGGCGTGTCTTCGACGCGATCGAGCAGCCCAACACTTTCTCGTGGAACATCCTCTTCACGGCTTACGCGCACAACGGGCAAGTGACGGAAGCGCGGCGGGTTTTCAACTCGATGCACGAGCTCAATCTTGTGTCATGGAACGCGATGATGACTGCGTATGCTCGCGCGGGCGACGTCGAGCGCGTCAAGGAGCTCTTCGACTCGATGCCGGAAAGAGATCTTGTGTCGTGGACTCTTTTGATATCAGCATTTGCCCAAACTGGGCATTTGGAGTCCGCAAAGAGGCTGTTCGATGAGATGCCCGACAAGGACGCGGTGGCGTGCACACCGATCATCCAGGCCTACGCTCGCGCCGGGCGAATCGATCATGCCAAGCTCGTCTTCGAGAGCATGCCGGAGAAGGATGGGATTCTCTGGAACTCGATGCTGCAGGCCTACGTCCAGCACGGGCATCTGGAAGGGGCAAAATCCTTCTTCGAATCGGTTGTGGGCGATGAGCGAGCGAATCGCGATGTCGTGTCGTGGAACATGATGATCCAGGCACACGTCCAGGATGGGAATCTCGACGCGGCTCGGGCGATCTTCGACCAAATGGTCGAGAGGAACGTCACGACTTGGAACACGATGATCATGGCTTACTCCCGGGGTGGCAATGTTGAATCCGCAAAGGTGCTGTTTGATACTATGGAGGAGCGTGATCTTGGCTCGTGGACCTTGATGGTTTGCGCGTTTGCGCAGCGCGCTTGTCTAGAGGAGGCCAGGGTGGTGTTTGATTCTATGCCCGAGCAGAACGTTATCTCGTGGACAGCAATGTTTACCATGTACGCGCAGAGCTTTTTCTTGGATGAGGCTAAAACTCTCTTTGACAAAATGCCAGAAAGAAACGTTGTCTCTTGGACCGCAATGCTTACTGCATTTGCCGAGAGCCGGCATTTGAGAGAAGCGAGAGAAGTCTTTGAAACGATGCCGGAACGAAACTTAGTCTCGTGGAACGCGATGCTCTCGGCTTACTCGGAACTTGGTCTGATTGAGAGAACCAAGAACTTGTTTGAGATGATGCCGGAGCAGAACGTAAAGTCGTGGAGTGCCATGATCGGAGTTTACGCTCACGCGGGCTACAACACCGGGGCGGTGGACGTGTTTCGAAGCATGGATCTGGAGGGTGTTCGTCGCGACGAGATCTCTTTCATGAGCATCCTCAACGCTTGCAGCCACCTCGGGCTCTTGGAGGAATCGTGGAAGCAGTTCAACTCGATGAAGGAAGATCACGATCTCTCGCCCGGAGTGGAGCACTACTGCTCCATGGTAGACATTCTCGGTCGAGTGGGATTGCTGGGTGTTGCGGAAGAGCTCGTCAAGCGGATGCCTTTCCGTGCCGACTCGGTCACTTACGCGGCCCTTCTCGCGGCTTGTAGAGTTCACAGAGATCCCAACTGCGGTACCCGAGCAGCGAACGAGCTCATGGAGCTGGAGCCGGAGAATGCAGCATCTTACCTGACGCTGGCCAACATTTACTCCGCTACGAGCAAGTACTCGAGAGCCATGCGAAAGAAGCTGAAAGAAAGAAGCTTGAGCCCAAAGTCGAGAAGGAGGAAGAACGAATGTAGCTATGCCGATAAAGGTCTCGCAGGATCTATAGGGAGCTAAAGCCGGCCATGCATGTTTGCATGCGTGAAAAAGAGACTATATGTGCTTGAGAAGGGAGAGTCTTCCTTTCGCTCCGAGGATGGACATAGACTTTGGTGTCAAGGCCGCGGTAAGGTGGTTCCTCGGCTGGATCGCGGCTGCGTTTTTGCTTGTGATATTTCCGTTGGTGGTGCCTTGCATGCTGGGGTTTCGTAAGATCCGCAGTGCTTTCACGAGCTCCAAGACGATTAGAGGCAATGTGGTGATTGTTACGGGGGCTTCGTCAGGAATCGGCAGCGTAAGTTTTGTTTTTTTTTTTTTTTCTCGGATTGAAGCTAACTTCTTTCTCCCTGTGATTGGGCTTGCAGTTCATAGCTTTGGAGTACGCAAGATATGGTGCAAGGCTGGTGCTGGTGGCACGAAGAGAGAACAAACTAAGAGAAGTGGCGGAAGCGTGCTTGGAGGCTGGAGCTATGGACGCAGCCGTGTGTCCAGCTGATCTCACAAAGGAATCCGATTGCCGACGCATCGTGGAGTTCACAGTTTCTAGATTTGGTCGAGGTATTTCTTTCTTCCATTTTTTGTTAGATTCTTCTGCTTTGTCGATGTTTTCTACTCAAGTTCCTTTGCTAACTTTTTACTGCATTGAAGTTAATGTTCTCGTCAACAATGCTGCCATGGCCGAGAGCGGACTTTTTGAGGATTATGAAACTACTGGCAGCTTTCGACGAACAATGGTATTAAAAATCGATTTTTGTTTTTCTTCTATGATACTTTTTCTCCTTGATTAACGTGATCACATTTCAGGACGTCGATTTCCTGGGGGCCGTGCTCACCACAAAGTATGCATTGGAACATCTCGCGCGAGCCAAAGGTCAGCTGGTAGTGGTAGCATCAGTCGCAGCCTATTGTCCATATCCTCGCCAGGCTCCATACAACGTATGAAAACTTCCATTTTTCCTTGACATTTTAATCGTCGCCTAAAACTATGTAAGCTTTTCCTTTCCAGGCCGCGAAGGCTGCCTTGGTCCAGTTCTTCGACACCCTTCGCACTGAACCAATCGGTCGATTGATCGACATCACAATCGTAATGCCGGGCTTCGTAGCATCGGAGATGACAGCCCACGCAGAGGTACAAATCCAATCACGCCAAGAACTTCTTCGTTTCATTGTTTTTCTCTCGAAACTAACGTTCTCCAGGGGCACATACCATGGTGGTGGCCGATGATACCAAGCGGGGACGCCGCCAAGGCCGTGGTGGACGCCAGCATCTCGAGGAAACGCCACGCGATCGTCCCAAGCTGGTACTCTTCCTGGCTTCCTTACCGAGCCTTCGCCCCGGAGCTCATGGAATGGCTACCGCGCGCGACGCTGGTGGGGAAGCCGCCATCGATCATGGTGAATCGAGCCCTAAACGCGATTCTAGGCGAGGAGCTCACCAGCAAGCTCTTCCGCGCCATCGCCGCGCTAAATTTTTGAATTTCAAAAAGATGCTAGCATTATTCCAAGGCTGTCCGGAATGGTAATGGGCCCCTGGCCGAAAGCCGGGAGAAATGTACGGCAGGCGATATGTCATATTTACTTAGTGCATTGATAGCCAGCTTCCGCGCTTAGCACAGCGTTTCAGGGTTTTGGGGTTTTGCGTGTCTTGTGTTCTTCGTGGCTATGGCGTCCGCGTCTGGTTCGGCGGCATCCAAGGCAGTGAAGCTCGCCAGGGCGGCGGCGCCGGCGGCGGCCAAGAAGGCCGGGACAGGAACGGCAGCAGCGGCGGCGGCGGCGGGCGGCGAGGGGCGCAAGGCCGCCGGGGGCTTGAACTTGGTGGTGCCAATCTCCGCCGCTGGGAGGAAGTTCTTCGGGCTCCAGGAAATGTCGAGGATCGATGCGATGAAGCAGATGTGGGTCTACATTAAAAGCCACAATCTCCAGGTATGGTCCTCTCTTTCTCTTTTCTTCTTCTCAGATAAATGGAAGATTTTTCATAGCTTTTTCGGTATCAATGATCGAATGTTTTTTTCTACAGGACCCAGAGAAGAAGAGGAACATCCTACCCGACGAGAAGCTCAAGCAGTTCCTGAGCTGCAAGGATCGGATCGACATGACCGAAATCCCAGGACTCCTCAGCCCACATTTCGCCAAGAAATCGGCGACTTAGGCGCTGTGTGAAGCGAGCGATCGTTCCCAAAGTACATGGATCCTTTCGATGACCCTAGCTTTCTTAGTTCGTAGCTTCTCTCATTCTATACTCCTTTGTTTCTAGCACAGCAGAAGGCCATCAATGTTAAAAGACCAGACCACTCTTACTCTTGCTTCAAACAACGTAGCGATAAGTCACGTATCGTCCGGCAGTCTCACTCGGCCGGATGATCTTCACGACTTGGCCGTGCTTGAGACCGTAGTATCGAGCCACTGGATCGCGATCCTGCATACGAGGAAGCTGTCACGAGCAAAAGAATGGTTAATTGATCAAGGCGAGCAACGAGAGCGAGTATGAGTTACCTGGCTTTCCTTGACAGTGTAACGCTCGAGCAGAGTTTTCTTCTCTTCCGCAGAGAGAACCTGGTGCTCGGGCACTAAAGTGTGCTCTTTGATGTTCACCAGTAGCTCCGCTTCCTGGAAGAACGAAGAAAGATTAGAGAAGAAAACTTATCCAGGAAGAACACTCTATCCGGGAAGAACCTGGAACACCTCGATCTGGTACTTTGGAGCCATCTCCGACAGGCACTGCTTTGCAAATGGCGTGAGACTCGTCTGGACGACCATGATCGCGCGAAACACGAGCTCCGATTTCATGCGCTCGGCGTACGTCTTGATCGTCTTCACCCCCACCTTGGGCTCCTCCGGGAAGAAGACGAAGATCTGGTCCGACTGGTCTGAGCGCTTGGCCTTGCTGATGACAAGATCGTCGCGCTTGGGCTCGTCCCCAAATTTGTCCCTGAATTGCTCCTTGGTGAGCGATACCTCGTAATCGGCCACCAGGTAGTCCCTGTCGCGCAGCATCTGCATGATCGTCCGCCGGATCCTGTAGAGCCGATTCGTGCTGTCATCCAGCTGCGCCATTGCCGCCTCTTCTTCTCTTCTCCTCCACAAGCCCTAAACCCAAAAACCCTAAACTCTGCCCACAAAAATTCAATTTTTTTGCCCACAATTTTAGGGCTCCTCCCGGCTATGGCAACCGGGATATGGCAGGCGCCTTCCGCCGGGCCGGGCGCTCGGCTCCAAATCTGCAAGGTAGGCAAAGATGCAGTTAGAAATCTCGCCGCATTGCGTGTTCTTTGGTCTTGCAGGGGGCAATCTTCGCAAGGGGACAGAAGATTAGCTTGAGGAACCGTGAGAGGCTGAGAATTATAAAGGTTTTTTCCGAAGAAGCAGCTTCTCGAGCTTGTGTATGGGGACGAAAGCTGCTAAGTTTCGAGATTGTTACGTATCACATCGATAGGCTGAGAAGGAGACAGTGGCTGCTGTTCTTAGTAACTTCTGCCTTGAGCATTGCGTTGATCGCTTCGGCACCAAACAATCTCTCTGCCTGTGAGTGTTTTTCCCTTGAAAAGTTCTTCTTTTCTATGGTTTTTGGATTGATTTTTCTCTCGGTATTTCCTAGGGGCTCTTACGGAGGAGAATTTACTGTTCTTGGAAGCATGGAGAACGATCGATCGGGCTTACGTTGACAAGAGCTTCAACGGACAAAGCTGGTTTAGATATCGCGAAAATGTGCTTCGGAACGAGCCCATGAATACCAGAGAAGAAACGTGTGAGTATTTTGCTTCTGGATTCTCTCATCTACTGACTTTCTTGGCTTGTTCCGATTAGATGGTGCTATTCGCAAGATGCTTGCAACTTTGGACGATCCCTTTACGAGGTTTTTGGAGCCAGAAAAGTTTAAGAGCCTGGTGGTGAGCAGCTTGTTTTTGTTGCTAAAAAGTTGCAGCGCTGATGATCATCTCCTGACTCCCGAGCTCTTGCTGTGTAGGCAGTCTGGCACTACGGGTGCTTTGACGGGAGTGGGCTTGGAAGTTGGATTTGACGCTAACTCGAGCGGCTTGCCAGACGAACTTGTAGTTGTGACGCCCGTGGCCGGAGGTCCTGCTGCTCGAGCAGGCATTCAGCCTGGAGATGTTATTTTAGAGATCGATGGAGAGAAGGTTGGAGGCTTGAGCCTTTACGATGCTGCTAAAAAACTCCAGTAAGTTTGTCTTGTTTATCTTTTGCTTTCAGTGAGACACCGGCTATGGGTGCAGGGGTCCGGAGAACTCATCCGTCATACTGACTGTGCTCAACAGAGAAAGCAGAATGGAGAACACGATGACATTGACGTACGTGTTTTGACTTGAGTTCTTGATGCTTGACATGGTTTGTCGTTCAGAAGAGAAAAAATCGTCGTCAATCCCGTGACGTGGAAGCTCTGCGAAGTCAGTTCCTATCAAAAGCTGGGATACATCCGCCTATCAACATTTAACAAGAACTCAGTTCGTAAGTGATTCTCCCAATCCTGTTTGTAATTTTAACGCATCGCTTGTAGGTGCTGTACAGCAGGCGCTGGAGGCACTGCACAAAAGCGGTGCGTCTGGTTACGTGCTTGACATCCGAAACAACGGGTATGCATTTCACTTATCTTTGTTTTCACAGCGGGTTTTTTATTCCAGCGGTGGATACTTCCCTGCCGTGATCGACATTGCAAAAATGTGGTAAAGTTTCTTGCAGTAATCCTTCTTTGCGTAGAAACCAAACGTTTTTCTAGGTTGGACAAGGGAGTTATCGTGTACATCGCTGACAACAGAGGGATACGAGACATTTACGAGGCGGACGGTGGTAGTGCCATAGCTCCTTCAGAACCTCTGGCTCTACTGGTATAAAAACGAAGATCTTTCTGAGTTCTCAACTTCTTCTTTCTCTCAGGTGAACAAAGGAACTGCCAGTGCGAGTGAGATTCTCGCTGGAGCATTCAAAGACAACGATCGAGCTACTGTTCTCGGCGAGCCTACGTTTGGCAAGGGGTACGAAGGCATGGATTTCATTTATAGTTGTTTTCCAACTCTCGCCTTTCTCTTTGCCAGGAAAATCCAGTCTGTGTTTGAACTATCAGATGGCTCTGGGCTTGTTGTTACTACTGCTCGATACCAGACGCCGGACAAGATTGACATTGACAAGGTAAGTTTCTTACAGTTTTTGCGAAGTTTACGTGATTCTTTCTCTTTCATACGTAGGTTGGTGTTTCTCCAGATCGTCCATTGCCAGAGGCTATTCCTCGAGACGGCGAAAGCTTTTGCAAGTGCCTCCAAGGCTCAGGTTCTCAGGAATGCCGCATTCCATTGTCGTCTCTCTTTAAAAAGTAAATGCTGTCTTTCGTTTATATGAAGGAAACCATTACCATGAGCACAAGCTTGCCGCCCTAGCTCAGTCGGTAGAGCGCAAGGCTCTTAACCTTGTGGTCGTGGGTTCGAGCCCCACGGGCGGCGCAATCATTTGCTCTATTCCCGCCCTATCTTTTCCCAACCAAGGCATTTTTTTCAAACCTAAGCATTGTTTGTTTTCCCCTCGTTTCTGGCTAGCATGGAAGATCCTCGTCGCTTGCCGTTTCGCCGCGTTCGATCCTTGCTCTGGAACGAGACTGCGGCGCTGCTCAATCCAGGGGAGCGCGATGTTGTGCGCAAGAGCATTGGCGCGGCTGTGATCGAGGAGAATGAGGTGCTCTTTCGGGAAGCGGTGGCCTACGAGGAGATTCTCCAGTTTGTGGACGAGGACATGCAACGCCAGGTCGCGTCGCACAAGATTTTGGATACCCCTGCCAGGCAAATGCTGGAGAAGGAGATCAAGATCCTGGTGGAGCACATCCAGGCCACCGATTCTTGCGAGGCGCAAGCGCAGCAGTCGCAATCTCTGGCGTTAGGGCTTGGCGATCTTTCTCCTTCTCGATCCCAGGCGGTAGATCAGGGATCTGGCCCTTCTTGCTCGTCTCCTCCTGTTGCCGCCAAGGCCGATCACCAGGTTTCTCCCAGGAAATCCGCCAAGAATCCCCTATCGCTTCACGGCCGGTGCAAGAGCACGCTGGATTACGTGATGAGCAAGAATGCGATCCAGGAGAAGCAGAAGAAAGGCAACCCCTCGCTGTTTCCCCCTCGACGAAGTGAAATCTTCTCCCGCGGCGACGATCATCCAGTTCTCAGGAAGGCCGCAATGGATCCATCGCTGATCGTGAGGAAGATGGCGCCGCATTTGAATGTCTCAGGGATCGACGCCATCAACGATCGCCTCCGCCACGCATTCGCCGCGGAGCATGTAAGAAACCGATCTTCTGTTTTTTCTTGGAGACTTTTATGCTAACTCGAATCGATCTATCTCTAGGACGCGCTTCTAGAGGATGTGGAATGCTTGAGGAGCTATCTCGAGGATTCAACAGACGTTTACTCCAGCGTAAGATCGATCCATCGATGGACTTTTTCCCGTTCTCACAGAACGGTTCCAGGTCAAGAACAATCCCCCGACGATCAACGACATGAAAGATTGCGGGAAGAAGCTCGAGGAGAGATGGACAGCGCTCAAGCATTGCCAAAACATCCAAAACATCCTCGCCCCGGTCCCGGTTGGCGGAGTGACAACCAACATCAATCCCATGAAAACAAGCACAGCATCGGGACCGGAGCCAGAGGTAGCGGTGCCTCAATCCAGAATCGCCTCGCAGATCTTTCCAGGCTCCAAACGATCGATCAGGCTTCCCAAAATGCAACGATAAAAGAGGTAACGTTATTTTGTTTTTCCCTTCGGTATAGGGCTTTCTAGGGTCCAAGGGCAGCGCTATGTCATGGCGGTCGTTTCGACCCATCTTGCGCAAGGTATGGTGGTAATGGATCTTCCATTCTTTCTCATCGCCGGAATTTGCAGCTCCAGACCGTGCGTGCTATTAACGGAGCCCGGAGTGCTCCAGAAATCCATGGTGAGTCATATTCTTCTCTTTCGATCTTAGTCATGGTTTTTTCTATCCAGGATCACGCTCTCTACATAGTTTTTGCCCGTCCAGCAGCTCTCGGGAGCTCCTTGCTTATCCAACTAGCCGCTCGGCCTATCGAATGTCTGCGCATTTGACGCCGGTGGCATCTTACGCAACTCAGCAGCAGGTAAAAATAAAAATCTCGCGGTCGCCACTGACCATCATGAGCTATCCATTTTTTTTTTTGTTCTTTGTTAGCAGACACAAGATAAAGGGATTTCTACTCAAGAAGAAGACCCTTTCGACTCGATCACCGATAAAATCCCGGAGAGGCCTGTCACGGTTGCGGAGGGGGCATCCTACGGTCTCATCATCCTCGCTGGGCTGGCTGTGGCTGCTGCTGCTGCTTATGCAGTGTTCAAGGAGCTTGTTTTCCAACCCAAGGAGTAAGCTTTTCTTTTTTCGTTTGAAAACGTTTTTCCCTCTTATCTTCCTTGTCACTGACTGTCACTGATAGGTACAAAATCTTTGGCAAAGCCCTGGACAGGGTCCAACACGACAGTCAGGTGAGATTTTCTTCTCTTTTGTGTGCCGTTTTAACAGAGTTCTCACACAACCTTGGGTGGACTATCAGGTCACGCTGCGCATAGGGACGCCTGTAACTGGCTATGGGCAAGAAAGCCGCCACAGAGCAGCGAGGCAACGGATCAGCAACAGAGTGTGGAAAGACGAGGATGGTGTCGAGAGAATTGAGGTACATTACTTACTGGTTCAAATCGGGATACACAACAGGCTAATCGTGTTTGTTGCAGATCATGTTCTTCATCCGGGGTCCTCAGGGCTCTGGCAAAGTCTACACCGAGATGTTCAAAGACAAGCTGGACCGGACCTGGAAGTTCACGTACCTGATCGTGGACGTGTTTGCTCCCACGCCGGCGCGCATAATGCTCGAGTCATACGTCCCTGCTTTGTAACAAAGCCATGGTTTCTGTAAAGCAAGGTACCGCGGGACAGTTTTGCTTTTCCTTTTCCTGTTCTTATATTATCTCAGCTACAGTGATGAATGATCAATGGTTCTTTAAGGGAGCTCTCTATTGCCTGGTGGTGGTAGTGGTATCCTCCTCCTTGAGGGCTCCAATGCCCCCCAGGGATTTGGAGGAACCTCAAAACTTTGCCGCTCCTCCTGCTCCTCCGGAAGAGTCCCCGTCCTTGTATCCATACTCGCTCACGCTCCATTTGCCGCGGCCTTTGTGAGCAGGGGCTTGAGCTTGGAAGCTTTGCTCCGGGAATCTCCCCTCCGTGAGAGACGAGTTGGACTGGGATCGAGGGTCGGCTCCCTTGAAGCACCCCTTGTGGAGTGTGAATCTGGCAAATGCCAAGTTGCGGCACATTGGAGAGGAGATATATAACTTGTCACTGATTTTTACCGCAGCTTTCGGCCCTCGCGCACCACGACTTGCTCGCCTTTCCCAATCACTCGCCTGCATTCCCGACAAACTACCCGATGGTTATTATCTTAGAGAAGCAGGATTCTTATTAGAGATGGGTATTATCTCTTACAGAAATTTTTTTTTTTTTTTTTTATGGGTGGCCATAAGATGCTGACAGTGAGACTTTCTCCATTATGCAGAGGTCTTTCTCACTTGAATGCCTCGATGACAGCTTGAAACTTGACTGCGGGGAGAGGTTTGAAGTTGACGTTTGAGAAACCTTGCGATGCGAGCAGCTCTCTCCACTCGCTTGCACTCCTCTGCTTCCCTCCAGTGAAAACTAGCATCCCCAGGTCTTGATCGATGACTGTCTTCTGATGTGGATCGAATATATGGTCCACGATTATGATTTTCCCACCGACTGGCAGTGCATTGTAGCAGTTTTTGAGTACAGCTTTAGCCTTTTCGTCGTTCCAATTGTGCAAAACTTTCTGCAGATTCTAAAGCTCTCAGGGTATCATCTTTTATCTTGAGCTTACACGCACCTGCATGTATATCGCATCCCCTTTTGGAACGGACTCAAACATGTCCCCAGCAATATGTTCTACTCCTAAATTTCAAAGAAAGATTAGAGAGAGAGAGAGAGAGAGAGAGAGAGAGAGAGAGAGAGAGAGAGAGAACCTGGAAAGTTTTGAGTGCCACTTGCAATTGTATGTGGAAGATCAAAGTTCACTCCCTTGATGTGTGGAAAGGCTTGCACAATCTTTGACACACTTAGGCCAGTGCCCCCTCCAACATCTACAAGAACTTGAGCAACGCTTTGGAAACCATCGTAGCCTTCCAGCACCCCGTTGATGATGATGTGACCAAAGCTATTAAGAAATCCGAACCATAAGTCTGCAAAAACAGGGTCGTTCGCAGCAAATTCAAAGATGCTTTTCCCATGAGCCTTAGCAAATGCAGAAGTTGAAGACGAAGTCCCTTCCAAAGCCAGTTCGTGCAGATGGTGCCAAGCAGCTTGCCCTGCCTCTGAGGTTGTCAACAGGAATAAGGATGCGAACGATTTTGGAGTGCCGTCTATGAGCCAGCGCGATAGAGAGTTGTGCCCAAAGACTCCAGCGGGCTGCTCTTCAAATATGTTCTTCCTGCAAAGAGATTGCATGAGCCTTCGGACAATTTCCGAGTTGTGAGCCTGGCCTGTTGCAGCTTGGAGAATGGTACATATCTCATCAACGTGGATTGGCTTGTCCGACTTCGCCAGAATATTGGGTATTCCCAGTTTGATGATTGCCTTAATCACAAATGGAGTAGAAAACGATTCAGCAAGAGAGAGCATCATATGATAGCTATCTAGCGCCTCCATAGTAAGGTTGTTCACAATAGAAAACTTAATGATACTATGACCTTTATAAAGCGGAGTTCGTAGATGACAACACCTTCACGTGATGGACACCAACAGCTCCCAAAACCTCCTCCTTATCATCTGCCCATGTCATTGTTGACAGTAACTCCCTAGATGGATGTTCATCCTTCGCTTTCATGTCTGGGCTACTAGATTTTAGACTTAAAAAATGTTAAATAGAGAAGTGCAGTTGCTGGTGAAAGGGCAAAACCTTTCAGAGTACCATCTCCAACATCTTTTGGCAGCTTCCGGCTCCCAAACAACCTTCCTTGCAGCCTGCGTGACATTTTGGACAGGCAGCTCGAGCTCAACTTGTTGTGGCTCCTCAAATTTGTTTTCCTCCTCTTTAACTCCTTTGCAAGCTTGATCTTCTCTTATTATGCACCCTTTGAAATGAAAAACTTGTATTGTACAGTTTTTCTATTTCTAGCTGATTTGGTATGCTAATCTAATGAACATCAGTGGCATTGCAACATCAACAATGAAGTCTTTATTTTAAAACCTACTTGCAATCTCTTCTTTTACAAGGGTCTATACTCAACCCAATGATATTATCTTAGAGAAGTCGGATTCTTATTAGAGATGGGTATGATCTTTTACAGATTTCTCTTGGTGGGTGAATCCTTAACTTTCTTAATGTCACTCTGAACTTCAATAATTTGGCATCCCTGCCTCATGACAACATCATCAAAAGTCTCTTCCACCATCATCACTAATGCTAGCCACAAGATGCTGACAATGAGACTTTCTCCATTATGCAAAGACTTTCTTACTTGAATGCCTCGATGACAGCTTGAAACTTGACTGACTGTGGAGAGAGGTTTGAAGTTGACATTTGAGAAACCTTGCAATGCGAGCTGCTCTCTCCACTCACTTGCACTCCTCTGCTGAAAACTAGCATCATTAGGTCTTGATTGCCGACTGCCTTCTGGTGCCTTCTTCTGCCTTCTTCTGTCTTCTTCTGCCTTCTTGTGGATCGGATATATGATTTTCCCACCAACTGGCAATGCTTTGTAACAGTTTTTGAGTACAGCCTTAGCTTTTTCGTTGTTCCAATTGTGAAAGTTCTGAGTGCCACTTCCAATTGTATGTGGAAGATCAAAGTTCACTCCCTTGATGTGTGGAAAGGCTTGCACAATCTTTGACACACTCAGGCCAGTGCCGTCTCCAACATCTACAAGAACTTGAGCAACGCTTTGGAAACCATCGTAGCCTTCCAGCACCCCGTTGATGATGCGACCAAAGCTATTAAGAAATCCGAACCATAAGTCTGCAAAAACAGGGTCGTTCGCAGCAGATTCAAAGATGCTTTTCCCATGAGCCTGCCCATGTCATTGTTGTCACAGCAATTCTCCAGATGGATTTTCATCCTTTGCTTTCATGTCTAGGCCACTGCCACCACCGCCTCCTGCAGAAAGGTCAACTGTCAGATCACGAACGCCTCTGGCCGTTGCTGGTGAAAGGGCCAAACCTCGAATGTCTTCAAGGAGCTGCTGCCAGTGTCTCCTCCATCACGGGATCCGTACCATGCATGGAATCCGGCACGACGCTTGATACCTCTGGCTCCGCCACCTTTTCTTCCTCCTCCACGACCTCAGCATGCTCCACCTGGTCGTCCACAGCTGCCTCGCCCGCCTCATTGCTCTCTTACTCCTTGATTTCGTCGTGTGCAGGCAAGACGTCTGTGGGTGTTGCTGCTGGTGACTGGCTTCTTTTTTACGTTCGAAAATATTTTTTCCTCCTGAGTTTGTCATTCACTGTCACTGATACCATACCTGGAAGTTCACGTAGATCATGGACGTGTTTTCTCCCACGCCGGCACGCATAATAAGTTAACAAAGCCATGGTAAAACAAGGTACCGCGGCTTTTCTTGTTCTTATATGTTCTTTAAGGGGCTCCAATGCAGCCGCAAAACCTCCTCCTCTCTGGAAGAGTCCCTGTATCGCTTACGCTCCATTTGCCACGGCCTTTGTGAGCAGGGGCTTGTGCTTTGCTCCGGGAATGTCCCCTAGGAGACGAGTTGGACTGGGGTCGAGGGTCGGCTCCGCTTTCGGCCCTCACGCACTTGCTCGCCTTTCCCAATCACTCGCCTGACACGTCCATCCGGTTCAGGTTGCCGTGTAGAGAAGTAGGATTCTTATTAGAGAATAAGAATGGGTCTCTTGGTAGGTGGCCATATGAGCGTGCACCACCAACAAGATGACAAAGGATTTATTGCATTCAGAGACTTTTCTTACTTGAAGGCCTCGATGACAGCTGCAAACTTGACTGCGGGGAGAGGTTTGAAGTTGACGTTTGAGAAGCCTTGCGACGTGAGCAGATCTTTCCACTCGCTTGTACTCTTCTGCTTCCCTCCAGTGAAAACTAGCATCCTCAGATCTTGATCGATGGCTGCCTTCTGGTGCGGATGGTCCGTGATTATGATTTTCCCACCGACTGACAGTGTATTGTAGCAGTTTTTGAGTACAACTTTGACACACTCAAGCCAGTGCCCCCCCAACATCTACAAGAACTTGAGCAACGCTTCGGAAACCATCGTAGCCTTCCAGCACCCCGTTGATGATGTGAGTAGAGAATGGTACACATCTGGATTGGCTTGTCCGACTTTGCAGTTTGATGACTTCAAATGCATTCCACAATAGCAAAGCCAATGCTATGGCCATTATGAAGTTCGTAAACAATCACACTACAACTGTTTGCCTCCAGCATAGTCCTCAATGATGTTCAGATCCAACTTGTGAGTCCCACCATTACTGCTCCCAAGACCATTTGGTTCATATTGTTCGGAAGCTGCCACTTCCTCCCAAGAATCGTCATCTAGAGTAGATGACAACACCTTCACGTGATGAACAGCAACAGCTCCCAAAACCTGCTCCTTACCATCTGCCCATGTCATTGTTGTCACAGCAACAACACTGAAGTCCCCAGATGGATTTTCATCCTTCACTTTCATGTCTAAGCCACCGCCACCACCGCCTCCTCCAGAAGGGTCAACTGTCGGATCAGGAACGCCGCTGGCCGTTGCTGGTGAAAAGGCAACATCTTTTTCGGCAGCCACCAGCTCAAAAGCCTGAATACCAGATTCATGCTTCGGGACGTCCCAAGCCTCCTGAACAGCCTCCCATGCAGCCTGTGGGACATTCTGGACAGGCAGCTCGAGCTCAACTTGCTGTGGCTCTTCGACATTGCCTTCCTCCTCTACCACTTGCTCGGGAATGTCTTCACTGGCAAGAGATGCTCGCTGTGTGTCTTCCACTGTGCGATCTGTCTCATGCATGGAATCCGGTGCAGCACTCTCGATCTCTGGCACCGCCAACTTTTCTCCCTCGTCCAGGATCGCGACTGAAGCACTCTCCCTGGGCTCGACATTCTCCACATGGTCATCCACAGCGACCTTGGCCGGCTCTATGCTCTCTTCCTCCTTGATTTCCTTGTGTGCGGGTAAGACGTCATCCACTGTGCGGATTGGTACTTGAGCTACGACTGCCTCGGCCGGTTCCACCTCCTTGGCAGCCTCTTCAGCAGCCTCAGGCACGGCCTCAAGCTCGGAAACGGCCTCAAGCACAGGCTGTGCATCCTGGACAGCTTCGTTCCCTGACTGCAGGAGTTCTTCTACTGGGACGGAAAGCTTGACCTCACGTTTGGAAACTTCATCTGGCACCTCGACTTTTGTTTGCTCCTCTTCCACGTTCTCATTAATGTCTTCACTGGCAGGAGATGCTCGCTGTGTGTCCTCCACGGTGGCATCTGTCGCATGCACGGAATCCGGTGCACAACTCTCAATCTCTGGCACTGCCAACTTTTCTCCCTCGTCCGGGATTGCGACTGAAGCACTCTCCCTGCGCTCGACATTCTCCACTTGGTCATCCACAGCCACCTTGGCCGGCTCTATGCTCCCTTCCTCCTTGATTTCCTCGTGTCCGGGTAAGACGTCATCGACTGTGGCAGTTGGTACTTGAGCTACGACTGGCTCGGCCGGTTCCACCTCCTTGGGAGCCTCTTCAGAAGCCTCAGGCACGGCCTCTAGCTCGAGAACGGCCTCTAGCGCATGCTCTGGCTCCTGGACTTCTTTGTTGCCCAACTGCGGGAGTCCTTCTACTGGAATGGGAATCTCAAGCTCGCGTTCGGATACTGGATGTGGCACGTCAACGTTGGTTTGCTCCTCTTCCACGTTCTCGTCAATGTCTTCACTGGCAGAAGATGCTCGCTGTGTGTCCTCCAGGGTGGCATCTGTCGCATGCATGGAATCCGGTGCAGCACTCTCGATCTCTGGCACCGCCAACTTTTCTCCCTCCTGCAGGATCGCGACTGAAGCACTCTCCCTGGGCTCGACATTCTCCACGTGGTCATCCACAGCCACCTTGGCCGGCTCTATGCTCTCTTCCTCCTTGATTTCCTCGTGTGTGGGTAAGATGTCATCCACTTTCGCGGTTGGTACTTGAGCTACAAGTGGCTCGGCTGGTTGCACCTCTTTGGCAGCCTCTTCAGAAGCCTCAGGCACGGCCTCTGTCTCGGGAACGGCCTCAAGCACAGGCTGTGGCTGCTGGACTTCTTCGTTCACCAACTGTGGGAGTCCTTCTACTGGGACGGCAATCTCAAGCTCTCGTTCGGAAACTTGATGTGGCACCGCGACGTTCGCTTGCTCCTCTTCCACGTTCTCGTGAACGTCTTCACTGGCAGAAGATGCTCGCTGTGTGTCCTCCAGGGTGGCATCTGTTGCATGCATGGAATCCGGTGCAGCACTGTCAATCTCTGGCACCGCCAACTTTTCTCCCTCGTCCAGGATCGCGACTGAAGCACTCTCCCTGGACTCGACATTCTCCACGTGGTCATCCAGAGCCACCTTGGCCGGCTCTATGCTCTCTTTCTCCTTGATTTCCTCGTGTGCGGGTAAGACGTCATCCACTGTGGCGGTTGGTACTTGAGCTACGAGTGGCTCGGCCGACTCCACCTCGTTGGCAGCCTCTTCAGAAGCCTGAACGGCCTCAAGCGCATGTTCTGGCTCCTGGACGTCTTCGTTCCCCGACTGCGGGAGTCCTTCTACTGGGATGGCAATCTCAACCTCGCGTTCGGATACTTGATGTGGCACGTAACCGTTGGTTTTCTCCTCTTCCACGTTCTGGTGAATGTCTTCACTGGCAGAAGATGCTCGCTGTGTGTCCTCCACGGTGGCATCTGTCGCATGCATGGAATCCGGTGACCCACTCTCGATCTCTGGCACCGCCAACTCTTCTCCCTCCTGCAGGATCGCGACTGAAGCACACTCCCGGGGCTCGACATTCTCCACCTTGTCATCCAGAGCCACCTTGGCCGGCTCTATGCTCTCTTCCTCCTTGATTTCCTCATGTGCGGGTAAGATGTCATCCACTGTGGCGGTTGGTACTTGAGCTACGACTGGCTCGGCCGGTTCCACCTCCTTGACAGCCTCTTCAGAAGCCTCAGGCACGGCCTCAAGCACAGGCTGTGGCTCCTGGACTTCTTCGTTCCCCGACTGTGGGAGTTCTTCTACGGGGACAGCAAGATCGAATTTCCCTTCGGAAACTTCATGTGGCACTTCGACATTGCTTTGCTCCTCTTCCCCGTTCTCGTGAATTTCTTCAGTGGCAGAAGATGCTCGCTGTGTGTCCTCCACTGTGGCATCTGTCGCATGCATGGAATCCGGTGCACCACTCTCGATCTCTGGCACCGCCAACTCTTCTCCCTCCTGCAGGATCGCGACTGAAGCACACTCCCGGGGCTCGACATTCTCCACCTTGTCATCCAGAGCCACCTTGGCCGGCTCTATGCTCTCTTCCTCCTTGATTTCCTCGTGTGCAGGTAAGATGTCATCCACTGTGGCGGTTGGTACTTGAGCTACGACTGGCTCGGCCGGTTCCACCTCCTTGACAGCCTCTTCAGAAGCCTCAGGCACGGCCTCAAGCTCGGAAACGGCCTCAAGCACAGGCTGTGGCTCCTGGACTTCTTCGTTCCCTGACTGTGGGAGTTCTTCTACTGGGACGGCAAGCTTGACCTTGCGTTCGGAAACTAAATGTGGCACCTCGACGTTGGTTTGTTCGTCTTCCACGTTCTCGTCAATGTCTTCACTGGCAGAAGATGCTCGCTGTGTGTCCTCCAGGGTGGCATCTGTTGCATGCATGGAATCCGGTGCAGCACTGTCAATCTCTGGCACCGCCAACTTTTCTCCCTCGTCCAGGATCGCGACTGAAGCACTCTCCCTGGACTCGACATTCTCCACGTGGTCATCCAGAGCCACCTTGGCCGGCTCTATGCTCTCTTTCTCCTTGATTTCCTCGTGTGCGGGTAAGACGTCATCCACTGTGGCGGTTGGTACTTGAGCTACGAGTGGCTCGGCCGACTCCACCTCGTTGGCAGCCTCTTCAGAAGCCTGAACGGCCTCAAGCACAGGCTGTGCATCCTGGACAGCTTCGTTCCCTGACTGCAGGAGTTCTTCTACTGGGATGGCAAGCTCGACCCCGCGTTCGGAAACTTCATGTGGCACCTACACTTTTGTTTGCTCCTCTTCCACGTTCTCATTAATGTCTTCACTGGCAGAAGATGCTCGCTGTGTGTCCTCCACGGTGGCATCTGTCGCATGCATGGAATCCGGTGCACAACTCTCAATCTCTGGCACCGCCAACTTTTCTCCCTCGTCCAGGATCGCGACTGAAGCACTCTCCCTGGGCTCGACATTCTCCACGTGGTCATCCAGAGCCACCTTGGCCGGCTCTATGCTCTCTTCCTCCTTGATTTCCTCGTGTGCGCGTAAGATGTCATCCACTGTGGCGGTTGGTACTTGAGCTACGACTGGCTCGGCCGCTTCCACATCCTTGTGAGCCTCTTCAGAAGCCTCAGGCACGGCCTCTGGCTCGGAAACGGCCTCAGGCACAGGCTGTGGCTCCTGGACTTCTTCGTTCCCTGACTGTGGGAGTCCTTCTACTGGGACGGGAATCTCAACCTTGCGTTCAGATACTTGATGTGGCACGTCAACGTTGGTTTGCTCCTCTTCCACATTCTCGTGAATGTCTTCACTGGCAGAAGATGCTCGCTGTGAGTCCTCCACAGTGGCATCTGTCGCATGCATGGAATCCGGTGCACCACTCTCGATCTCTGGCACCGCCAACTTTTCTCCCTCGTCCAGGATCGCGACTGAAGCACTCTCCCTGGGCTCGACATTCTCCTCCTGGTCATCCAGAGCCACCTTGGCCGGCTCTATGCTCCCTTCCTCCTTGATTTCCTCGTGTGTGGGTAAGATGTCATCCACTGTGGCGGTTGGTACTTCATCTACGACTGGCTCGGCCGGTTCCACCTCCTTGGAAGCCTCTTCAGCAGCCTCAGGCACGGCCTCATGCTCGGGAACGGCCTCAGGCACAGGCTGTGGCTCATGGACTTCTTCGTTCCCTGACTGTGGGAGATGTTCCACTGGGACGGCAAGCTCGACCTCGCGTTCGGAAACTTCATGTGGCACCTCGACTTTTGTTTGCTCCTCTTCCACGTTCTCGTGAATGTCCTCAATGGCAGAAGATGCTCGCTGTGAGTCCTCCATTGTACCATGTGTCGCATGCATGGAATCCGGTGCACCACTCTCGATCTCTGGCACTGCCAACTTTTCTCCCTCGTCCAGGATCGCGACTGAAGCACTCTCCCTGGGCTCGACATTCTCCACGTGGTCATCCAGAGCCACCTTGGCCGGCTCTATGCTCCCTTCCTCCTTGATTTCCTCGTGTGTGGGTAAGATGTCATCCACTGTGGCGGTTGGTACTTGAGCTACGACTGGCTTGGCCGCTTCCACCTCCTTGGCAGCCTCTTCAGCAGCCTCAGGCACGGCCTCTGGCTCGGGAACGGCCTCAGGCACAGGTTGTGGCTCCTGGACGGCTTCGTTCACCAACTGTGGGAGTCCTTCTACTGGGACGGCAATCTCAAGCTCTCGTTCGGAAACTTGATGTGGCACCGCAACGTTCGCTTGCTCCTCTTCCACGTTCTCGTGAACGTCTTCACTGGCAGAAGATGCTCGCTGTGTGTCCTCCACTGTGGCATCTGTCGCATGCATGGAATCCGGTGCACCACTCTCGATCTCTGGCACCGCCAACTTTTCTCCCTCGTCCAGGATCGCGACTGAAGCACTCTCCTTGGGCTCGACATTCTCCACCTGGTCATCCAGAGCCACCTTGGCCGGCTCTATGCTCTCTTCCTCCTTGATTTCCTCGTGTGCAGGTAAGACGTCATCCACTGTGGCAGTTGGTACTTGAGCTACGACTGCCTCGGCCGGTTCCACCTCCTTGGCAGCCTCTTCAGAATCCTCAGGCACGGCCTCAAGCACAGGCTGTGGCTCCTGGACGGCTTCGTTCCCTGACTGCAGGAGTTCTTCTACTGGGACGGAAAGCTTGACCTCACGTTTGGAAACTTCATCTGGCACCTCGACTTTGGTTTGCTCCTCTTCCACGTTTTCGTGAATGCCCTCACTGGCAGGAGATGCTCGCTGTGACTCCTCCACTGTGCCATCTGTCGCATGCACGGAATCCGGTGCACCACTCTCCATCTCTGGCACTGCCAACTTTTCTCCCTCGTCCGGGATTGCGACTGAAGCACTCTCCCTGCGCTCGACATTCTCCACTTGGTCATCCACAGCCACCTTGGCCGGCTCTATGCTCCCTTCCTCCTTGATTTCCTCGTGTCCGGGTAAGACGTCATCGACTGTGGCAGTTGGTACTTGAGCTACGACTGGCTCGGCCGGTTCCACCTCCTTGGGAGCCTCTTCAGAAGCCTCAGGCACGGCCTCTAGCTCGAGAACGGCCTCTAGCGCATGCTCTGGCTCCTGGACTTCTTTGTTGCCCAACTGCGGGAGTCCTTCTACTGGAATGGGAATCTCAAGCTCGCGTTCGGATACTGGATGTGGCACGTCAACGTTGGTTTGCTCCTCTTCCACGTTCTCGTCAATGTCTTCACTGGCAGAAGATGCTCGCTGTGTGTCCTCCAGGGTGGCATCTGTCGCATGCATGGAATCCGGTGCAGCACTCTCGATCTCTGGCACCGCCAACTTTTCTCCCTCATCCAGGATCGCGACTGAAGCACTCTCCCTGGGCTCGACATTCTCCACCTGGTCATCCAGAGCCACCTTGGCCGGCTCTATGCTCTCTTCCTCCTTGATTTCCTCGTGTCCAGGTAAGACATCATCGACTGTGGCAGTTGGTACTTGAGCTACGACTGGCTCGGCCGGTTCCACCTCCTTGGGAGCCTCTTCAGAAGCCTCAGGCACGGCCCCTAGCTCGAGAACGGCCTCTAGCGCATGCTCTGGCTCCTGGACTTCTATGTTCCCCAACTGCGGGAGTCCTTCTACTGGAATGGGAATCTCAAGCTCGCGTTCGGATACTGGATGTGGCACGTCAACGTTGGTTTGCTCCTCTTCCACGTTCTCGTCAATGTCTTCACTGGCAGAAGATGCTCGCTGTGTGTCCTCCAGGGTGGCATCTGTCGCATGCATGGAATCCGGTGCAGCACTCTCAATCTCTGGCACCGCCAACTTTTCTCCCTCCTGCAGGATCGCGACTGAAGCACTCTCCCTGGGCTCGACATTCTCCACGTGGTCATCCACAGCCACCTTGGCCGGCTCTATGCTCTCTTCCTCCTTGATTTCCTCGTGTGTGGGTAAGATGTCATCCACTTTCGCGGTTGGTACTTGAGCTACAAGTGGCTCGGCTGGTTGCACCTCTTTGGCAGCCTCTTCAGAAGCCTCAGGCACGGCCTCTGTCTCGGGAACGGCCTCAAGCACAGGCTGTGGCTGCTGGACTTCTTCGTTCACCAACTGTGGGAGTCCTTCTACTGGGACGGCAATCTCAAGCTCTCGTTCGGAAACTTGATGTGGCACCGCGACGTTCGCTTGCTCCTCTTCCACGTTCTCGTGAACGTCTTCACTGGCAGAAGATGCTCGCTGTGTGTCCTCCAGGGTGGCATCTGTTGCATGCATGGAATCCGGTGCAGCACTGTCAATCTCTGGCACCGCCAACTTTTCTCCCTCGTCCAGGATCGCGACTGAAGCACTCTCCCTGGACTCGACATTCTCCACGTGGTCATCCAGAGCCACCTTGGCCGGCTCTATGCTCTCTTTCTCCTTGATTTCCTCGTGTGCGGGTAAGATGTCATCCACTGTGGCGGTTGGTTCTTGAGCTACGAGTGGCTCGGCCGACTCCACCTCGTTGGCAGCCTCTTCAGAAGCCTCAGGCACGGCCTCTGGCTCGGGAACGGTCCCAAGCGCATGCTGTGGCTCCTGGACTTCTTCGTTCCCTGACTGCAGGAGTACTTCTACTGGGACGGGAATCTCAACCTCGCGTTCGGAAACTTCATGTGGCACTGCGACGTTGGTTTGCTCCTCTTCCACATTCTCGTGAATGTCTTCACTGGCAGAAGATGCTCGCTGTGTGTCCTCCAAGGTGGCATCTGTCGCATGCATGGAATCCGGTGCAGCACTCTCAATCTCTGGCACCGCCAACTTTTCTCCCTCGTCCAGGATCGCGACTGAAGCACTCTCCCTGGGCTTGACATTCTCCACGTGGTCATCCACAGCCACCTTGGCCGGCTCTATGCTCTCTTCCTCATTGATTTCCTCGTGTGTGGGTAAGACGTCATCCACTGTGGCAGTTGGTACTTGAGCTACGACTGGCTCCGCCGGTTCCACCTCCATGGCAGCCTCTTCGGCAGCTTCAGGCACGGCCTCATGCTCGGGAACGGCCTCAGGCACAGGCTGTGGCTCCTGGACGGCTTCGTTCACGAGCTGCGGGCTTCCCTCTACTGGTATGGCAATCTCAACCTCGCGTTGGGAAACTTCATGTTGCACTGCGACGTTGGTTTGCTCCTCTTCCACATTCTCGTGAATGTCTTCACTGGCAGAAGATGCTCGCTGTGTGTCCTCCAGGGTGGCATCTGTTGCATGCATGGAATCCGGTGCAGCACTGTCAATCTCTGGCACCGCCAACTTTTCTCCCTCGTCCAGGATCGCGACTGAAGCACTCTCCCTGGGCTTGACATTCTCCACGTGGACATCCACAGCCACCTTGGCCGGCTCTATGCTCTCTTCCTCATTGATTTCCTCGTGTGTGGGTAAGATGTCATCCACTGTGGCAGTTGGTACTTGAGCTACGACTGGCTCCGCCGGTTCCACCTCCATGGCAGCCTCTTTGGCAGCTTCAGGCACGGCCTCATGCTCGGGAACGGCCTCAGGCACAGGCTGTGGCTCCTGCACGGCTTCGTTCACCAACTGCGGGAGTCCCTCTACTGGTATGGCAATCTCAACCTCGCGTTCGGAAACTTCATGTGGCACTGCGACGTTGGTTTGCTCCTCTTCCACATTCTCGTGAATGTCTTCACTGGCAGAAGATGCTCGCTGTGTGTCCTCCAGGGTGGCATCTGTTGCATGCATGGAATCCGGTGCAGCACTCTCAATCTCTGGCACCGCCAACTTTTCTCCCTCGTCCAGGATCGCGACTGAAGCACTCTCCCTGGGCTTGACATTCTCCACGTGGTCATCCACAGCCACCTTGGCCGGCTCTATGCTCTCTTCCTCATTGATTTCCTCGTGTGTGGGTAAGACGTCATCCACTGTGGCAGTTGGTTCTTGAGCTACGACTGGCTCCGCCGGTTCAACCTCCATGGCAGCCTCTTCGGCAGCTTCAGGCTCCGCCTCATGCTCGGGAACGGCCTCAGGCACAGGCTGTGGCTCCTGCACGGCTTCGTTCACCAACTGCGGGAGTCCCTCTACTAGTATGGCAATCTCAACCTCGCGTTCGGAAACTTCATGTTCCACTGCGACGTTGGTTTGCTCCTCTTCCACATTCTCGTGAATGTCTTCACTGGCAGAAGATGCTCGCTGTGTGTCCTCCAGGGTGGCATCTGTTGCATGCATGGAATCCGGTGCAGCACTCTCGATCTCTGGGACCGCCAACTTTTCTCCCTCGTCCAGGATCGCGACTGAAGCACTCTCCCTGGGCTTGACATTATCCACGTGGTCATCCACAGCCACCTTGGCCGGCTCTATGCTCTCTTCCTCCTTGATTTCCTCGTGTGCGGGTAAGATGTCATCCACTGTGGCAGTTGGTACTTGAGCTACGACTGGCTCCGCCGGTTCCACCTCCATGGCAGCCTCTTCGGCAGCTTCAGGCACGTCCTCATGCTCGGGAACGGCCTCAGGCACAGGCTGTGGCTCCTGGACGGCTTCGTTCACGAGCTGCGGGCGTCCCTCTACTGGTATGGCAATCTCAACCTCGCGTTGGGAAACTTCATGTAGCACTGCGACGTTGGTTTGCTCCTCTTCCACATTCTCGTGAATGTCTTCACTGGCAGAAGATGCTCGCTGTGTGTCCACCAGGGTGGCATCTGTTGCATGCATGGAATCCGGTGCAGCACTGTCAATCTCTGGCACCGCCAACTTTTCTCCCTCGTCCAGGATCGCGACTGAAGCACTCTCCCGGGGCTCGACCTTCTGTACCTTGTCATCCAGAGCCACCTTGGCCGGCTCTATGCTCTCTTCCTCCTTGATTTCTTCGTGTGTGGGTAAGATGTCATCCACTGTGGCGGTTGGTACTTGAGCTACGACTGGCTCGGCTGGTTGCACCTCTTTGGCAGCCTCTTCAGAAGCCTCAGGCACGGCCTCTGTCTCGAAAACGGCCTCAAGCACATTCTGTGGCTCCTGGACTTCTTTGTTCCCCGACTGTGGGAGTTTTTCTACTGGGACAGCAAGCACGACCTCGCGTTCGGAAACTTCATGCTGCACCTCGACTTTGCTTTGCTCCTCCTCCACGTTCTCGTGAATGTCGTCACTGGCAGGAGGTGCTCGCTGTGTGTCGTCCACTGTGGCATCTGTTGCATGCATGGAATCCGGTGCACCACTCTCCATCTCTGGCACTGCCAACTTTTCTCCCTCTTGCAGGATCGCGACTGAAGCACTCTCCCTGGGCTCGACATTCTCCACGTGGTCTTCCACAGCCACCTTGGCCGGCTCTATGCTCTCTTCCTCCTTGATTTCCTCGTGTGCGGGTAAGACGTCATCCACTGTCGCGGTTGGTACTTGAGCTACAACTGGCTCGGCCGGTTGCACCTCCTTGGCCGCCTCTTCAGCAGCGTCAGGCACGGCCTCTGTCTCGGGAACGGCCTCAAGCACATGCTGTGGCTCCTGGACTTCTTTGTTCCCCGACTGTGGGAGTTCTTCTACTGGGACAGCGAGCTCGACCTCGCGTTCGGAAACTTCATGCTGCACCTCGACTTTGCTTTGCTCCTCTTCCACGTTCTCGTGAATGTCCTCACTGGCAGGAGGTGCTCGCTGTGTGTCGTCCACTGTGGCATCGGTTGCATGCATGGAATCCGGTGCACCACTCTCCATCTCTGGCACTGCCGACTTTTCTCCCTCCTGCAGGATCGCGACTGAAGCACTCTCCCTGGGCTCGACATTCTCCACGTGGTCATCCACAGCCACCTTGGCCGGCTCTATGCTCTCTTCCTCCTTGATTTCCTCGTGTGTGGGTAAGATGTCATCCACTGTGGCAGTTGGTACTTGAGCTACGACTGGCTCCGCCGGTTCCACCTCCATGGCAGCCTCTTCGGCAGCTTCAGGCACGTCCTCATGCTCGGGAACGGCCTCAGGCACAGGCTGTGGCTCCTGGACGGCTTCGTTCACGAGCTGCGGGCGTCCCTCTACTGGTATGGCAATCTCAACCTCGCGTTGGGAAACTTCATGTAGCACTGCGACGTTGGTTTGCTCCTCTTCCACATTCTCGTGAATGTCTTCACTGGCAGAAGATGCTCGCTGTGTGTCCTCCACGGTGGCATCTGTCGCATGCATGGAATCCGGTGCAGCACTGTCAATCTCTGGCACCGCCAACTTTTCTCCCTCCTGCAGGATCGCGACTGAAGCACTCTCCCGGGGCTCGACATTCTCCACCTTGTCATCCAGAGCCACCTTGGCCGGCTCTATGCTCTCTTCCTCCTTGATTTCCTCATGTGCGGGTAAGATGTCATCCACTGTGGCGGTTGGTACTTGAGCTACGACTGGCTCGGCCGGTTCCACCTCCTTGACAGCCTCTTCAGAAGCCTCAGGCACGGCCTCAAGCACAGGCTGTGGCTCCTGGACTTCTTCGTTCCCCGACTGTGGGAGTTCTTCTACTGGGACAGCAAGATCGAATTTCCCTTCGGAAACTTCATGTGGCACTTCGACATTGCTTTGCTCCTCTTCCCCGTTCTCGTGAATTTCTTCAGTGGCAGAAGATGCTCGCTGTGTGTCCTCCACTGTGGCATCTGTCGCATGCATGGAATCCGGTGCACCACTCTCGATCTCTGGCACCGCCAACTCTTCTCCCTCCTGCAGGATCGCGACTGAAGCACACTCCCGGGGCTCGACATTCTCCACCTTGTCATCCAGAGCCACCTTGGCCGGCTCTATGCTCTCTTCCTCCTTGATTTCCTCGTGTGCAGGTAAGATGTCATCCACTGTGGCGGTTGGTACTTGAGCTACGACTGGCTCGGCCGGTTCCACCTCCTTGACAGCCTCTTCAGAAGCCTCAGGCACGGCCTCAAGCTCGGAAACGGCCTCAAGCACAGGCTGTGGCTCCTGGACTTCTTCGTTCCCTGACTGTGGGAGTTCTTCTACTGGGACGGCAAGCTTGACCTTGCGTTCGGAAACTAAATGTGGCACCTCGACGTTGGTTTGTTCGTCTTCCACGTTCTCGTCAATGTCTTCACTGGCAGAAGATGCTCGCTGTGTGTCCTCCAGGGTGGCATCTGTTGCATGCATGGAATCCGGTGCAGCACTGTCAATCTCTGGCACCGCCAACTTTTCTCCCTCGTCCAGGATCCCGACTGAAGCACTCTCCCTGGACTCGACATTCTCCACGTGGTCATCCAGAGCCACCTTGGCCGGCTCTATGCTCTCTTTCTCCTTGATTTCCTCGTGTGCGGGTAAGACGTCATCCACTGTGGCGGTTGGTACTTGAGCTACGAGTGGCTCGGCCGACTCCACCTCGTTGGCAGCCTCTTCAGAAGCCTCAGGCACGGCCTCCGGCTCGGGAACGGCCTCAAGCGCATGCTCTGGCTCCTGGACGTCTTCGTTCCCCGACTGCGGGAGTCCTTCTACTGGGATCGGAATCTCAACCTCGCGTTCGGATACTTGATGTGGCACGTAACCGTTGGTTTTCTCCTCTTCCACGTTCTGGTGAATGTCTTCACTGGCAGAAGATGCTCGCTGTGTGTCCTCCACGGTGGCATCTGTCGCATGCATGGAATCCGGTGCAGCACTGTCAATCTCTGGCACCGCCAACTTTTCTCCCTCGTCAAGGATCGCGACTAAAGCACACTCCCGGGGCTCGACATTCTCCACCTTGTCATCCAGAGCCACCTTGGCCGGCTCTATGCTCTCTTCCTCCTTGATTTCCTCATGTGCGGGTAAGATGTCATCCACTGTGGCGGTTGGTACTTGAGCTACGACTGGCTCGGCCGGTTCCACCTCCTTGACAGCCTCTTCAGAAGCCTCAGGCACGGCCTCAAGCACAAGCTGTGGCTCCTGGACTTCTTCGTTCCCCGACTGTGGGAGTTCTTCTACTGGGACAGCAAGATCGAATTTGCCTTCGGAAACTTCATGTGGCACTTCGACATTGCTTTGCTCCTCTTCCCCGTTCTCGTGAATTTCTTCAGTGGCAGAAGATGCTCGCTGTGTGTCCTCCACTGTGGCATCTGTCGCATGCATGGAATCCGCTGCACCACTCTCGATCTCTGGCACCGCGAACTTTTCTCCCTCGTCCAGGATCGCGACTGAAGCATTCTCCCTGGGCTCGACATTCTCCACGTGGTCATCCAGAGCCACCTTGGCCGGCTCTATGCTCTCTTTCTCCTTGATTTCCTCGTGTGCGGGTAAGATGTCATCCACTGTGGCGGTTGGTTCTTGAGCTACGACTGGCTCGGCCGACTCCACCTCGTTGGCAGCCTCTTCAGAAGCCTCAGGCACGGCCTCTGGCTCGGGAACGGTCCCAAGCGCATGCTGTGGCTCCTGGACTTCTTCGTTCCCTGACTGCAGGAGTACTTCTACTGGGACGGGAATCTCAACCTCGCGTTCGGAAACTTCATGTGGCACTGCGACGTTGGTTTTCTCCTCTTCCACATTCTGGTGAATGTCTTCACTGGCAGAAGATGCTCGCTGTGTGTCCTCCAAGGTGGCATCTGTCGCATGCATGGAATCCGGTGCAGCACTCTCAGTCTCTGGCACCGCCAACTTTTCTCCCTCGTCCAGGATCGCGACTGAAGCACTCTCCCTGGGCTTGACATTCTCCACGTGGTCATCCACAGCCACCTTGGCCGGCTCTATGCTCTCTTCCTCCTTGATTTCCTCGTGTGCGGGTAAGATGTCATCCACTGTGGCAGTTGGTACTTGAGCTACGACTGGCTCCGCCGGTTCCACCTCCATGGCAGCCTCTTTGGCAGCTTCAGGCACGGCCTCATGCTCGGGAACGGCCTCAGGCACAGGCTGTGGCTCCTGCACGGCTTCGTTCACCAACTGCGGGAGTCCCTCTACTGGTATGGCAATCTCAACCTCGCGTTCGGAAACTTCATGTGGCACTGCGACGTTGGTTTGCTCCTCTTCCACATTCTCGTGAATGTCTTCACTGGCAGAAGATGCTCGCTGTGTGTCCTCCAGGGTGGCATCTGTTGCATGCATGGAATCCGGTGCAGCACTCTCAGTCTCTGGCACCGCCAACTTTTCTCCCTCGTCCAGGATCGCGACTGAAGCACTCTCCCTGGGCTTGACATTCTCCACGTGGTCATCCACAGCCACCTTGGCCGGCTCTATGCTCTCTTCCTCATTGATTTCCTCGTGTGTGGGTAAGACGTCATCCACTGTGGCAGTTGGTTCTTGAGCTACGACTGGCTCCGCCGGTTCAACCTCCATGGCAGCCTCTTCGGCAGCTTCAGGCACGGCCTCATGCTCGGGAATGGCCTCAGGCACAGGCTGTGGCTCCTGCACGGCTTCGTTCACCAACTGCGGGAGTCCCTCTACTGCTATGGCAATCTCAACCTCGCGTTCGGAAACTTCATGTTGCACTGCGACGTTGGTTTGCTCCTCTTCCACATTCTCGTGAATGTCTTCACTGGCAGAAGATGCTCGCTGTGTGTCCTTCAGGGTGGCATCTGTTGCATGCATGGAATCCGGTGCAGCACTCTCAATCTCTGGCACAGCCAACTTTTCTCCCTCGTCCAGGATCGCGACTGAAGCACTCTCCCGGGGCTCGACATTCTCTACCTTGTCATCCAGAGCCACCTTGGCCGGCTCTATGCTCTCTTCCTCATTGATTTCCTCGTGTGTGGGTAAGACGTCATCCACTGTGGCAGTTGGTACTTGAGCTACGACTGGCTCCGCCGGTTCCACCTCCATGGCAGCCTCTTCGGCAGCTTCAGGCACGGCCTCATGCTCGGGAACGGCCTCAGGCACAGGCTGTGGCTCCTGGACGGCTTCGTTCACGAGCTGCGGGCTTCCCTCTACTGGTATGGCAATCTCAACCTCGCGTTGGGAAACTTCATGTTGCACTGCGACGTTGGTTTGCTCCTCTTCCACATTCTCGTGAATGTCTTCACTGGCAGAAGATGCTCGCTGTGTGTCCTTCAGGGTGGCATCTGTTGCATGCATGGAATCCGGTGCAGCACTCTCAATCTCTGGCACAGCCAACTTTTCTCCCTCGTCCAGGATCGCGACTGAAGCACTCTCCCTGGGCTCGACATTCTCCACCTGGTCATCCACAGCCACCTTGGCCGGCTCTATGCTCTCTTCCTCCTTGATTTCCTCGTGTGCGGGTAAGACGTCATCCACTTTCGCGGTTGGTACTTGAGCTACAACTGGCTCGGCTGGTTGCACCTCTTTGGCATCCTCTTCAGAAGCCTCAGGCACGGCCTCTGTCTCGGGAACGGCCTCAAGCACAGGCTGTGGCTCCTGGACTTCTTCGTTCCCTGACGGTGGGAGTTCTTCTACTGGGACAGCAAGCTCAACCTCGCGTTCCGAAACTTCATGCTGCACCTCGACTTTGGTTTGCTCCTCTTCCACGTTGTCGTGAATGTCCTCACTGGCAGGAGATGCTCGCTGTGTGTCGTCCACTGTGGCATCTGTCGCATGCATGGAATCCAGTGCAGCACTCTCGATCTCTGGCACTGCCAACTTTTCTCCCTCCTGCAGGATCGCGACTAAAGCACTCTCCCTGGGCTCGACATTCTCCACCTGGTCATCCACAGCCACCTTGGCCGGCTCTATGCTCTCTTCCTCCTTGATTTCCTCGTGTGCGGGTAAGACGTCATCCACTTTCGCGGTTGGTACTTGAGCTACAACTGGCTCGGCTGGTTGCACCTCTTTGGCATCCTCTTCAGAAGCCTCAGGCACGGCCTCTGTCTCGGGAACGGCCTCAAGCACAGGCTGTGGCTGCTGGACTTCTTCGTTCCCTGACGGTGGGAGTTCTTCTACTGGGACAGCAAGCTCGACCTCGCGTTCGGAAACTTCATGCTGCACCTCGACTTTGCTTTGCTCCTCTTCCACGTTGTCGTGAATGTCCTCACTGGCAGGAGGTGCTCGCTGTGTGTCGTCCACTGTGGCATCTGTCACATGGATGGAATCTGGAGCACCACTCTCGATCTCTGGCACCGCCAACTTTTCTCCCTCCTGCAGGATCGCGACTGAAGCACTCTCCCTGGGCTCGACATTCTCCACCTGGTCATCCACAGCCACCTTGGCCGGCTCTATGCTCTCTTCCTCCTTGATTTCCTCGTGTGCGGGTAAGACGTCATCCACTTTCGCAGTTGGTACTTGAGCTACAACTGGCTCGGCTGGTTGCACCTCTTTGGCATCCTCTTCAGAAGCCTCAGGCACGGCCTCTGTCTCGGGAACGGCCTCAAGCACAGGCTGTGGCTCCTGGACTTCTTCGTTCCCTGACGGTGGGAGTTCTTCTACTGGGACAGCAAGCTCGACCTCGCGTTCGGAAACTTCATGCTGCACCTCGACTTTGCTTTGCTCCTCTTCCACGTTCTCGTGAATGTCCTCACTGGCAGGAGGTGCTCGCTGTGTGTCGTCCACTGTGGCATCTGTCGCATGCATGGAATCCGGTGCACCACTCTCGATCTCTGGCACTGCCAACTTTTCTCCCTCCTGCAGGATCGCGACTGAAGCACTCTCCCTGGGCTCGACATTCTCCACCTGGTCATCCACAGCCACCTTGGCCGGCTCTATGCTCTCTTCCTCCTTGATTTCCTCGTGTGCGGGTAAGACGTCATCCACTTTCGCGGTTGGTACTTGAGCTACAACTGGCTCGGCTGGTTGCACCTCTTTGGCAGCCTCTTCAGCAGCCTCAGGCACGGCCTCAAGCTCGGGAACGGCCTCAAGCACAGGCTGTGGGTCCTGGACTTCTTCGTTCCCCGACTGTGGGAGTTCTTCTACTGGGACAGCAAGCTCGACCTCGCGTTCGGAAACTTCATGCTGCACCTCGACTTTGCTTTGCTCCTCTTCCACGTTGTCGTGAATGTCCTCACTGGCAGGAGGTGCTCGCTGTGTGTCGTCCACTGTGGCATCTGTCGCATGCATGGAATCCGGTGCACCACTCTCGATCTCTGGCACTGCCAACTTTTCTCCCTCCTGCAGGATCGCGACTGAAGCACTCTCCCTGGGCTCGACATTCTCCACCTGGTCATCCACAGCCACCTTGGCCGGCTCTATGCTCTCTTCCTCCTTGATTTCCTCGTGTGTGGGTAAAACGTCATCCACTTTCGCGGTTGGTACTTGAGCTACGACTGGCTCGGCCGGTTCCACCTCCTTGACAGCCTCTTCAGCAGCCTCAGGCACGGCCTCTGTCTCGGGAACGGCCTCAAGCACAGGCTGTGGCTGCTGGACTTCTTCGTTCCCTGACTGTGGGAGTTCTTCTACTGGGACGGCAAGCTCGACCTTGCGTTCGGAAACTTCATGCTGCACCTCGACTTTGGTTTGCTCCTCTTCCACGTTGTCGTGAATGTCCTCACTGGCAGGAGATGCTCGCTGTGTGTCGTCCACTGTGGCATCTGTCACATGGATGGAATCTGGAGCAGCACTCTCGATCTCTGGCACCGCCAACTTTTCTCCCTCCTGCAGGATCGCGACTGAAGCACTCTCCCTGGGCTTGAAATTCTCCACCTGGTCATCCACAGCCACCTTGGCCTGCTCTATGCTCTCTTCCTCCTTGATTTCCTCGTGTGCGGGTAAGACGTCATCCACTTTCGCGGTTGGTACTTGAGCTACAACTGGCTCGGCTGGTTGCACCTCTTTGGCATCCTCTTCAGAAGCCTCAGGCACGGCCTCTGTCTCGGGAACGGCCTCAAGCACAGGCTGTGGCTCCTGGACTTCTTCGTTCCCCGACTGTGGGAGTTCTTCTACTGGGACAGCAAGCTCGACCTCGCGTTCGGAAACTTCATGCTGCACCTCGACTTTGCTTTGCTCCTCTTCCACGTTGTCGTGAATGTCCTCACTGGCAGGAGGTGCTCGCTGTGTGTCGTCCACTGTGGCATCTGTCGCATGCATGGAATCCGGTGCACCACTCTCGATCTCTGGCACTGCCAACTTTTCTCCCTCCTGCAGGATCGCGACTGAAGCACTCTCCCTGGGCTCGACATTCTCCACCTGGTCATCCACAGCCACCTTGGCCGGCTCTATGCTCTCTTCCTCCTTGATTTCCTCGTGTGCGGGTAAGACGTCATCCACTTTCGCAGTTGGTACTTGAGCTACAACTGGCTCGGCTGGTTGCACCTCTTTGGCAGCCTCTTCAGAAGCCTCAGGCACGGCCTCTGTCTCGGGAACGGCCTCAAGCACAGGCTGTGGCTGCTGGACTTCTTCGTTCCCTGACTGTGGGAGTTCTTCTACTGGGACGGCAAGCTCGACCTTGCGTTCGGAAACTTCATGCTGCACCTCGACTTTGGTTTGCTCCTCTTCCACGTTGTCGTGAATGTCCTCACTGGCAGGAGATGCTCGCTGTGTGTCGTCCACTGTGGCATCTGTCACATGGATGGAATCTGGAGCAGCACTCTCGATCTCTGGCACCGCCAACTTTTCTCCCTCCTGCAGGATCGCGACTGAAGCACTCTCCCTGGGCTTGAAATTCTCCACCTGGTCATCCACAGCCACCTTGGCCTGCTCTATGCTCTCTTCCTCCTTGATTTCCTCGTGTGCGGGTAAGACGTCATCCACTTTCGCGGTTGGTACTTGAGCTACAACTGGCTCGGCTGGTTGCACCTCTTTGGCATCCTCTTCAGAAGCCTCAGGCACGGCCTCTGTCTCGGGAACGGCCTCAAGCACAGGCTGTGGCTCCTGGACTTCTTCGTTCCCCGACTGTGGGAGTTCTTCTACTGGGACAGCAAGCTCGACCTCGCGTTCGGAAACTTCATGCTGCACCTCGACTTTGCTTTGCTCCTCTTCCACGTTGTCGTGAATGTCCTCACTGGCAGGAGGTGCTCGCTGTGTGTCGTCCACTGTGGCATCTGTCGCATGCATGGAATCCAGTGCACCACTCTCGATCTCTGGCACCGCCAACTTTTCTCCCTCCTGCAGGATCGCGACTGAAGCACTCTCCCTGGGCTCGACATTCTCCACCTGGTCATCCACAGCCACCTTGGCCGGCTCTATGCTCTCTTCCTCCTTGATTTCCTCGTGTGCGGGTAAGACGTCATCCACTTTCGCAGTTGGTACTTGAGCTACAATTGGCTCGGCTGGTTGCACCTCTTTGGCATCCTCTTCAGAAGCCTCAGGCACGGCCTCTGTCTCGGGAACGGCCTCAAGCACAGGCTGTGGCTCCTGGACTTCTTCGTTCCCTGACGGTGGGAGTTCTTCTACTGGGACAGCAAGCTCGACCTCGCATTCGGAAACTTCATGCTGCACCTCGACTTTGCTTTGCTCCTCTTCCACGTTCTCGTGAATGTCCTCACTGGCAGGAGGTGCTCGCTGTGTGTCGTCCACTGTGGCATCTGTCGCATGCATGGAATCCGGTGCACCACTCTCGATCTCTGGCACTGCCAACTTTTCTCCCTCCTGCAGGATCGCGACTGAAGCACTCTCCCTGGGCTCGACATTCTCCACCTGGTCATCCACAGCCACCTTGGCCGGCTCTATGCTCTCTTCCTCCTTGATTTCCTCGTGTGCGGGTAAGACGTCATCCACTTTCGCGGTTGGTACTTGAGCTACAACTGGCTCGGCTGGTTGCACCTCTTTGGCAGCCTCTTCAGAAGCCTCAGGCACGGCCTCTGTCTCGGGAACGGCCTCAAGCACAGGCTGTGGCTGCTGGACTTCTTCGTTCCCTGACTGTGGGAGTTCTTCTACTGGGACGGCAAGCTCGACCTTGCGTTCGGAAACTTCATGCTGCACCTCGACTTTGCTTTGCTCCTCTTCCACGTTGTCGTGAATGTCCTCACTGGCAGGAGATGCTCGCTGTGTGTCGTCCACTGTGGCATCTGTCACATGGATGGAATCTGGAGCACCACTCTCGATCTCTGGCACCGCCAACTTTTCTCCCTCCTGCAGGATCGCTACTGAAGCACTCTCCCTGGGCTCGACATTCTCCACGTGGTCATCCACAGCCACCTTGGCCGGCTCTATGCTCTCTTCCTCCTTGATTTCCTCGTGTGTGGGTAAAACGTCATCCACTGTGGTAGTTGGTACTTGAGCTACGACTGGCTCGGCCGGTTCCCCCTCCTTGACAGCCTCTTCAGCAGCCTCAGGCACGGCCTCAAGCTCGGGAACGGCCTCAAGCACAGGCTGTGGGTCCTGGACTTCTTCGTTCCCCGACTGTGGGAGTTCTTCTACTGGGACAGCAAGCTCGACCTCGCGTTCGGAAACTTCATGCTGCACCTCGACTTTGCTTTGCTCCTCTTCCACGTTGTCGTGAATGTCCTCACTGGCAGGAGGTGCTCGCTGTGTGTCGTCCACTGTGGCATCTGTCGCATGCATGGAATCCGGTGCACCACTCTCGATCTCTGGCACTGCCAACTTTTCTCCCTCCTGCAGGATCGCGACTGAAGCACTCTCCCTGGGCTCGACATTCTCCACCTGGTCATCCACAGCCACCTTGGCCGGCTCTATGCTCTCTTCCTCCTTGATTTCCTCGTGTGTGGGTAAAACGTCATCCACTGTGGTAGTTGGTACTTGAGCTACGACTGGCTCGGCCGGTTCCACCTCCTTGACAGCCTCTTCAGCAGCCTCAGGCACGGCCTCAAGCTCGGGAACGGCCTCAAGCACAGGCTGTGGGTCCTGGACTTCTTCATTCCCCGACTCTGGGAGTTCTTTTACCGGGACAGCAAGCTCGACCTCGCGTTCGGAAACTTCATGTGGCACCTGGACTTTTGTTTGCTCCTCTTCCACGTTCTCGTGAATGTCCTCACTGGCAGGAGGTGCTCGCTGTGTGTCGTCCACTGTGGCATCTGTCGCATGCATGGAATCCAGTGCACCACTCTCGATCTCTGGCACCGCCAACTTTTCTCCCTCCTGCAGGATCGCGACTGAAGCACTCTCCCTGGGCTCGACATTCTCCACCTGGTCATCCACAGCCACCTTGGCCGGCTCTATGCTCTCTTCCTCCTTGATTTCCTCGTGTGCGGGTAAGACGTCATGCACTTTCGCGGTTGGTACTTGAGCTACAACTGGCTCGGCTGGTTGCACCTCTTTGGCATCCTCTTCAGAAGCCTCAGGCACGGCCTCTGTCTCGGGAACGGCGTCAAGCACAGGCTGTGGCTCCTGGACTTCTTCGTTCCCTGACGGTGGGAGTTCTTCTACTGGGACAGCAAGCTCAACCTCGCGTTCGGAAACTTCATGCATCACCTCGACTTTGGTTTGCTCCTCTTCCACGTTGTCGTGAATGTCCTCACTGGCAGGAGATGCTCGCTGTGTGTCATCCACTGTGGTATCTGTCACATGGATGGAATCTGGAGCAGCACTCTCGATCTCTGGCACCGCCAACTTTTCTCCCTCCTGCAGGATCGCGACTGAAGCACTCTCCCTGGGCTTGAAATTCTCCACCTGGTCATCCACAGCCACCTTGGCCGGCTCTATGCTCTCTTCCTCCTTGATTTCTTCGTGTGTGGGTAAGACGTCATCCACTGTGGCAGTTGGTACTTGAGCTACGACTGGCTCGGCCGGTTCCACCTCCTTGGCAGCCTCTTCAGCAGCCTCAGGCACGGCCTCTGGCTTTGGAACAGCCTCTGGCTCCTGGACGGCTTTGTTCGTTGTGTGTGGGAGTTCTTCTACTGGGACGGGCAGCTTCACCTTGCGTTTGGAATGTTGTTGTGGCTTCTCGACTTTGATTTCCTCGTATTCCACTTGCCTGTTAATGTGTTCACTGGCAGGAGCTGCTGCGTGTGTGTCCTCCAGAACGGGATCTGCCGCATGCATGGAATCCAGCAGAGCACTCTCGATCCCTGGCTCCTCCACGATCGCGTCTGGAGCACTCTCCCCGGCCTCACCATTCTCCACCTGGTCGTGCAGAGCAGCTGGCTCTATGCTCTCTTCCTCCTTGATTTCGTGCTGTGTGGGCAAGACGTCATTCACCGCGGACGTTGCTGCTGGAGCTGCGACTGGCTCAGCCAGTTCCACCTTCTTAGCAGCCTCGTCAGGTTTCTCAGGCACGGCCTCAGGCTCAGGCTCATCGCCTTTCTTTTGGAAAGCCTCGTCCGCAGCCTGCTGGACATCTTCTTTGATCTCACGTTTGGAAACTTGTTGTGCCTCCTTGACTTTGATTTCCTCCTCTGGCACTTGCTCGTGAATGTCTTCTCTTGATGGGGCTGCTAGCAGTGTCTCCAGCGCGGGTTCCGTTGCATGCATGTATTCTGGCACAGGACTCTCAATATCTGGCTCTGCCAACTTTTCTCCCTCCTTTACGATCGCATCTGGAACACTCTCCTTGTCGTCAGCATTCTCCTCCTTGTCTTCCACAGCCACGTCGGCCGTCTCAATTCTCTCTTCCACCTTGATTTCGTTGTGTGCGGGAAATACATTGTTGACTGCAGGGATTGCTGCTGGAGCTGCAGGTGGCTCGGCCAGTTCCACCTCCTTTGCAGCCTCAGGAACTGCCTTAGGCACAGCCTGTGGCTCCTTAACAGCCTTGCCTGTGGGCTGTGGGACTTTTTCTACTGGGACGAGCAGGTGGTGCTCACGTTCAGAAACTTGCTTTGGCTCCTCGATATTGATTACCTCCTCTGCTACTTGCTTGGGAATGTCTAGACTGGCAGCTGCTGCCAGTGTGTCCTCTACCATGGGATCCATCGCCTGCGTGGAATCCGGCACGGCTTTCTCAATCTGTGGCTCCGCCACCTTTTCTTCCTCCTCCACGATCAGCTCTGGAGCACTCTCCTGGGTGTCAGAATGCTCCACCTGGTCGTCCACAGCCACCTTGGCCTTCTCAGGTTTGTCTTTTGCGGGCAAGACCTCGTTGGCCACGGGCATTGCTGCTAGAGCTGTTATTGGCTCGGCTTGTTCCACCTCCTTGGCATCCTTTGCATCCTCTGGCACAGCTTGTGTCTGCTCCTTGACGTGCTGCTGTGCGTGCTGCGAGACTACTGGGACAGGCAGCTCGAGCTCACGTTCAGAAACCAGTAGCTCCCTGACTTTCTTTTCCTGTGCCACTAGCTGAGAAAAATCGTCACTGGCAGGAGCTGCTGTCTCCTTCACCACAGAATCTGTCGCGTGTGTGCAATCCAGCGGGGACCTCTTAATTTCCTGGTCTGCCACCTTTTCTCCCTCCTTCACAATCGCCTTGGGATCACTCTCCTCGGCCTCAGCATGCTCTACAGCCAACTTGGCTGCGTCATGGCTCTCTTTTTCCTTGTTTTCCGGGGTTGGAGGCATTGCTGCTGGAGGCTCGGGTATTGCCTCCCTTGCAGCCTTCTTTTTAACCACAGGCATGGCTTCTGAAGGCGTGGCTTGTTGTAACTCGACGGCCTTCGATGTTTCTTGTACGACTTTGGGAACGGGCAGGCCCGAAACCGTTTCGTCTCTTTCTTTTCTGTTGTCCTTTCCTTGGTTGGGACGCGCACTTCTCTTTATTTGGGGCGGTGTCACGTTTTCATGTTCCTCTGTTGTGGTACATATGACGTGTTCGACTAGTCCTGCTAAGTATTCCAAAGGTACAGGGGCTTTTGGATCCTTCAGGGAAACGTCACTTGCAGTCTGCTCCTCATTTCTTTGCACAGCCTCAGGATATATGTCCAATAGCACTTGCATTTCTGCTGGAGTCGCGACTTGTACGTTCTGTGCAGCTGCAATTGTCTGAGCACCGTAAAAATTGTCTGGTAGCTTGAGCTCATGCTCAGAAACGGCTGGCTTCTCTACGTTGTCTTCCAATTTCATTGTGAATTTGCCAGCGGGCTGTTCCTCCACGCACGAATCATCATTTTCCCGCTTCACTATCGCATATGGAGCTATCGCCCGGTGCTGCGGTTTGTCCCTAGGCACATCAAGATTTGATTTGGATGTGGCATCTGCCACTGTATCTGATATTGGCGCTTCCTGTGGCTTCTGATCGGGAACAGGTGCCTTTTCCTCCTTAGGCAGAGCGGCAATTGCTTGTGGTTTCTCTTGTATCTCTCCTAAAGTTGTTACCGATGTGCCAATGCCGATCTGATCTATCTTAGCTTCCTGCTTTGGCGTATCATCTTTTCGTTTGTTCTGAGCTCCTTGTGGAGTTTTCTTGTCAAAATCCCTTGTAACATCCTTGATTGTAGCATTATCTGGTACTTCTTTCGCAATGTTTACTGGCTCCTCCTGTCCCGAATTTCTCTTCGTTCCAGCGCCAACTTGAGCAGCTTCACGCTTTTGAGCATGCTGTTTTTCCTCGCCAACTTTTGATGAATCAGACGGTCCACTGAAGCTCGACATGGAGTTATCACTTCCCGGCACATGCACTTCCGGTGTAGCTTTGACTATTTTTGCTGTTGCTGCTTTAGATTGTGATGAACGTTTCTCCATCGCTGGGATCTCCCTGGCCTTCTGTTCTTTTATAATCTCCGGGGGGGCTGCCTGTTTTCCTACTCGGTTCTCTGATGATACATCAGATCCCGCTTGAGGCCTGATCGCGCCACCTGGTTTTCCTAGACTATCCACTGCTTTCCTATCCGGCCCAGCTTTTGTGGTCTCTGTATTTGCTGTTCTTGATGCCTGGTTCATCAAAGTTATATAAGCAGATCTCGAAAAAGATGTCACTCACCTTTTGTTTGTCGTCCGGAGTTTCAGTGGCTTTGGAGACAAGTTCCCAGTCCTCGAGAACAAAGCCACGACGAGAAACGCCGGCAGCTTTCTCTTCTTTGCGGTTTTGCATCGCAGGCTCTGTAACTCTTACTGGCGTCGGGGAAGCCTTGGCCTTAGGCGGAGACTTGGCTTTCGGTGAGGCCTTCTCTTGCACCGGAGGAGGCGGCTTGTTACCTTTGCTACTAATGGGCTTACCTTTGGTGTCCGGGGCAGGCTTCATGGTCTCAACACTTTTGGTTTTTGATTCAGGAGCTAGCTTGGTTGTAGAAGCAGGCTTGGCATATTTCGAGTCGGATTTGTAAGGATCGGGCTTAGCACTTGGTGTTTGAGTCGAAACTAACTCGGGCTTCACGACGGTTTCTGGAGTTTTCGATGGTGTTCTGGTGGTTGTGTGAGAAAACTTTGTCTCGCTAGCTCTACTAGACGTCTCAAGGCTTTGGCTTCTACCGAAACTACCAGCGCTACTATTACTACTGCTAAGGACCTCGAGGTTAGACGACTTACCTGGACACGAAGAACTCGAGCTCAACTTACTTGCGGATGGTGGCGCTTGGGCCACCACGTATGCGTAGGAATGGATCTTTTTCACTTCCTGGGGAGACGACGCTGGGGACGACGAGGATGGCTGCTTGTAAGAGGAGCCCATCTTTGGAGTTGGGTGCTCCTCGGGTGGGACGTTGCCTTGGGCGTCGAGCGTGGGGAAGTCGGGGAGTTCTTCTTGTGCATCGTGGAATCTGTCCGACACCGAGCCGGGGCCTCCTCGTTGGATATTTGAGCCTACAGCCGGGGCGGGAGGGGCAGGGATGGAGATTGGTGGCACCACCACCCCAACATTCTTGGGAGAATTGTTGTCCTGGAAGTATGTTTTATGAATCAACCAAATTGTCTTTTAAGGCTTGATCGTACCTGGACCCTGGTGCTACCACTCGAGCTTGGAATGGACTGGAGATACACAAGGAATGAGAGAAAGGAGAAGTTTTCCGAATGATCCATACCTGAGGCTTTGTGTTGGATTTGTTGTTGTTGTTGTTGTTGTTGTTGTTGTCATTCGAGCTCGAAGCCCCCGAAGATTTCTGGACGGCATTGATCTTGGAGACCATTGCTTTTCCAACACGTTCTTTGCTAGAACACTTCCCCATGATGTTAAGAACAAAGCAAAATATACAACACAGCAAAATTGGGATTGGGACGAGCGAGTTTATGCACACTAGAATACTAGACTTGGATCGATTCGATCGAAATCGATCTCAGACTCACTATCAATCTCACGAAGGCGAAATGTTTTCTTTTTTCGATTTTCTTGGAAGCTTTATCCCTCTCGACGCGACTATGCACAAAATCGAAACGCAAAACCCCGGGGTCTGTCAAACAATCCCAGGAGGGAAAAGAAAGATATATGCAAAAAGCAAAACTGGCGCGAGCGATGCCTCGAGGCAGCGCAATCGCGGATCAAAGAATTTCCAGCGGTGGATCAAGATAGACCTGGCTCCTAAAAAATGCAGAGCACAGACGATACACTCCACCACACAGACGGACCAAAACCAACAGGAAGAATGCACATAAACTCCCTTCGACCACTTCACAACCTTGACCAACGATCCAAAGCGAGAGCTACCGGATCTCTCTCGCCACCGAAGAACCTAATCGATTTCTTCCTCGCCTTTCCTCTCTCGCGAGCGCGCTCAATGGATCAATCAAAAAAACCGAGAGAAACCTCCAGCTCCTCAAGCAAGGCGCATATATATATCGTATCCAGTACAACGAATATTCCGTCACTGTATAGCGCATAATACTCATTTTCAGAAAAAAGAAAGGCCACTAGAATTCGTGTTGGAATTGCCACGAGGGCCCCATGTGAAGGCCTTAGCCGTTCGCACCCAAAAAGTCTGCTAACCTAATCCATCCCATCTCTACGAAAACCTCTAAAACCATGTGGAATCTTTGCATTTCCAGCCCATGGAATCGCAATATCACTTTAGAAACCATGAAATTATATTCTAGTATGAAATCGCGCCCTTTTGATTAAAAAGAAAAGGTTGATGGGCACAACTATATGCCCCAACTGGAAAGCGCCTGGGACGAAAGGAAACAGTCGACCCGTCACACGTCAGCAATGCTGACAGGGAGGACCGTGTTGGTGGGCCCGCCGGCACCGCCCATGGGTCCACGGGACCAATCCCCAAGCACATATTTTTTCGATATCTCTTCATACTATTGTCACACAGTCGGTGACAAGCAACAAAAAATAAAGGAGAGAATGGAAAGGGGGGAATCTTTGCTTTTGTACCAACTTGGGGATGGAAAGAATGGATTGAGAGATTTTGCGAGACTGAAAAGAATTGTGATTTGGGAAGAATGGAAGGCAAGGGAATAATAATCGCTAGGTTGTCATGAGCATTGCATTGCATGGCAGCACTCATTTTCACTCTATCAACATCCTACTTTTTTATTTGTATTGGCAGCCTTTCTGGCAATTTGCAAAGAGCCAGGGAGTTCCATCCAAACACACACTGAAGTTTCCCACGTTCCACGGACAGATAGAATCAAGAGCATAAGTGCGTTTAGGCTAGAATATGTGGAACGATGTGTATATCTTCGCGGGATTTGTCACATTGGAATGAATTATTAAAGACCGGATGATGCTTCAAGGGTTTTCATTGAATCGATTGATTTGCGCTTGCAGCCCCCACAACACTGTTTGTGCGCATGCTTGCGTGTTTTGTTTAGATTGCTGTCTTCCAGTCCAATGCAAATCCCTGCCTTTCCTGACCGATGCAAGCTCAGCAATTCATACACAAGAATTCTGAAAACGGAATATATATATATAAAAGAAACGACATGTGATGGCAGTTACAAACAGTTGGAGATTGACAGTTTATCAAGAATGGTAAGATTTAGTTTCATTTTGTTACAACTTTTTTAATGCTTGTTACTTTCAGCTGGAAATCTCCTCACTTTTTAACCACCCCTCAACCAACACAGCTGCATCTAGGAGTGCAAAGATTTATAACCCCCACTCTATCATAGTCCAACCGGATTTTATGTGCGAATATTCGGATCTTATTTTATGATAACCATGGTTTACGCTATCTCGAAAAGGTAATCTTGGTTATATATAAAGACGAAGTAAAGATTGTTAGGGTACCATTCAATAATGAAGAGGATCTTGTGCCTGCCAGAAGAGGTTCTAGAAGCCATCTTTCTAAGGCTTCCTATTTCAGGCGTTATCAGGGTGAGGAGCGTATGCAAACATTGGAGGAAGCTCGTAAACTTACCAAGTTTCACGGAGCTCTTTTCTGACAGTGGCGTGATTTCATGGGATGCGATCATCATGGACTCTAGCACCGCGGTTATGCATTGGGGAGGACATGAAATGTACTCCGCCACCTTTCGAGATAACCTAGTGATTGCCGCACACAACAAGCGATACTACATTGGAAATCCTTTTCTTGGTAGCTGGGAAACAATCCCCGAGGTCCAGGACGAGATGGTGCAGTTTGATAGCGTTTGTATCAAAGGTGATGACGGATGCTACAAACTTGTGGCATGGGGGTTTCATAACCGGGTCTGGACATTCTCCCGTGGGCAATCTTGCTGGGTGGAGGAAAAGGATTTGCCTCGGAGCTTGGCATCAACCCCAGTGGTTTTCGACGACAAAGTGGTCTCGATCAACATCGATAAAGAGAGCTTGACAATCTATGATACCACAACTTGTGAGTTCTTGTTTAGGGATTTATCTGTGATTGGGATGCGAGGGCAAGCCCATCTTCTAGTCTGGGAGAAGAAACTTTTTGTGGTGGCAACCGAGGATGAGGATCTCGAAGGAAAGATCAAAATTTGGGATATTACAAGAGACGAAATACGTTTGGAGGCTGAAAAGGTCATCGCTGACGAGATATGTGTCTCATACATTCGGCAGCATTTCGATTTCAGGTCGAAGAAAAGCTACCTGTGCTTTCGTGCTTTTACCCCGGCCGAGTGTGAGGAAGATGGAGACACGAGCTCGCAAGAATTTTGTTACAATCTGGACGAGAAGGTGTGGGAGGATTGCAAAACACCCAAGGCTTTGTATGATCCCATAAATGTGAAACTTTGTGATCCCATAAATGTGAAGCATAGGAGATCAAATATGAAAGGGAAATATATTTTGTAGATCATTCACCAAGAAAAGAATAGTAAGTCTAGCCAGTGTTTTGCATGCCAGCCGCGATTCCCTTCATGGTGAGGATGAGCGAGTCGTGAATTCCAGCCGCCACCTCCGCCGTGGCTCTCGACGCCACCACCTCCGCCACCGGCAGCTCCACAAAGATCCTCGAGCTCTGCTGCCTCAGCTTCTTGAGCGTGAAAGCCTGCTGTACGTTGAGCGGAGTTATGAATGGCTCGCGAAGGCTCAGCCGCTGCTTTAATATCGGATTCCCGGCCAAAAGCTCGCTGTGTCCCGCCACCTGCAAGCTCCTTTCCAGCCATCGCATCCAAATCCAAAAGCTCGAAAATGGATTCACGTACCTTGAGCAGCAGCTCCTTTGTCTCTTCGTACTTTTGCCTCAAGTGGTCTCCAAATGGCAGCAGCTCTTTGGGAACCAAAAGCTCGTCGTACAGCGCCGCGACACGGGGATCTCCCTTTGCAAACACCATCTCGATGAGGTCCACGGTTGCACGGAAGAAGGGCCACATCTTGTACATCTCCTGGAGCGCTTGCAAGTTCGTTGCATCGCGCTGGATCACTGCTTTGAAAGCCGCTCCAACTCCGAGCCACACTGGAAGGTGAAACCTGGTCTGCGTCCAGGCGAAGATCCATGGGATTGCCCGGAGGGACTCGACGCCTCCGCTGGGATTTCTCTTGGAAGGTCGGCTTCCTATGTTCATCCGTCCATACTCCAGCACTGGAGTTGCCTGCAAAACAGCTCCTTGCATTGTAATCAAGCTGCAGAAAAAGCTTCTTTCTTACCGCTGTGAAATAGTCCATGAATTGTTTGTCCTTGAAAACAGTGGCTCGATACTCCGCCGTTGCAACCACGGCCATCTCGTCCATCAACGAGCGCCAGTGTTGCTCGGGTGTTCTCGGCGGACACATTCCATGTTCAAGCGTCGCCGCAGTAAGCCGTTGGAGCGTCCGGAAGCAAAAGCTGACTTCTCCAAACGACTGCTGGATGACTTCCCCTTGGATTGTCACGCGGAACGACCCATTGATTGTGTCCGAAGGCTGCGAAAGAACTGCCAGATGAGTCGGGCCGCCGCCTCTGCCGACACTGCCCCCACGTCCGTGAAACATGACAAGCTTCACACCGTGCTTCTTCGAAACCTCGACAAGCTTTTCCTGCGTCTGGAACAGTTGCCAAGCAGCACATAATCTCCCCGCGTCCTTTCCAGAGTCGGAGTAGCCGATCATCACCTCCTGCTTCCCATTGATGTGACTACGATACCAGTCGATCGAAAAGAGGCAATCCATGGCTGCTGGAGCTGCTTCTAAATCCGCGAGCTTCTCAAAGAGCGGCACCACCCGCAGTGGCTTGCTCACCCGGCACTCTCGTTGCAGAAGCTCGACTGTGAGAACATCGGACGGAGCTGTAGCCATGGAGATAACGTAGGCTCCAAAGCAGTCAGCTGGCAACTCGGATATAACGTAGAATGTGCCTAGCACGTCCTGGACCTCTTCAGTCATCGGAAGATCAGCACCAAAGAGTGGTCTCTTGCTGCGGAGCTCCGTGAGTAGCCATTCTTGCCTCTTCGTTTCTGGCCAGCTTCTGTAGCTACCCAGGCCGAGGTAATTCGTGATGGCGTCCATAACATCTGTATGCCTCTCGGACTCCTGGCGAATGTCTAATCTCACGAGTCCCAGCCCAAAGCTCGCAACTTGACGCATGAAGTCCAGCAGGCTTCCATCAGCGATTGGCTTGTCACCTGTAGAGCAGAGAGAGCGATAACAGACCTCCAGAGGCTGCAGTATCTGTGCTGCTTCAAGCAAAGAATCGTCCAGTATCACAATCAGTACGTCGACATACGTAGGTGATCCAGTATATACCTGTTCGGTCGAGGTGAAAGTTTCATCTGGGCCAATGTCGGACTTCCCGTTTCCAAGGAGCTGCCGTGTTCGTCCTCGCGTCTGATAAAGGCGGTCACGGAAATCGCCGAGCAGTACTCGATATGGTTCCGTGGGTGGAATTTGCTTCCAAAACTCTGCCAGCAGATACATAGCAATGATAGTCGGATTCCTCAAAGATAAGCACGTTGACACTGCAAACCTATATAGTGTTTCACATCGATTTTCTCTCCAGCAAGCAACTGAGAGGCTCTAGTGCGCACCTCGTCATTGCAACGACACATTGATAGCTACAGAGAAGCAAAAAAAAACTCTTCTTAGAAAGTTTTATGCATGACGACTTTGCAGAGTTCCTACCTCAAACATCAGATCCTCGATCTGTGAAAAGTATAGATTTGCTGCCATAAGCCTCGCCAGCAGACATACGTCTCGCGTAACCTCGGGTGTTACACGAGGATTTCCTTAAGAAAAAGTAAGGCTCAGCAATCGTTAAAGCAGCAAAAGCATACCATCTCTGTCGCCTCCCATCCATGAGGAGAACTGTATGAGAGGAACGTTGTACGGAAGGCGTTCCTTGAGACCGATGTTTCTTAGCGCAGTATCCACCCGACGAAGAAACTTGGGAAGGCCGTTCCAGATTGTCTCGTGAAAGTAGCTCATCCCGGCACGCATCTCGTCCTGCGGGGTTGGGGGCGCACGTCTTATTTCATCAGTTCGAAAAGCAGCTTGAATCTGCGAGAATGGAGCCAGCATTGGTTTATCTACAAACGAGACAAAAAAACACTTACCTCTCGCTGGAGAGCCTCGTCTATTTCTTGCCTATCGTCGGGAGATAAGTCGTCCTTGTGCAGCTGGGACAAACAGTTACGAATGCTGCAAGCTAGACACAAACAAGTCAGTGCTCACGTCTAACGATCTTTTCTTACCGAGCAAGAGGAGAAGTTCGTCAAGTTTGTGATCTTTTCTTACCGAGCATGTTTTTGGAGGAGCGAGCGTCGAATGGATTGAGTTGGATGAGCAGTCAGTACTAAATCCACAGTCTGGCGCTTCAAAGCCTGGAAGATCTCGTCCGGAGTTTTCCCCACGTCGCTCATCAGCCGCCGAAAAGTCTCCTCCAAGTTCGACTCCGTCGCGGCACTGTTCTCATCGCCAATGTCGCCGGATCTCCTCACAGCGCTCGCCTTGCGGCAAGAGAACTGGACCTCCTCCGCGAGGTTTCCCAGGTTGAGCATGTGAGAGAAGGAACTCGCGACAATGCTGGAATCCCCGGGGCCAAGGCCGTCGAGCACAGTTGCGAGCTCACCCAATTTCTTGGTGTTGCCACTGTTCTGGTACTCCACCGAGAGCTGGTAGCAGCGCTCGACCTTGAAACAAAGATCTATCGATCAAACAGGGCAAAATAAACGTCGATCGATCACTTACAGCTTCTTTGATCCCCTGGCCGTGGAGATCCTCGAGCATCCGGAGGAAGTGATCGAGAAGAACGCTGTCAAACTCGATCAAGCGCTTGTCCTCCGGGGCAGTGACGGGGACGAGCATCCGCATTACAGTGCTCCTCCTCTCCCTCTCCGCCATTCTTGCTTCCCTGCCCTAGAACACCTAAACGAATTTCCATTGACAAAGAAGCATAATTCCATAGATTCGCAATTAGCGTAAACTTCCCCGTCCAATGGAGGTATAGCTCACTGGTAGAGCAATTGGCTGCAGTCCAATGGGTCACTAGTTCAATCCTGGTTGCCTCCTTTTCTAGAAATTAAATTTTAAAAACCTTAATAAATTTAAAATAATTTAGTCTTTAGTATTTTATAGTTATTCTTGCATGGTGCTGGATGCCAAAAAGCCAAAATCTAAGCGTGCCCAGTTTCAATAATGTGCTGGAGCCTCACATTGGCTAGCCATTTTAACAACAAGCTTTTGCGAATGTCGATCAAGTTTTGGGGGGCCACCCAAGGAGCTCCAATCCAACCAATTGTCGGTGGCCTTGACAAGAATCTCCCCAGGCCAACGTAAGGCAATGAATGCCCAGTATGGCATTTGCAGTTCCTGAGATGTGTAGAAAGATGTGATCTTTCGTAGAAGATTGGAAGCTGATTGGCCCCAGAGCACTGTTTTGGGCTTCACAGCCGCGTAGGCTCCACGGCAGAGTGTAGAAGAATCCGGTGCGCACACTTTGGAGCAGCGCAGCGAGCACTCACTGCCACCAAATCGATCCGGCACCGCCGCAGAGCACTCAAAGTTTATGTAAGAGTGAGAGAGATCACTGCTAGCAGTGGAATCAAATATTATACTATAGATATTTCAAGTAAAAGTATATGAAAACCAGAAATCAAGGCTGATTCAGGAGGTTTGATTGCCAGGAGCTATAATTTGGGCCATATAATCACGACGGTGTCAAAAGACCCACAGTGCAAGGCATAAGGTCTTCCGGGACAAAAAAGGAGAGAAGGGTTTGTTTGTTGATCCAAAGTTCATGGTGATCATCCCTTTTGGCGCTTGGTTTTCCTCTCTTTCTCTCAACCATTGAGGGCAATTATAGAATTTCGGATTTTGAGAATGACAATGATCAAAATTCGCTCCAAAGAGAACCAAAGCGGGCATCACACTCATGGCTAAATGCCCCCCCTCCCCCCACCCCCAAACACTTAAGCTAAATGCCCACCTTTATAGAAAAGAAAGCACCCCAATGCGGCCTAGGGATACCCTTTGGCGACGACGATCTAGCAAGAGAAGCTCTCCTAACTTCTATAACTCCCGATTTCCTCATTCATCCATGTGGATTCTCCTTGCGAATACTTTATAAGACAACAAGAAATAATGGCAATGCTAACTACATAGACACAATACTTCACATATGATTCTCTGGAATCTACATTCTTTCGCGCAATTGCTTTACAAAAAGTAGGGCAACACGCCGCGACAGTATTGGCCTACCATTTTAAAAGATTCGGTGGCGCGCCGGGGCCGACGGTGCAGATGGCACCTCCCCGGCATCGCACGGCCCGCATGTGTTTTCGGCGGGGCGTACGGCGGGGTGGCGGCGGTGTCGCATTCCGTGCCCTAAATGCCAATAAGTAAATGTGCATTGAAAAATTTAAAGGCTTGTATATAAGCTATACAATGGCAACCACACACACAAGGGCTTCTTTGTCAGGATTTTCGATGTTTTCTCGGCGTGTCCTTTGGTCCTCTCTTACATTGTCTCGCCTCCTTTTCTTTACTCCAATCGAGCGTGAATCGTCCCAATCGATCGAGTGATTGATTGATTGATCGAGCAAAAAAAAAAAAAAGAGAGAGAAGGTAGAGCTTTCTCTTTTTTTTCGTTCGTGAGGCCGATGGAGGATCCAGCAAAGGCGTGGCAAAAGGTCGCTGGGGATGAGGAGAAAGGAGGAGGGCAAGAGAAGCTCTCCAAGGTCGGCCATGGCGGCGAGGAAGAACACTTAGACGAGGCCACGCTCAAGATGATTGTGGAGGAGCACTTGCATGAGTGCCCATCCCTCGCCCAGGCAAGATTTCTCCCACATTTCTCTCGCATTTCTTCTCGATCGCCCATCGCCCATCTCTCTCCCTCTCCACGATCGAAGCCCAAGACTGATCGCTCGATTCTTTTGGTTCCTCCATGGCCAGATTCTCGAGGAGCTGCGCGAATTGGGTCGAATTGCGGTGCCCATCACCGCCATGAACTGCGTCGTCTACCTCCGAGCCATGGTCTCGGTGCTCTGCCTGGGCCGACTGGGCGGCCGCGAGCTCGCCGGCGGCGCGCTCTCCATCGGCTTCACCAACATCACGGGCTACTCGGTTCTCTTCGGCCTGGCATCCGGCATGGACCCGATTTGCGCCCAAGCTTTCGGATCCAAGAACTGGAAGCTCATCGGCCTCTCACTCCGGCGGACGATCCTCGTCCTCCTCACCGCCTGCGTCCCAATCTCCCTCCTCTGGATCAATCTCCACCGAATTCTCCTCTTCCTCGCCCAGGATCCAAGCATCACCGCGGTCGCGAGCACCTACTGCCTCTTCTCCCTGCCCGATCTCCTCGCCAACAGCATCCTCCAGCCGCTGCGCGTCTACCTTCGATCGCAGGGCATCACCACGCCGATGATGTGGTGCTCCGCCGTGGCGGTGGCGCTCCACGTCCCGCTCAGCCTCGCGCTCGCGTTTGGGCTCCGGCTGGGCGTCCCGGGCGTCGCCATGGCCGCCGTCTTCACGAACTTCTTCATGATCGCGCTCCTCCTGCTCTACCTCCGGATCTCGGGCGTCTACCGCCGGACTTGGGGCGATGGCTGGTCGATGGACTGCCTCCGCGAGTGGCGCCCGCTGCTGGCGCTCGCGCTGCCCAGCTGCTTCGCGATCTGCCTCGAGTGGTGGTGGTATGAGATCATGACGCTGCTCGCGGGCTACCTCCCGAATCCCGAGGTCGCGGTGGCCACCACCGCGATCTTGATCCAGACCACCTCGCTGATGTACACGATCCCGCTCGCGCTGAGCGCCAGCGTCTCCACCAGGGTCGGGAACGAGCTGGGCGCGCGGCGGCCGGACCGGGCGCGCCGCGCGGCATACGTCGCGCTGGGGTGCGCGTTGGTGGTGGCCACCGCCGGGCTGACGTGGACTACCGCGCTGCGCCACCAGTGGGGCCGCGTCTTCACCCGCGACGCCAGCGTGCTGGCGCTCACCGCCGCCGTCATGCCGCTCATCGGGCTGTGCGAACTGGGCAACTGCCCCCAGACGACGGCGTGCGGCGTGCTGCGCGGTACCGCGCGGCCGGCCATTGGCGCGCGGATCAACCTCGGCTCCTTCTACTTCCTCGGGACGCCCGTCGCGGTGGCGCTGGCCTTCTGGTTTAAGGTCGGCTTTGGCGGACTGTGGTACGGACTCCTGGCGGCGCAGGCGGCGTGCGCGTTCTCGATCCTGCTCGTCGTGTGGCGTACGGACTGGGTGGTGGAGGCGGAGCGGGCGCGGCGGCTGACGGGTACGGAGCTGGAGCTGAAGGGCGGCGCGAAGGGAGGTGCCAACGGCGGCGCCGCCGCCACTAGTACGGACGAAGAGCACGGGCTTCTTCTCAAGCCTGTCACCTCCCAAGAAGCTGGAGTTTGACATGAGCGAGAGGAGAGGTCTCCGCAGAGAAGAGAATTTTGGCCAGTCGCTACGCTGTCTCTTGGTTGTTTTTAATTTGCCGGAGTAAACTTGGAGCACGAAAGTTGACCTGTGATGGTTGTCTAGTGCCGTACAGTAGTGTCAGCGCGATGTTGCCGGTGGGGTGGCACGCAGTGGAGCGGCCAGTAGATTTTGTTATGTTTGGAGTGCCCCCATTGTTCGCAGCACGATATATCCAACCACACCGCATGAAATTTTTTGGATTTCCAGCAAATCGCATTTGTTCTTCCCTTTTGGCAGAAGAGGTTATTCTTTTTAGATATTTGTGAGATGTGGACGCAAAAGAAAAGCTGCTCCACATGTACTGAAAAAAAAGAAAAAGGAAAAAAGAGAAAAGAAATACTGACACTCGGGCTGGTGTACTCTTTGTTTTTGTTTGATTTTGATTCATCATATAAGTGCGCGTCTCCTCTTTTTGTTTGTGTGTGTGTCTAGTGTTGTCTTGCTTGTTTTCTTAAAGATTCGCGATGGACACACCCATCGCTAGCGCCCGTAGCTGTCTGGCACTTAAAAGTCGTTAGCGATCCAGAGTTTTGGCATAAAAGATGTTTAGAGCCAACTCACAGCACAGCCAGGCAGAGGATTCTTGTTCCTTGTTCTTGATTGATCTGAGAACTTACAACCTGGATTGTCCACACAAAACTGTATTGAACAGGAAGATTTGCTTACCGTCTGATGTAAGCTCCAGTGAGAAGGGGCTCATATTGTGAGCTTGAAGAAGCGATGACAATCCCTGAAACTTACGATGCGCTCCACAAGAAGCCCGTGAGACTTGGAATACGATGGAAGGAACACCTGTGGGAAACACTACGGAATTTACAGAAGGAAAGGAGGAAGACAAAGCTTACATCTGCCGCGCGTATCAGGAGGCTGAGCCTTCGGTCAGTTTTGTCCAGATTATTGATCACGGCGATCCAAATCTGTGACGCCAGAGCCTGTGCCTCATTGCCTGCCATCTTACAAGCCAGGAACTGGTCTGCCATTCAATACCCAGTCGTTAACATTGAATGAGTGAAACAAAAGAAAAGAGGAGAACGCTCGCTCGTCCAGAGGAACTTAACTGATTGTAGTTCCGTGGAGAAGGCTGTATGAAACCGAGGAAGCGGACTCGAGCTGTTCTTTCAGGTAGAGATAGACGTGTCCGGCGACTTCTTCGACGTCGCCGCCTATAAGTGGTAACACTGCTTTGCTCGCGTGCATGGCTCTGTAGCGACTGCAAAGAGAACGAGCAATGAAAAAAGCGAGAAAGGACGATTGCTTGATCGAAGAAAAGACGTGTTAGTTTTATGAGATGATAGAGACTAAGCAGAGAAGGGAAAGAACAAAGATATGATAGCGAGGAAAGTTTGATAAACTGGAATGAATAGAAAATGATAGCTTGATCAAAGAGAAACCATGCGACATGTTAAACTAGAGGAGTGATGATAGTTTGATCAGATGAATAGTTTCGTTGAAGTTGAAGTTGATCAAAGAGATAGAGATCAAAGCAAGGAAAGATAGTAGCGAAGAAATGGTGATGATAATGTAATTTAAGAGAAGAATGATAGAAGAGGAAGATCGAAAGAACAAGAAAAACATAAATGAATTCGCAGAAGAGAAGGGAAACGAGCATAACGAAGAAAGTTTGATCGACGAAAAGAATGAATAGTTCGATTGAAGACGATGATAGCTTGATCAAAGAGAAACTATGGGAAGTGACAGTGTCGTTAGAGAAAGAGAAAGAATGATGAAAAAGGAAGACCAGTGTATAGTTAAACAAAAGGAAGGGATCTAGAGTGATGATAGCACTTTGATCAACAGGAAGAAGGTGAATAGTTTCGTGGAAGTTTGATCAAAGAGATAGATAGAGATAGAGATCAAAGAGAACAGAGAAAGAAATATAATGGCGATAGCGAAGAAACAATGTCCTCTCTCTCTCACACACACACACAAACACAGAGAGAGAGAGAGCGTACCGCTTGCTACAGCCTCGGCCAATTGGGCCGGGCCATCGCTCGACCTCCGCGGTGTGAGGCCATTTTCTCAGCAGCGCCAATCGCCACAGCTCCTCGCTCTTGAAGAGCGCCGCCCATTGCTTCTTGGCGCACGCCGCCGCCGGCCAGTTTGGAGCGGGAATGCGGATGAGAATTTCGATGAGGACGTGCTCGGGCAAGCGCTCAAACCAATCGGGGCCGCCTTGATCCTCCTCTTGCGAGAATTTGGGCCCGAGCTCGTCCACAGTCGATTCCTCTGCCATGCCCGGCTAATTCGCTGCCGCCAAGCTCGATTTCCACTGCCAGCAGCAGGCAATCGATCGATTGGGGCGGCGAAATCGACAGCTTACCTCGCATCGCGGCCGCATTTCTGCCCTAGACCACAAACTGACAAGATTTGATTGACAGATGAAAGAGCGGAAGAATATTTTGGTCCCTGCTAGAGATTTGCTGACGTGGCAAGTTCCTGGCCGCTAGTTCATTGCATGCTTGCTGGCTATGGCGAATAAATTCTTCTCTCGGTGATTAGGGTTTTGTGGATCCGGCAAGGGCAATGGCAGCGGCAGGAGCGGCGCTTGCTCCCATCATTGAGAATCGGCTGCTGTTGCCGCCAAATGCTGGGCGGATCCGGTGCTCTTCATCAGCTCGAGGTAATCAGCTCGCTGTCCCGGGAATTTCTCGATGAAGCCTTCTTTCAGGCGCCCTTGTCGTTAGAGGAGCTGCATTGAGCGAGGAATCGAGGAAGAACAGGAGCTCTGCGCTAAAAGCTGTCGCGGTAAGTTCTTCCTACCGACATAGAAGTTTTACCCATCATGCGTGTAGGTGAAAGGTGAAGCTCCGAATCTGACCACTGCGAAATCCGGGTAAGTTCTTACAAGTTTTAGCGTCCAAAATCTAGTTTTTCACTTGGTTCTTTACTTCCAGTCACGAGATCTTGCTCTTCGATGCTCTTCGCGAAGGTCTCGAGGAAGAGATGGCAAGAGATCCCACAGTGTGCGTCATAGGCGAAGATGTCGGTCACTACGGAGGCTCCTACAAAGTCACCAAGGGACTGGCCGAGAAGTTTGGCGACTTGCGCGTCCTCGACACGCCCATTTGCGAGAACTCTTTCACGGGGATGGGGATTGGAGCTGCCATGACGGGACTCAGGACAGTGGTGGAAGGCATGAACATGGGATTCTTGCTGCTGGCTTACAACCAGATCTCCAACAACGCGGGAATGCTCCACTATACTTCGGGTGGCCAGTTCAAGATCCCGATCGTTATCAGAGGTCCCGGTGGAGTGGGAAAGCAGCTTGGAGCCGAGCACTCACAGCGCTTGGAGTCGTACTTCCAGTCGGTCCCGGGCTTGCAAATGGTGGCGTGCTCCACTCCTTACAACGCGAAGGGACTGATGAAGGCCGCGATCCGGAGTGACAACCCAGTGATCCTCTACGAGCACGTCCTTCTCTACAATCTCAAGGAGAGGATCCCCGACGAGGAGTATGTGCTTTGTCTCGAGGAAGCCGAGCTTGTTCGTCCGGGAAAGGACGTCACCATTCTCACGTACTCGAGGATGCGGCACTTCGTTCTCCAAGCTGCCAAGACTCTGGTGGAGAGAGGCTATGATCCGGAGATCATCGACATCAGGTCGCTGAAGCCTTTCGATCTCTTTACGATTGGAAACTCGATCAAGAAGACGCACAAGGTTCTCATCGTGGAGGAGTGCATGAGAACTGGCGGGATTGGAGCGAGCTTGAGAGCTGCGATTGTTGACAACTTCTGGGACTTCCTCGACGGCCGGCCCGAGTGTTTGTCATCGCAGGACGTGCCGACGCCATACGCTGCGACGCTGGAGGACGCGACGGTGGTGCAACCGGCACAGATTGTGGTGAAAGTGGAGCAAATGTGCCAAGGACTTGTCTAGAACTAGGAGAAAAAGAGAGTTTTTTTTTATCGTTTCTCGTCTAATCAAACAATAAGATCCATTCTTTTTTTCTCGAAACACAAAAACTTTGAGCAGAAAACTAGCTTTAAAATATGATACTCGAGTAAAATTTAGGATATTTTTCAAGATAATTCGTTTGTTATTAATATTATTAATATAAAAGCATTGGTTATTTTCATGATTAAAAATATTATAAACTGAAGATTTTAATAACTATATTTTTCAATAGTATAATAGCCTAAACCTAAATTCTGTGTAACAATTATAATATAAATTGTTAAAGTTTTTAATTAATAATAATTATAAAAAGAATATTCTATAATATAAATTAAAACTGCAAAGTATTAACTCAGGGCAAGGAAGAACCAAATTCATGTGACAATCCAATTCAGCAAGTTCTTTAGAGCCACCCCAGCTCCATTTGAAATGGTGATAAGTAAGAATATTAAGATTAAAATATATTTTCCGGATATTCTTATTCCTTACACTCTAATTTCAAGTTTAGGGCAAACGGAACAAAGGGTAAAGGTAAACATAGCAATGGCAAAGCTTTCAAGAAGATTTTCTCATCTTGGAGCTCAACCTTATCATCGCTCCGCTCTCAAATGCAGGCCAAGCAAAGACGATCCACGCAAGAGCCAGAGCTTCCGACGAATCCACTCTCTTGGTCGCCAGCAGCCTTGTTACAATGTACTCCAAGTGTGGAAGCACCGCAAACGCAACCAGGGTCTTTGATTCCATGCCCCTCACACGCTGCCTCCTGGAACGCTTTGATCCTGTGCTACGCTGACAATGGCCAAGAGATCTTGGCGCTCGAGACGCTAACGGAGATGCTGCTAGAAAATCAAACTCGAGCTCCACCGTATGCCGTGACCTTTGCTGCAGCGATCAAACCTGGCGAGCAAAGAAACATCCATAGTGAGCTTCTTACAAATATCGAGGCTTTGAAGAAAACTATGAGAGTTCACTCTCGAGCTGTAAGGATGGGATTTGAGCAGGACATTCGTGGATGTCTACGCAAAGTGTGGGAGTTTGCTGGATTCTCGCAGAGTTTTCGATAGGATGGTTCGTCACGACGTCGTCGCTTGGACCTCGCTCCTTCTCGGGTATGCTGATACTAGTTCTTCCAGAGATGGAGTGACTTTGGATTTGTTCTCGGCAGGCATGGACGCTGCTAGATGCTTGCCAAACTCGTGGATTTTTGTTGCAGTGATCAAAGCTTGCACGAACTTGGCCGTGAAAGAGGATGGGAAGAAGGCGGTGATGCTGCTTAAGGGGAGAGACTTACACTTGCAAGCTGAGAAGCTCGGATTTGGAAGGGATGATTTCGTAACGGCCAGTCTGGTGAACTACGCAAAGTGTGGACGGACGGAGCAGGCTCGAGAGGTTTTCGACAGGATAAAGCAGCCAGATGTGGTGTCATGGAACGCTCTGATCTTGGGATATGCTGAGAATGGCCAGGGAGAGGTGGCTTACGAGCTTTTCCAGAGGTTTCTTCAACGACACAGAGATGGATATAGTTGGACCGCTCCCGATGGAGTGACGTTTGCTGCTGCTTTGAACACTTGCGGCGGCATGGCAGCGATGGAAGAGGCCAAACTCGGGACTGGAGAGCTGTTCAAAACTCTCGACAAAGTCATGGCTCTTCACGTTCAAGCCGAGAAGAGCTTGTCGGGCGATAAGTTTTGCAGGAGTGTCGGGAACAGTCTCATGGGTTTGTATGCCAGGTGTGGAAGGAGTTTTCGACAGGATGCCCTGCCACTCCCATTCAAACTGGACGAGTTTGATTTCGATATAAGCCAAGTACGAAGAGCCGGAGCTTGCTCTTGAGCTCTTCGAGCAGTTGCAAGCTCACGACGAGCTTATCAATGCCCGAGCTATCCTTGCCGGACTAAAAGCCGTCGCTGCTGTTGCGGAACGAGAACGAAGTGGATGGAAAACAATTGAAGCTGGCTTCCTTGATCATCACCTTGGAGATCCACTATCGAGTCATCAGCCGTGGCTGCGATTCCGATAGCTACATCGCATGCAGCCTCATAACTCTCTACGCAGAGTGTGGAAGTCTTGTGGCGGCTACCAAAGTTTTCGAGGAGATGGCGGAGCCGCTGGATGCTGCGTCGTGGAACGCAGTGATTTTGGGATGTGCCGAGAACGAACAAGGCGACTTGGCACTGGAATACTTCGCAAGGATGCAAGCTACAGCTTCCTGCAAGCTGGACGCCATTACTTTCTGTGCTGCTCTCGAGGAGTGCAGTGTTTTAGCCGGGAAAGAAGCAGGCACACAAGATCATGGTGGATAAAGTGGCGAAGCTCGTTTCGCTGGAACGAGGCATGGAAGTTCATTCCCTCATCGTGAAAGATGAGCTAGAATAAGACGTGGTTCTTTCGAGTGCACTGATCAGCATGTACTCGAAGTGTGGAACCCTGGTGGATGCTGTGCACGTTTTCGGGAGGATTGAGAGGCACGACGTTGTTTCTTGGACAGCACGAGTGCTCGGATGTGTAGAAAACGGGGAGGCCGGACTGCCTTTGAGATACTTTTGGCCAATGTTGCTAGAGCGGGACTCGTCTTCTTTCAAGCCCGACTCGAGAGCTTTCGTGGCTGCGCTCAAGGCTTGCTGCGTCCTGGCAGACGAGGAAAGATCCTCTCTAAAACTCGACAAGAGATCGTCCAAGTCGATGGTGGAGAGTTTGGAGCAAGACATGGCGGTTCACTCCGCAGCAGCTAAGCATGGATTTGAGCTCGACATGGTGGTGGCCAACACCTTGGTGGAGTTTTACTCGAAGTCTGGAAGCATGCTGGACGCTCGAGCAGCCTTCGACAAGATGCCTCAGCGAAACTCTTCGTCACGGACTTCACTCCTGCTGGGATATGTCGAGTGTGGCCAGCCGGACGTGGCTCTGGAACTCTTTGAGCTCGCAAGAGCAAGCAGGAGGGATCTCTTCGATGCTCCTGGCTTCGTTGCTGCTCTCAAGGCTTGCGGAGTTTTGGTTTCACTCCACTCGGCGAAAGATATCCATGCCGAGATCTATCGACGTCCAGACTTGCTCGAAGAGAACGAGCTCCTGGTGACGACTTTGGTGGATGTCTACGGTAAATGCGGCAGCATGGTCGATGCTCAACACGTTTTTGACTCGGTGGTCGCGGCGAGTCACGATCCAGTGATTTGGTCGGCACTTATCTCTGGATACAGTCGACGGGGAAACACGCAACAGGTGCTCGGAGTTTTCCACAAGATGGAGGGCGAGTTTGTGCGAGTGAGCTCCAGCTCGTTGCTGTGCTTCCTCACAGCTTGCAGTCACGCAGGCCTTGTGGAGAAAGGAGCTCGCTGTTTCGAGACGATGGCATCCAAGTATGGAGTTTCTCCGAGCTTAGAACACTATAGCGCAATGGTCGATCTCTACGGCCGAGCCGGCAAACTCGAGGCTGCTCTGAGCTTGGTGAAAGGCATGGCTTTGGAAGCAAATGCCGGGATCTGGAGAAGTATCCTCGGTGCCTGTTGGAAGTGGAAAAATCCCGTGGTGGCGAGAGTTGCGTACAAGCTTTGCTGGATATGAACGAAGCCGACGCTGGGGCTCATGTCACCATGGCAAACCTTTGCTCAGTGGAACACTAGGAAGAACCGCTACTGCCATGTTTTGGATCGAGTCACTCCCGAAAGCTAGAAGACTTTGACACCACTAAGCGAGAACAAGTTCCGGAGAAGAACGTAGCTAGCGCTCGTCGTGGTGGAAATTCTCGGGAGTACACGCTCCGCGGCATGAGCTCCGTGGTGCAGGCTATTGTGGCTCTTGCAAGCAGCCAAGAGACACGTCCACTCGAGCAAGTCCGGAACGAATGGCATCGTGAGTATGACCTCCTGCGCGTGATCCAAATGCCCAGCAGATCGATCATGCAGCGGGAGTGCTGTTTCGTCGGCTGGCTGGATCCAGTAGTCCATTGTCGACATACGTTTGGACACGAGCGAGCACTTCCCAGCGTAGACTTTGCCTTCGTGACTGCAAGCGATGAGGATGGACGCAAAGCACACTGCTCCAGATGAGTGAATTGCCTTCATGGTGTCGAAGAGGTCAAACGGGGCTGTGGAGTTTATGTTTTGGGCATAGCCGGGTCCAGGAGACAGAGCTTTGCTCGGGCATTGAGTGGAAGAGCTTCGCGGCCTGACCAAGATGCCCGTTTAGAGCAAAGCCGAGCCAAGACACCGAGTCCCACTCTGGCATCCGGTAGAAGATCTCCTCGATGTGCCCGTTTCGAGCGTACGAAGCCGATCAAAAGCCATTCCGGCCAAAAACCGACTTTACTTCGTCGACTTGCGCGCAGTATAGAGCGACGAAAGACGACTTTCGTGGACCACGATGCTGTGCCCGACACGTGGCAGTATGTCTTGCGATCCGGTGAGGCACGTGGCATCGATCGGCACGCGGACACTGGACGGCCAGGATACACTGGAGGGAATGTTTAAATTCGGCGTCCTCCACTCCACCAGCAGTTCTTCATTCTCCTTCTCCTAGGGTAATCGAGCGGCAAGGCAAGATGATGCGCTCTCTCGTCGGCAGGGTGAAGGCCTCAGGTCCGTAATATCGATCGTCTTCTCGCTGAATCGATGCATCGATCCTCTGGAATTTCAGGATTCGCGGCATGCGGAGAAGCAAATCGAGCCCTGCTTGTTCCAGGCCTTCGAAATATCGAATCCAGGTATGCATTCTAGACGATTCGCTTCAAAGCATCGCACCAGGGATCGTTCCGCAACATTCTCTCGTTCATGTCTTTCTTTCGTGTCATCCTTACAGTGTTGTGCCGGCCCCCTGCTGTGGAAGGCGCTTGGCTTCCATCGATTGCAGCCTGTTCGAAGGCCTGATCAGCCCTGAATACCTGTCTCTACGCCGCAGGTTAGTCCATTATCAACGTTCATTCTCATTCCAACGCATTGTTCTTGTGTTTTCTAGTGACCATGTCTCCTATGACTCGACCTTCTCTACCCGCGGCCTATCCACCAGGTTGTTGGCCCGTTGTTGGCTTTCTGTAGGATTCCTACTTGTTTCTAATGCTTCCTTTTTTCTTTCCAGTGAGCGCACCATGTTGGACAGCCAAAGCAGCCTTGAATACCAGTCTTCCCGTCGCAGGTGCTCTTCTATACTCCATTTACCTTTATTTTCATTCTAACGCATTCTTCTTTTTTCCAGTGTCCATGTCTCGTATGAGTCGACCTTCTCTACCCGCAGCCTATTCACCAGGTTGCTTTATTCGTCTAAGGTTCCTACTTGTTTTTACATTTTTTCTTTCCAGTGGTCGCAGCCTGTTGGACAGCCAGAGCAGCCTTGAATACCAGTCTCCACGTCGCAGGTGCTTTCTATACTCCATTTTACCTCTATTCTCCTTCTAATTCATTCTTCTTTTTTCCCAGTGTCCATGCCTTGTATGAGTCGACCCGCAGCCTTTGCACCAGGTTGTTTTATTCGTCTAGGATTCCTACTTGTTTTTAATGCTTTCAGTGTTCTCTCCAGTGATCTCCGCCTGTTGGACAGCCAGAGCAGCCTCCAATACTTGTCTCCACGCCACAGGTGCTCTGACTATCAACGTTCTTCATTCTCATTGCAACGCTTTTTTCTAGTGTCCATGTCTCCTGCTCGGCATTCTCAACCCGCGGCTTCTGCACCAGGTACTGGCCCATTTGCTTCGTCACGAATCCTTACGTACTTCTAATGCTTTTTGTTCATCCTTTTTTCTTTCCAGTGTCAAGGACGAACCCACCCTGTTATGTGGCAAGGAAGGCACCAGGTATCTTGGACTTCTATTTCTTTTGCGTGAGTCTTGACTTGTTTCAAACAGCAAGATTTGCGAGGGAAGCATTTCCGAGTTTCCTCCGTGGAGAAGCACGTCGGCCCATCCTTCATGGCACGAGGCTTTGTCTACGTCCTCTATGGTGGCTAAGCTCTCCAGGCTTCCACGAGTCCCTCACACGCCGCCAGATTTCCTTGCAAAGCTGGACGCACGGAGCCTTACTATAGATGATGTGATTGCGCTGAATCCCGTGGAGAAACAGCTACGAACTTCTCACGCTTATAGTTTGACTCTACGTGATGGTGTGCGGCAAGGCTTCCTTGATTGGAAAGCCATCGAGTGCTGTCTCTCTGCGTGGATCCGGGCACTGACCGTAGAGGTGAGTTTATTTGTCTTGCACTTTACATTAGCCGATTTAATCACTGCCTTTACAGTGGGAGATCCTTGCTGAGGAAGACCACCAGCTCACACAAACGTGTTCGCTCTGCAAGCACTTTACTCTTGCTGCGCGGTACATGGTGGAGTTCCTGGAAATTCACCCATTCCGCGATGGCAATGGTCGAGTGTCAAGGTTTATATCTTTGTCTTTTTGTTTTCTATCATTCATTTGTAACTGAGACCTTTTCTTGCAGAAAAGTAACGGCAATGCTTCTCCAGGACAGCCTCGGAGGAAGATATGTGCGCCTCCCTGAGAACACGGACTGTACGCCAGCGAGAACTTGGATGCTACATTCGCTCGCGTTGTCGAGGACAAACAAGGCCAGTGTCATTCCACTGGAGAGCGTTCCGGAGTGTGACACGACGGATGTTGCTGCCTTCCTGGTGGACGTGGCCTATGAGCAATTCATCATTTCTTGAGGTAGTGGAATAAAGGAGTGAGTCGATGGAGCGCACCATCTGATCAAATTCGGCTCGAGAGGTGCGAGATGAACAAGCGGTCCTTCAAGTATGCCTGGAATCACCATCGATATGTGAGCTGTGGAAGTTCGAGAAAAGTAGTGCTGCACTGCCATCGAAGCTCCTGGTCTTCCATCAAGAAAATGGTGAGTTCTTTCTTCTTCTTGGTCCCATGCTCTTCTTGCTTTTACTCTTGGAGTGAAGCATGGTGCTGCTGTAACAAGGTATGGTTTCATATTCATAGCTTCAAGGGTATGTCTCATAGATTTTTCTCTGTTGCTTAGATCGAGAATAATGGTTAAAGCCTAAGACTATATAAAGTCACGGTAGGGTCGAAGGAAAGGATCGATGGCAAGCAAAGCGGCGATGAGGTTGAGGCCGTTGGAGCTGCCTTGGTGGAGGGCGCTGACGATGCAACCAGAGAAGCAGCGCAGCACATCAGACATGGTCAAGGACATTGCTGCGGCCGCTACTACTGCTGCGTCGTCGAGGATACCCCAGGTAATGTGGCAGGCACAGCTCGTCGACTTCTGCGACACATCAGGGCGGCTGAGGGACAAGCGCCTCATCCCCCACCCGGACTCGGCGCTCTCCAACCGCGCATGCCTCGAGTACAACTTCCCCGACTACCTCAGCGACCAGCAGCGCGCCGAGTCGCAGGGGATGTGCGATGCCCTGGAATATGCCCTGCACTCGGTCAAACCCGGCTTCGCCCTTGACCTGCACTCCCTAGCTGACATCCAGGCCAGGGTGGTCAACGGCGGTGCGGGACTCGGAGCGGGTGTGAGCGCCGAGGTGGTGGCAAGCAAACTCGGCGAGATCAAGTCGGGGGTGGCGTCGCTGCTGGAGTTGCCTGTCGAGGAGAGGGTGGTGCCGGCGTTTGGCGTGGCCGCATGCGGATTTCTCGACGTTGGATCCAAGCTCAGGCCGTTTGGGGATGGCAACTCTCGGCTTGCGGAGGTTGTGGCGTCGCTGGTGCTGGATGCCACTGGGGTGGTGCCGTTTCCGCTGCGGGTGCACTGCATTGCCGGTGGGGAATCGTATACGCCCTTCCCTCCCGTCTCGGACAAGCTCCGCAAGAGCTGCACGCCCGAGGAGCTTATGACGTATGTTATCGAGAGGGCGTGGCTCGCTTGGGCTTCGCGGCACGAGTTTGAGGACATCCTGCAAAGCTTTCGAAACGGGCCGCCTCTCTCCTCCCGCTCCCGCTATTACGAATGATGCTTTTCTTTTGCCTTTCGATTCTTTCTTCAATGATGCCAAGTTTTAGCTAGGGCAACTTCATGTGTATAGCTATCCAGCCATCTTGGAGCTCCACCATCTCGGCGCTCCTGGCGGCTCTCAAATCTGCAAGAATGTAGGCCAAGGGAAGACCATCCACGCAAGAGACATAGCTTCCGGCAACCTCTTGGTCGCACTCCAAGTGTGGAAGTGGAAGCACCGCAAACGCTTTGATTCATGCCCCTCCACGACGCTGTCTCCTGGAACGCTTTGATCTACGCTGACAATGGCCAAGAGATCGTTGGCTCTCGGGATGCTCTTAGAAAGTCAAACTCGAGCTCCACCGGATGCCGTGACCTTTGCTGTAGCGATCAAAGCTTGCGCTGGCCTGGCGAGCAAAGAAAACATCCATAGTGTGCTTCTTACAAAGATCGAGGCCCATCGAGGCTTTGGAGAAAATTATGAGACTTCACTCTCGAGCTGCAAGGATGCAGGACGTGGTTGTGGCGAGCTCGCTCGTGGATGTCTACGCAAAGTGCGGGAGTTTGCTGGATTCTCGCAGAGTTTTCGATCGTCATGACGTCGGGTATGCTGACACTAGTTCTTCCAGAGATCTTGGAGTGACTTTGGATTTGTTCTCGGCAGGCATAGAGGCTGCTGGATGCTCGCCAAACTCGCGGACCTTCGTTGCAGTGATCAAAGCTTGCACAAGATGGTAAGAAGGCGGCGATGCTGCCCAAGGGGAGAGATTTACACTTGCAAGCTGCATGATTTCGTAGCAGGCAGTCTGGTGAACTTCTACACCGAGAAAGAGGTAGCTTACGAGCATTTCCAGACGTTTCTTCGACGACACAGAGATGGCTCGCGATGGAGTGACTTTTGCTGCTGCTTTGAACGCTTCCATCGGCATGGCAGCTGAAGAACAGGCCAACCTCGGGACCGTGATGGCTATAGTTTGATCATTCCCGATGGAGCGACTTTTGCTGCTGCTTTGAACGCTTGCGCCGGAATGGCCAGCTAAAGAACAGGCCAAGCTCGAGACTAGAAAGCTGCTCCAAACTTTCGATAAAGTCATGGCTCTTCACGTTCAAGCCGTGTCGTCTGATAAGTTTTCCAGGAACAGTCTCATGGATTTGTACATCAGGTGTGGAAGTTTGGAGGATGCGAGGAGAGTTTTCAACAGGATACCCTGCCACTCCCATTCAAACTGGACAAGTTTTATCTCGATCTATGCAGACTTGCTCTAGTGCAAGCTCATGATGAGATTATCAATGCACGAGCTTTCCTTGGCAGACTAAAAGTAAAGCTTTCCATGCAAAGTGTGGACGTTTTGTGGCAGCTACTAAAGTTTTCGAGGAGATGGCAGAGTCACTGGATGTTGCATCAAGTGTACACCCTGTTTGGTACACGGCCTCATCTACTAGTTCCTTCTATTTTATGGTCCAAAGTTGAGTGTCAATGACAAAAGAAATTTAAATTGAATAAATGAAGGTTTTAAAGTTTTAATTACAACCTATATTTTCTAAAGCTATATTATTTTACTGTTATTTAAAAAGACCTAAATAAGTTAAATCATTTTGATAGCTAGATATTCAAACAATAATATAGTAATAACTTATGGTATTACCGATAGGCTAACATTAATTTTACCAACTCAAAGCATAATTTTAAGTTGCTAATATACCTCAGTTATGAGCCCAAGCATAAACGCATATAAACAGTACATCCCAAAATTCATCTAATAAGCCATCATTATTAAATTAGAATGCTGTTATATACCATAAAGTATTGACCTTTTTACTTTTATTTATTTTTATACATAAAATTTTCTTTAATTGAATTCTGAATACTTTTAAGTGTTAGAATAAAAAAAAGTAATTGCTACACTAGCACCACCATTTAAAGTAAAAAATAAATTAAATAGAAAATGTGGCATATTTAATTATAAAGATATTTATTCTAATAAGTAGAGATTTAACTAATTAAAGCAATAAAATTTAGCTTCTCTTTCCACAAATGACAATGTTTTTTTTTCTATTAGATAAATGTGTTTTCTTTCCTTTCTTTGTTCTATTTATCATGATTTTTTATTTCAAATTTTTCTATCATTTGATAAATTTATTTTTTTCAACCAAATCTTTTTTCCTTGGAATTTGACAAAGTACAGGCTTTGGTGACCAAACAACAGGTATGTTTTTTCTATTGCTAATTTGGCAGAGTTCTATCCGCTAATACTTGGATGGGTAAATTGACAGTCCAGATGTTCGGGTGGCTCCTCGAACCGACGGCATTGGCGAGGCGTTTCCATTGTCGAAGGTCTTGCACTAATCGCTGCCGGGCCTTTTTATTTTACGATTTATAAAATGCCACAGTGAAACTCATTACATGCGATAGATTGAAGGGCTCGCTCCAGATTCTAGGAGGAAGGAAGAGCTTGGGTGAAGGAAAGAGCTCCTATTTCTTGGATATGGCAGCAGCGGCCATGGCTCAAAAGGTTTTGGTGCCTTGTTCTTCGTCTTCGTCTTGCGGGAAAGTCCAGTTCTCTCCAAGCCGAGGTAGGATCTTCTTTCGTTTTGGAAGGTTTTGATCGAAAGCTTTTGCTACAGTGCACACCCAGGCCATCGCATTTGGTGGAGAGTTGTCTCAGAGTTCTAGCAGGAAGAACAAGAGCCTAGCGCTAAAAGCTGTCGCGGTAAGTTCTATCTCCTCTCCATTTGCTTTCGTCGTCTCGGTCAAAATTGCTAAAGACTCTCAACGTTTCATGCTCGCAGGCAAAGGGTGAAACATCCGCTCCAGTTACTGCAAAGTCTGGGTGAGCTTCTTTCTTCCATAGTTCTAAAATCTTTTCTTTGCAAAGCTTGATCATATCTTTTGTTTCCCAGGCACGAGATCTTGCTCTTCGATGCTCTCCGCGAAGGTCTCGAGGAGGAGATGGCGAGAGATCCCACAGTGTGCGTCATGGGAGAGGACGTCGGCCACTACGGAGGCTCCTACAAAGTCACCAAAGGGCTGGCCGAGAAGTTTGGCGACTTGCGCGTCCTCGACACGCCGATTTGCGAGAACTCCTTCACGGGAATGGGGATCGGCGCTGCCATGACGGGACTCCGGACAGTGGTAGAAGGCATGAACATGGGATTCTTGCTGCTGGCTTACAACCAGATCTCCAACAACGCTGGAATGCTCCACTATACTTCGGGTGGTCAGTTTAAGATCCCGGTGGTGATCCGCGGCCCCGGTGGGGTTGGAAAGCAGCTTGGAGCCGAGCACTCGCAGCGTTTGGAGTCGTACTTCCAGTCAGTCCCGGGCTTGCAAATGGTGGCGTGCTCCACTCCATACAACGCGAAGGGACTGATGAAGGCCGCGATCCGGAGTGACAACCCGGTGATCCTCTACGAGCACGTCCTTCTCTACAATCTCAAGGAGAGGATCCCCGACGAGGAGTACGTGCTTTGCCTCGAGGAGGCCGAGCTTGTTCGTCCGGGAAAGGATATCACCATCCTGACTTACTCGAGGATGCGGCACTTCGTGCTCCAGGCTGCCAAGACGCTGGTGGAGCGAGGGTATGATCCGGAGATCATCGACATCAGGTCGCTCAAGCCTTTTGATCTGTTCACGATTGGGAACTCGATCAAGAAGACGCACAAGGTTCTCATCGTGGAGGAGTGCATGAGAACTGGCGGGATTGGAGCCAGCTTGAGAGCTGCGATTGTTGACAACTTCTGGGACTTCCTCGATGGCCGGCCCGAGTGTTTGTCGTCACAGGACGTCCCGACACCTTACGCTGCAACGCTGGAGGACGCGACGGTGGTACAGCCGGCGCAGATCATTGTGAAAGTGGAGCAAATGTTGCAAGGTCTCATCTAAAACTCCACAATCACGACAAAGACAAACGCTCTTAAATTCCCCGGCGAGAGTGGAAGTTCTTCGAATCCATTCTTACAATAAGGAAGAACATTACCAGTTTTTCGAGTTGATACCTGGAAAAAAATTCTTTTTTAGTGGCTTTGGAAACCATTGAAGAACACGAGCCTTATTAAATATCCAGTTTTTTTTAAGCTCATAGCCATTGAAAAACACCTCTTTTCTGGAACCATCCTCTCCGCACTGTGCAATGGTAACAAAACTCGTTTCTTGATTACACATTAACCATGACAAAGAAGCACAAAATGTCTGTAAAGTTAATATCGAATTGAAAATTGTTCTCTCGCACTGATAGAATGGTCCACAACCAGCTCAAGTCCCGTCCCAGCCTGTATGCTCTTGAATTCCTCCAAAAGATTGCGTAAAAGCCTCGTCAAGGTAGTTGTCTTGATAAACAGCGGGGACCTTAGACACACGTAAAACTACCAGGTGAAAATGATGGCATGGTTTTGATTTTCAGGTTTGCCCTCCCCAATATTGACAGGCCCAGGAAGTCTGATCTTATAAATTTCCCATGGAAAAAATGGTGAAGCTAGTCTTGGCCATCCACAGCTTTGGACAGGCAGTGTACACCAGGTTGCAAAAACTTTCACAGTTGTAGCCAACGCAAATCTTTTCTTTGCGAGGTTGATCACATCTGTGTCCAGGCACGGCATCTTGCTCTTCGATGCCCGCGAAGGTCTCGAGGAGACATCAGTCCCTTCGCGTTGTAAGGAGTGGAGCACACCACCATTTGCAAGCCCGGGACCGACCGCTTTCGCACGCCACCGGGCCCCGAATCACCACCGGGATCAGTGACAACCCGCTTATCCTCTACGAGCACGTCACGATCTCAAGGAGAGAATTCCCGATGAGTACGTGCTTTGCCTCGAAAAAGCCGTCGAACGAATTCGTCCGGGAAAGGATATTACCATCCTGACTTGAGGATGCGGCACTTCGTGCTCCAGACCGCGAAGTCTCTGGTGGAGCGCGGCTATGGATCCCGAGAGGCGGATTTCCGCGCGCAGGCTGTACAGGCTAGGACTTGAGCTGGTTGCGGTTGACGATCAAATCTTGCCTGGAAAACAAGGAAGAAATTGGTTTTCTCTGTGCTCCTTTGGAAAATCTCTTTTTTTTTTACTGGCTTGGAGGAGGATGACAGTCCGGGCATGGAAACCACCCTCTCCCCTGACAAGCCGGGCATGGCTTCTTGACCGGGTCGACCGAGAATGGGAGATATGGTGTGTTGGACTCGCCTCTTCCTCTACATTTGCCACAAGGAACGATCTTCCCATTGCCACAGATGTTACAGTGCCTTCTCCTGGACATCACGAAGTCCATGACTTCCATAGCCACGGTTCTTCCAGCTCAAAGGGAAAACGAAACGAAAAGAAACGTTACTTACCCCTTTCGTCTCTGCTGGACGGTTGGTTTCACTCGCTGGACGCTTGGATTCACTCGCGACGCCGCCGCCCTTGGAGCTTTCGAGCTCGCCAAAACCGCAGGTAGCTCACACTTGAGCGCCACACTGTTCTCCATGATACCAAAACTCACTCTTCCTCTCAAAGCTTTACAAAGACGAGTTTGTGAAAGACACTAGCTATAGCCGGACACGCTCCTTATCAGGGCTGGTGTACCAGCCGCGGTGGCGCCAGGAAGAGCCGCGGAGCGTCGGGGTGGTGATGGTGGAACGTGAGCTCTCCGTCGAAATCTGGAGTATAAGTTCTCGGCCGCTTGGTTCCCTTGCCCTCGCGCTTGTGAGCTTCTACCTGTTTTTCCAAACCTTGCAAGTCGGCAAACGTCTCCTCCGGATCGTCTTCCGGCCCTGCAACTTTGGAGTCGCTTTTGCTCTTGCTCGCGTCACAGCCACCCTCATTGTCCTTGACGACACCGTCCGGTTCCTCTGGCTTAGAGAAGATGCTGCTCTGACGCTCTGATGTTCTGGACGGACACCCTCTGATGTTCTGACGCTCTGGACACGTCCCTCCTCCAAAAAATCCCAATCCACGGTACTTGGACGTTTAATTTCCTCGTCTCGAGAAGCCCGCCCGGCCTACCATCTAGATCGCTTAAAATCCTCCATAATGTTATACCTGGACGCGATCTAGCCCCGACGTTTGATAACCTCAAGTCTTCAAACTAAGCATATCGCTTAAGATCCTCCATAGTTGTTATACCTGGACCTGCGATCTAGCTCACCTGTACTAGTCGTCGGCCACCTTCTTCCGTTTACCAGCCAGAATTCTGGATATTTGCAGTCCACGGCTGAAGGCCTGGTTGAAGAGAAGCCTTGTCTGGAACTCGGACACGAATGGAAACCAAGCTAGGATCGCAACAGGCGCAAAGAGCAACAGCCCCATGACGTATTCGTACGTTCGTGCAAGAGCCTGTACCGAGTCCCACATCCCATACGTGACGATAACAGGCCTGCATGCTTGAAATATCTGTAGACACGTTTATCAAAACCAATCCAAGGAAATGTAGTTACCAACCTGAAGTAAACCCCAGCCTGTGGGAACGAACGCGAGAATGCTGGCGAACAGGTCTCCTACTGTCAGGTGAGCAAAGCGGAAAAGCACAGCGATTACTGAGAGGACCGCTACGAATATGACTCCCTTCAACATCCTAAAGACGAGCTGGAAATTGGCCTTGAATTTCTTTCGTCCCAGAGAAACGGCCTGCAAACACAGTTCAATCAGAAAAGTCAAGTCGAAGCCTGTGCGAACCTTCAATGTGAATAGAACGACGCAAATAACAACCCAGGATAGACCATACATCTGCAAAAAAACATATAACTGTAAGAACAGGACAGTGTATCAAAAGGCCAGCTTTTACTTACGGAAAGGCTCTTGTTTCCCCGCATGATGTTCAACTGGTAGACAATACCATATTGGTAGAGGACGAATCTCAGAGCAAGGATCACTTCAAAGACACGGCCGCGAAAACCTGTATTCTGAAGGTGATCTTGCTCTTCCTCCCACCAGGACTCCCAACTTTTGTTGGCAGGAACTCCAATCCTTCCCTTACTGGATATCCACTTGTTCCAATCGTTCCAGTCTTCAACGATCTTTTGCCACTCGAAGCCCGATGGATTGAAGAGGAAAGGGGAAAACAGCCACGTTCCCACCAAGAACCACATGGAGAATGTGATGAGGACGTACGAGACGGCATTCCTTGTCTGCGATCCGTAAACGTCGTATATAATGAGCAGGATCATCAGCTCGAAGCCTTTGACGAAGTGACTTCTTGAGTAGAGCCTGTAGTTATCAGGGAACTTTTCGTGCCTCACCACGAACCCGCGACCTGTTGCTCTGTACTTGGCACCCCCGTGAAAGATGGTACGTCCATAGTAGTGAACTTTGGAGCCCAGAGTGAATGTGAAGAAGACTGAGGCGAGCTGTAGCTGCATGACAATCAAGTCGCTGAGTGCCATACGGAATCCCCTCTCGAGTCCAATTTCCATCACCATGGGTAGAGCCATCAATAGACCCAGCTGAATCAACGACTGCGAAGCCAAAGCTGATTGGAGTGCACTATCAGTGTTTTGTTGTGCTGCCCTGACAAAAGACCTCTCCAGTCCACTGAGTGCTAAGTAGAGTCGCCCGTACAAGAAGACGTATACTGTAAGAATGACTATCTGAGAAATGAGAAACCACTTATTAGAACGGAGAAGAGTGAAGGTTAAGCAGTACCATGGTGCTGAAGTAATATCCCACTGTTGTAATGTAGAAGGAAAGCATTCGGAAGAAATCAAAGCGGTGGCCCAAGCGGTAGACATCCCTACTTAAAGTCTGTTCACCGTTCCCGTTTGCCACTTTTGCCTCGAATATTGATATTTGATTCAGTCCTACGTCACGACCCTTCCCCACTTGAATGTATTCGTGGTGCGTAACAAGTCCACGGCGTAGAGTCGAGTTAAAACCTGTCTCCGCAACAGTCAGCTTTGGTTTCGATTTCAATGGCACATTACCGGCAAAAATATCCTCGCTCAAATTGATCCCCTTCGAAGCTTTACTAACTCCTCCTCTTGTAATGTGAAAAATTCTATCAAACACATCTGGATGACCATAGTGGAAACGTACTCTGTAAAGAATGTATTCCGAAGTTAGAATCAAGGTCTTCCAAAGGTATACACGTACTTTAGAGGAGTAGCAAGGACGCGCTGTCCTATGGTAACAAAACTTGTTTCTTGATTTGACATGAACCATGCCAAAGAAGACACACTGCAATGCACAATATGTCTAGAAAGTTAATATCGAATTCAAAATGGTACCTTCCGGTGAAAATGTGCTCTCGCACACCTAGAATGGTAGGGAATCTAGCTCCATGCCTACTCTTGAATTCCTCCAAAAGATTGCGTACTTTGAAAGCCTCTTCAAGGTAGTTTTCCTGATAAACAGCGGGACCTCAAGTATTTGCAGTGAGTAAAATATACCTGGTTCATGTCAATAGTTTGCAAACCCAGACCACGGGTAAAAATGATGGCATGATTTTGATTTTCAGGTTTGCCTTCTCCAATATTGACAGGCCCAGGAAGTCTTATCTTATATATTTCCTGCGATGGAAAACAATGGTGAAGAAACAACATACAAGAAATGCTAGTCATGACAAATTATACCTCATCCCGGCCATCCACAGCCTTGGACAGAACAGAATAATACGACTTTTGCGGTTTACCCTTCGATGGTTCTTCTTCAAGCACATAAGCAACCCTCAGTGAAGGATACCTGCAAAAGCTTTCCTTTAAACACCAGATTGCAAAGAAAAACCTGATCTATACTTCGTCATTAGTTTCTGTATGTCCTGAGCTTTTGACGCCTCCTTCAGGTCTTTCGAGTGCTTCTGCTGACCAAACTTTTGGCAGGTTGCAACAAAAGTGAATTTCATGTCAACGATAGCATCCAGCTTTGCCCAGAAAGAATCTTGTCCTTTTTCTTCCTTTCGACGCTTAGACACTTCTTTGAAGCCCGTATAAACATCTAGAAACGAAGGTAAAAATGTTAGAATTATCTCTATACATGTAGTAGACCAACCTTCGTCAGGGGCTAAATCTAAAAAAGCTTGCAGTTCCAGTGCAGTTCGGTAGTACATCATCCCCCTCACTACAAGCACCATCAGAACACAAAAGATTGCAGGTAAATCGTACCAGTCCGCGAGAGAGTTTGTCCCCGATATGACGTCCAATCACGAAGCGCAGCTTCTTCTACTTCCTCCTCGGTAGTACAGTTAACTCTTTCAAGGAACTTGTTCCATTCATCTGCAGGACTATGTTAGGACCCAAACATGCCCAGAGTTATGGAAGAGAAACCTGGATAAACGTTTTGCAAGTAGAAAAGTATGGACACGCCGTCTTCATTTGGTTCCTCTATGACATTCTTTGAATAAAGAACCTCCTCTTCGTAGAATGGGGTCAAAACACTAAGAGAATGTGGTCAAAAGAACATCATTTTATGGAACTGTGAATTACCTGAAGGGAATCATCTTTCGAACACGAGGTGCAGGAGGCATTTTCATAAATAACGAGTTGGTGAAAAAGGTTATTCGTCGACGAGCGTCCAGATTTTTAGGAACATCCATAGCGGATTCTGTTTCAGTAAGGAGCAACAATACGCGCTTTATCTGGTAGAAGAAAAAACTGAGGTTATAGCAGAAACAAAAACGAAAGAAGTTACCTGCTCACTCCAGGCATGGTCCTCAGGTAGAGGATACAAAATGGAATCTTTCCCGGCAAAAAATTGTATCTTTCCTTTGCCACCCATGACAGACTGGTTTTCGGTGGGTTTCATGTTCAGTCCATGACTGGACTCAAACTTCTCTCTAAAGAAAAAAAACCAAAAGTAAAAATGCAGTAAAATTCTAATTACACTTTCTACCTCGTATCATCGACCATCATGTCATGCATAAAAACTTCTAGCATATCTTGTAGAAGGAGAACAACTTTGTCCCGTGCAGTGTCTGAAGGGTCCGGCTTGTCCTGTACGAAAATCACAAAATATGAGCAGCATATCCATCCATTTCCTCACCAGAAATTCGAGGAAACGAACAAAATGGCCAGCCAGTAAAGGAAGGTCATTCATACGAAAATTCTCCAGGAGCTTGCCCTCGGCCTTTCTATTCCCCAGTTCTTTCAGCAAATCATGGATAAGCCTGTAGCCAGAGCATTCAACATAAAAATTGCCAAACCGGTAACTCACCTTTTCTCCGTCTCCCCAGTTACAACGCGCAACAAAATGTTTTTAAGAAACTCGTAGCATTCTTCCACAGCACAGCGCATGTACTCATTTTCTTTGATTTTGTTCCAAAGACGAGCGTCTTCCACATTTTCCCCTTGCACTTCAGCATACTCTTTGGCCATTTCTATAGCCATAGGTGCCTAAGGAAAAATTGTAAGTTCCGAGCTGGAAACGACAAAAAGGAGACAGACCATACTAGCCAGTAAAAATGGCGGCCATTGAATAATATTGTTATTCGGATATGGATCTGCTGAGTAAGGTAGTAGCATCAACTCCTTTTCTCTATAGAAATGGCCAATCACAAGTGAACAACTAACAAATAGAAGTACTTACTTGTCATCTATAAAATCTTCTTCGCGTAAAGACTCAACAACAGCGTTCCAGAGGTGAGCAAATCTTGCTTCTTCCAACTTGTTATGCTCAAACTGCAAGAGATTGAGTGAGAGAAAGATTAAATAAGGGCACGGTTAGCGATTTTACGTACAGCCTTAAACTTCCTTAAAATCTGATATTTTCTTTTAACCGAGCTCTCTAAAGGTATCAGATTCCAGTTGAAAGTTGTTGGCAAAGCACGAAATCTTGATCGCAGCATACTTAAAGTTCTTATCTGTGACAAAAAGAGATTCACTTTCGTGCTTGTGGACATTACGTACCTCTCCAAGTCGCATGAATGCTCCAACAATACCTCCCCAAATTGTCGACATAATAGAATACCAAATCTGAATATCCATAAAATACACCTGCATGAAGAATGTGCAAAATTAAATAAAGAAAATGAGATAAAGCACAACTTACAAGAATAACCGGTGTCCACAGTGCAATCAAGACGCCAATGTTCCCTCTTGCTGAAATAATGAGTGAGTGCAAAAATCAAACACGCCTTGCGCTAAGATTACCATGAGGAAAGAACTCGTGCCACGCAAATCTAACGTTAGTAAAATCTAGAATAAATTTTGTAGGCTCCACAAGAGGCTTGATCTATAAAAACAGTAAAAAGCAAGAAGAAAAATCTGCAATTTGATTACCTCCACGTAATAGCTAAATAACAACTTGCAGGTTATGAGTACTATCCAAAAAAACGTGTAGCTGAAAACAAACATATTAGCAAATGCCAAAGAATAGTCAAAGATCTTTACCTGAAAAGATGCAAAGGCTCCTCATGCATCCCTCGACCAATGTAGCACGGTGGCTGTCGCAAGAAAAAAAAACATAGAAACAAACGAAGCTATAAGGTGCACAAAAAAGAAACTTACCTGAGACCACCAAAGAAGAATTCTGACGGGAATTGCATCTGATTCTTCTGCAACTCGCCTCACGCATGGTAACAAGAAAAAAATAGCTGCGATGGCATTTGGTACGAGATACAGGATCACAGCTACCAAGTACACGGAAGGCCCCCCATTATGTCCCAGCCAATTTTTAATGGTTCTCGTCAGTCCTGTTGGATGTTCCCAGGAGTGGACGTAGCTGGTCGAAAGGATAACGATCCAAAAAGCAGAAACCAGAACTTTCAATACAAGCCTAATCGAACCAACATATCCGAGACTATGGAGTGCTTTGAAGGAGAATATTATATCAAGGAGAGCTGTTTCCGAAGTGTTAGTACCTGGTTATGAAACACATCAGAAGTTACCTTGAAAGAACCGGAGGACAGCAGCCGTGATGAAGACAGAAAGAACCTTCTTAAACACTGAACCTTCAAACAACGCCCCTAGAGAGCCAGATCCATTCCAAGCAATGATAATCATCGCCTGTGAAAGCAACAAACACTGTTTTAAAAAGGCCAATCAAGACGAGATTTCACCTGAAGCCAGAGGATAAAAAACGTCCACATGCGATCAAAGGTTCTGAATAAATGCCAAAATGATCTAGCTTCTACAAAATTTGTCTTTAAGCAACTTGGTTTTCGAGGTAAAAATCTTGCTAACTGTAAAAAACAAACAGTAGGCCTTTTAAGATAACGAAGTATGAAAATACCTTTGAAGACCTGCTATGTGCTTCTTCGGCCGCTCCAACAAAAAATTCATCATCTTTTCTCATAGGCCAGCCCAAACGGAAGCACGTTTTAGACCTGCACGTTGAGTTGTTAGAACTTCCAAGAGGGTGTCTATGTACAAACCAGAAGTATTCGTTCAAATCATCATAATTTCGCCAAGAAGAATGCGGCTTGCCGCCACTTTCGTTTCTGTTACTCTCTTTCTCCTGCAGATACGTCATGAGCAGTAGAAAAACCAAAGCTCACATACCTTGAAAATCACATTGTAAATAGGTGTCACGACTTTTTTAAGGAAAGCCTCGTCCTCGCTCCCATAGGCTGGTTTTATATTCTCGCCAGTGACGTAGCTAACTCTCCCAGAAAGCATTCCCGACAACTCAGACGCCATCTGCAAGCTTAAACTTGGTTAACATCCGTACGGATATACGAAGTTTACTCACATGATGAAAAATGTAACACAAACACTCGGGCATAAATCGAACGTTTGCAGCTTCCCCCCATATTAAAAGGTATAATGCCATGTACAAGATCATCCGCTGCTGCACCTCTAATTGTATCTCAGGAAGCCTGTAACGTTGTGTGAGATCAGAACCATGCACCTAGTAAAAAGTAGAGCAGTATACTCTAGTTTGTCTGAGCGCCCCAGAAACTTGCACCATGTTCTATAGTTTTTGAACATTCGTTTCATGACAATCTCTGTTGCACGCTGATCCAACTGTTTAAAACCAAAAAAACTTGTCAAATATTATTTCGCAGCCATACAAAACAAACCTTATACAGTGGTGACGGCTCTGGGTCTAAAGAAACATGGACATTTGCAAGGAGCAATATCAAATGCTCTCGTTGATTTGCGACATTATCCTTCTGAAATTCATCGTTGAAACTGAGAGAAATCGGAACAACAAATACACACCTGGAAACCGAACATCACTTGAAGCCACTCGAGAATGTCTGAGGGTGCTTCCTTTCTCTTTGGCAAACCACGAACGTTCGCTATTGCATCATGAGCAGCCCGGACCTGTAAACCATAAATTGGAAAACCCGACTAGCGAACAAGGTAAACGTACCTCTTCTAGTTTCATGATGGCTTGGGACGCGCCGGCGGCATCAAGCGGAAGGATGTTGTAGTGCTTGATGTCCTTTTTCTTCTTGGTCACATCAGTGTTCATAGCTTGCATCTGCACAAAATATTGTTGTAAGAAAAACTATTTTGCGAGAACATAAACAACGAAAAAGAAACAATACTTCAGAATCCACTTCCGCTCCGTCCTGCCGTGTCACAGACGTGAGTACGTCAAACAAAATACCAGCTGTCTGATAAGCTTTCGCAAGCGACGCCCTGTTAATCCAAATCACAGTGAAGCTTTGCATTCAAATTCATGGCTATGAGACCTGTCCTGATGGTCGGCCTCCAAAGCCTTGACGTATTTGTCGTAATAGTTTTGGTAGAACTGCTGCATCTCCCGCGCATCGCTTCTTGCACGCCTCGCAAGCCTGGAGGGCTCCTCATCCTGCCCAAAAGAAATAAGAACACGAAGAGAGCGAAACAAAATAAACTCCAGACCTTCTCCAGCCGCTGCAGAAGCGCCGTCTTGAACTGCCGGACTCCTCGACCACTCGAAGAAGGATCATCATAGTGAGCTCTCTCGAAAGCATAGAACCGGCCTATCAATCCACGAGAAGAACATAGATAAGAAATCGATCAGAATCGCTATACAAAAACTTACAAAGATAAGCCACTCGTTGGCTGTCTAGCTCGACCTCATTGGCAACACGGAGTATGGCGGCGATAGGACCCAAGGACGATGGCACGACCTCACTATCGAATTCGGTCGGGAACGTCCCAGTGGTGAACGTCCGCGGTAGCCTCGTCGTCATTGCTCACGGCGATAGACGATAGAGATCGATCAGAGGCGGCGTAATATCGAATCTCTACTCCAATAGATGATGAATCCCAAACCTGCGAGCATTGTGAGCCTGAAATCCTGGAAAGGCAGGAGATGCGAGCTCGCTACCTGATCGCCGAGGCGCCATTCCAGCGCCAAAAACCCCAGGGTTCTTGCTCCTCGCGTACGGCGCCCTAGACGATGAACAGCGATAGTCCCAGCGCGAATGCCGCCATTTATTCCATCGCTCCTGCCGCTCCCTGCAAAGATTGTGACGCCAGGGGTGTCAAGAACACTTGCGGCTCGATTCTTCCACTCCTAGCCACGCTTTCCAGCGGCGGCCATGGTACCTGTTAAGCAGCTATCTGGCAGCGCATTGCGCTTGCGCTTTTGGGCAGGGGCAGTGGCACTGTCGCGGCGAAAGCGATCGAATCGATAGCGCACCAGAGAGGTGTCGCGATCGCTGTCGCGGGAGACTCTCTCGATAGGGTCGCAGTAGGTCGTAGTAGCTCGCGGGCAGCATCGTCGACAGCGTCACGGTACATATCGAATAATAATGCCTATGCTCGCATTGATTGGCGAGCGCGCCTAAATGTGATTGAGGATGTTATTTTACATTACTTAAGTATAATCTATCCATGTCAGCATCCACGCTGGAAAAAACCAGTGGATGAGTGACACGTGTAAGAGACATTTAAAATGAGAACTGCCGCCTGTTTCAGTTGAGCCCTAAGGCTCGGCTATGGCGTGCGAGGAGCTCGCGCGCGCCATCATCACCGATTGCGCTGTGTGGCGAGATCCACAGTTCCAGAGGAGCAGCAAGGTGTGGCAACTCCGGTATGCGCTGCAGACATGGGCGACGGAGATGAAGCGTGAGTTTGGGGGATTTTCTACGGTTTTCTTATGTGTTCTTTGTCGATCAGGTGTCCAATGCTACGACATTGATGTGTCGCGGGCAATCCAGTCCTGCGCCCGGCTGGAGCAGAAGCTCAACCATTGCAACAGCATGGATGCTTATCAATGCAATCGTAAGGTCAAACTGGTAACAAATTTCTTGCCTGTTTGAGCGTTTCTTCCATGACTTGTGGAACACTTCTCTTCTATTTTTTTATTTTTCTCCTCTTTGTTTCTAACAGAGGAACAAGTCTCTAGCCTTTACACTGCTGCCGAGGCGATACTAGCTGCTGAAGAGATGCGCAATGCTACGGTAGTTTCTTGAGCTTCTTTTTTCTAAGGCTTTTAAGTCCTTGAAGCATTCCTTGATCGCAGGCAGAGAGGATCAACGTAGCTCTTGATGCTTCCATTCAGCAGTTTGGCTCTCGCGGAGTTGTTCCCAGAGTAAGTTGTAAGTGCTTAGATCAAAGAGTCGAGCTTACAAGAGTAAGCTCTAACTTATGCATTTCGTTTCCAGATGTTTCCATCAGAAACGATGCCACATCTCTTGACTGCGAGGAAAGGTGAGATACCGCTCAAACCGCACGCAGAAGGGTGGCACCCTCGCTGGCCGGGAGACATTGGTGATCCATTTGAGCCTTACATGGTGAGGATTAAGTACATCCTATTTGGAGAGCTGACTTGCGAGGAGTCTGCAGCAACTTCTCGAGCAATTCCTTCACAGCGCATTGACATTTCACGCAAGGTAAGGAAAAACTTTCGATCTCGGATGATAATTCTCAGAAGTAAGCTTAGTTTAGTGCGTAAACAGGGCGATGGAGCAGCTAACAGCAGCGTTTGGAGCTGTAAGAGCAGCCAGCAAGAATGCAAGAGATGCTGCTTACACCAGGACACAAGCGGCGGCGGTGGGAATTTCGGTGAAGGAGTACCAAAGGCTATTGGACATGTTCACGAAGATCGACTCTGAAAACACAGGGTAAGCTTCTTTATTTTTGGACAGCGCCTCAGTAACTTGCAGGAAAATCACCAAGGGCGAGCTCATGGTGGCGATGAAACGCGACAAAGATGTCTGTATGCTCTCAAAAAATCTCCTCTCCAACGGTGCTAAGAACTTGAATCTCTCCTGTGCTGCAGATCGCTGCCTTCATGCAGCTGTCCAGAGCACGAAACAAGGATGGCCGACGAGAGTCCTTCGAGAGTGTCTTCAGCCGGATTGACAACACAGGTGAGTGAAGAACAAGAAAAGAACCATTTTCTTAAATCTAAACAAGTGTTTTGGTGCCTGTCTGATAGGAATCGGTGCTATAAGCTGGGAACAATTCCTTTACTTCTCCACAGGAAGATCTTTGATAGGAGAAAATATGTGTCCGTCTCTTTGCCCAACGATGGCTCCATCGAGTCCTGGAAGACAACCATACTGCTGCTCGTGAAGCAAGACAATCCAGTTCTATTGATTGCTTTCAAGGACAAGAAATCTTATCTTTGAGATCTCGTACAAGCTCTACGTAAGATCGTAAAGAGTAAGTCTTAAGACTCGGGAAGAACGCTCTCTTATTCAAGCGAGCACCTAGACAAGAAATCTAAGCTCTTTAAGCTCCACGAGAGAGATGGTACCAAGAGAAAGAAACCACTTAGCTTGATTCAAATGGAAGGGAACTGGCTGCTTTGTGGGTATGGAGAGTAGCTTCCAAACTGGTGAGCTCCATACGACTGGCCCATGGTGACACCGCCCGGTTGATGGCTTTGCCAGTCCTGCTTCCTCGTCTCGGAGGCGGCGAAGTAGTAGAGAACTCCCAGAGCTCCAGTCGCGAGCGAGAGCACCGCGGCACCAGCAAATACCCCACGCTTGACGACGAAGCACTGGCCAGTGAACCAGTGATCGTCCTGGTGGCGCTGATTCAAGCTTGCTCCCACGACGAGCAGGATGAAAGCGAAGAAGAAAGTGATCCTGGAAGATCGAGCAAACGTTATAAGCTAGAGACCCAAGATCGAGCAAAGTTATAAGCTAGGGAACCAAGGAGAAAACCAAGCTTGACTTACCAGGAGGCGATCAAGCTCAAAGTTGCGAGCCGGATCATGGAAACGAACGAGGAGCTCGATCTCCTCTCGCAGCAAATGCAGCCGCCAAAGACGTTAACGAGGACTTGGGCGGCGAGGAGGAAGAGGGCCGCGCTGATTCCAAGACCCAACGCCGAGCTCTTGGGATATGTACACGCCCCATTGACGCGACGCACCTCGTCGGGCTTCGCGTAACAAATAAGTCTTCGTTAGTACAGAGTATCAAGAAAAGGAAGAAAGAACAAGAAAAGAGATTCCCAAGCTTGAGAAGGAATGCATCGCCCAGCACTGGAATCCAATCAAGAAAAACCCAGCTGCTAGGAAATCCAGCCAAGAATCGAGAGGAAGAGCGAGAATAGGGCAAGAACGGGGAGAAATCGAATCACACATACCCTGACGCGCTCGCCCTCGGCCGAGAAGCCAAGAATCGCCGAGAAGACACTGAGCGCCACAACCAGAGAGCACACGATCTTGCCCTTGCTGTCCAGCCGCGAGACCCAGTTCTTCACCGCCATCGCGCGCTCCTCCACTGGTGAGAGCCCACACGGAAGAAAATCAAACGTATGTCCGGGCCTAGAACATCCTGGCCGTTGGCAAGAGCGGCATCTTAAGTGGGACCGTCAACTGCGAATATTCGATGATACCCCTTTTTTTTCCACTTTTTAAACGGCGTGGCATTCATTAAAGCGACGAGTTTGAATTCCGGGCGGGAAACGGGCGGCAAACGTCCGACTGGAGGTGTGTTTTTTTTAAAGTAATTAAGCTCCTCGGATTAAGTTGATGACATAGCTGCCATGGTGCTATGCGCGCGAGCACTTCGCTTTGTGCATCGAGAACGTTTAATTTCGAGAATTTCATCGAGGAACTTTTTTACGAGAAGGAGCCGAGTTGAAGGAAAAGAAGAAGTTTTGGCTGGAAAATTGGACGACAGAAGTTTGGACAAGCTTTTGAGGCCAAGAATTCTCCATCTTCATGAGCGGAAAGGGCTGCACAAGCTGCGAGAGCGGCGACGAATGTCCGCGAGATTTTCTGGAATGCTGCCACAAGCGAGGATGATCTGCGAATTCCACGAGACAATGTCAAACACTCATTTTGTCAAACACTGCCAACATGAATCCACAGTTTGAATAGACTTACCAAAGCATGTTTGACGGTGTCACTCGTGGATTTCCAGGGATATTTCTCCACAGATTTGAGTTTCATTCCATGCTCTTTCCTGCCAAACTGGAACAAGCCATTAGAGCAGCGACCAAAGCCCGAGCAATTTAACAAACACCATGACCGTTTTGCTCCAGTCTTCGAAAAACTTACAACAAGTTCACCTCCATCTTCCGCGTACCCCTGTGCATAGCAGTCATGCCAATGAAACATCAGGATGCCTCAAACCGCTAAAAACTTCACTTTGCAATGAGAGCATTGGCCATGAAATGTTGCCGAGCTTACGGATGAATCATGGTTCCTTTCTGCGCCTTCACCATTTTGTCATCGAGTTCACAGCTTTGTTCTCTTGCTAATCCTGCCACCAATTTTTTTTTGCTGTTGTGGTTCGTTTGTCATAACATCTATCATCGCCAAGGATGGGCATATGCAGACGCTACCGCGTTTCACAAGAGACTATCTTTTATAGAGATCTTTCCAAGACAAATCGATACAAAGGTTTTGCCACGCCTGCGTAAATTTGCATTAGCAAGTTTTATCAGACGCATTGCTGTGCCACGGCATCTTCGGAAACAATTCCTGGATTCGGTTTAGATTCCCGCTCTGGGCAAATTTGGCACTGGTGTGGAGAGTCTCCAAGAGATGATCAGCCAACTCCTTTGCCAGTCTCCGATGATCAGCCCCTGTTGAGTGAGCAGCACGAGTTCCTGGCGGGGACAGTCGCCAACTTTTGCTCACACGCTCAAAGTTTTTAAAAATTGTTTCCGTGTCTGGGGTTCGTGGATGAGTAGATGTCTGTTGCTCGCCCGATTGCGTTTTTGAGAGTTCTAAACACTACAACTACAAGCTTCGGCTTCATGGCTTTGACCCTGACATTTGTGAGTGAACATAGCTGCCATGGTGCTTTGCCCCTAGAACTTCTTAAAACATGAAAAATTGAAGAGTTTTCTCAGACTCGGGAGCATCGTTGTGACTGGAAGAACTTTAACCTTGAAAGCTATAGAGCACATTTGATGAAACTCGTAACTGTTGAGTGGATTCCAGGATTTGAACGTTTCTTTTGCTGCCAAACTGAAATAAGCAATCAGAGAAGGCCACTTTGAAAGACTTACAAAGCAAGTTCACCGCCACCTCAGTACCCCTGTAGCAGCAACGCCCATAAAACAACCAAAGACTTATCAGTCAGAGCATTGGCCACGAAAAGTTCCAAATCAAACCCACAGTTTCGAGCTTGAAGATGGATCCTGGTTCCTTTCACATCGAGTTCACTGCTTTTTTTCTCTTGCTGATAGTCCAGCACAGGCCACAGCAGCTACGTCCTAGCATCCGCAAGTCGGGCTCGAGTGCCAGCTCGTCCTTCCCGTTCCCTACATACCCAAGCATTAGAGCGTTCAATGACACAACACCGTGACGCTGCATGCTTGCGAATACTTTCCTCGAATCGCTGCCACACTTCGTATAAGCATCTAGCAGAGTGTTGTGCTTTCCAGTTAGTTTTCTCCAAAATATGATGTCGACTTTTCTGCTGCCAAGGTCAGGCTTTCACAAGCCATGAGAACAGTCACGACAGTCCGAGTATCACGAAACAGTGCCAGCGAAAAGAGCTCCAAAGCGGTGGCAAACTCGTCGTTCTCTACATAACGTCATGAAAAACCAGAGTCAAACGTCCATCGGAATCATCAGAGCGTTCCCAACAAAGATCGCAGCGTCCAGTTTCACCTGTCGAGCCCGAGAGTGAACGGCCATGGAACTCTTTGTGGCTGCAGCCAAGAGCGTGAAGCTAAAGGTCCTGGAAGAAACCATGAGCCCAGCAGGCAAATCCAAGAAAAAGAGCCGATTTTATATTCAGGTCGAATTCTCAAGTATCATAACTAAACGCTCTTCAATTTCTCCAGGAATCCTAGAAATAACTTCAAAGTTCCAAGAAGTACCTGGCAAGGAGTGACAAACCTCAGGACAGTAAGCTTTCATGGCAGGCTGTGGCCTCCAACTTCTCTGCTACAAATCCTGCTTTTGCAAGCTTGTCTTTGCATTTGATTACTTTAATCCGCACGCAAGGAGCTTCCGTCCCACAGACTCGCCAAATCCAGTAACTCCGCTCATCATTTCTCGTAGCTATGCCAAGGAAACCAGCTGAAACACATCAAGAACCATGTTACCAACGAACAGCAAACAAGAACAATACCAAGATTCACTTACCACGAGTAAAGACTGCACCTCCATCGAGTTCCGCACCGCTCCCGATGCCGAAGTGCGCACATTTCTCGCGGTAAAAATCTGGAATCTTCAAGCCGCTGGGAAGCTTGACCCAAAGCATTTGTCCCCAGCGGACTATCAGCTTTCCAGACTCGTCGCATCCCATCACCAAATGCTCTCCAGGCTCGTCCTCGTAACGATCCGTGCCCACGCTTCCCATGCTTGGCGAAATGTGGTCCTCGGTTACCACCATTCGAGCTCCGGCGGCATTGTCTCCACACATATCATAGTCCGAGAGAACGTAGCCAGTGGTCGTCTTGTTGTCTATGGCTTTCGGGAAGCGAAGATCAAGCCGCTGGAAGACTTCGAGGCCGTCTCTAGCCACCACGACGCACGCATGATCGGGCAAGTGTACTGCACGGTGGCCAAACTGGTCGATCCCGACGATTGCCGCATCCTCCCGCGCTTTGGAAATTATGTCCCAGCCAGTGTACCAGCCATTCACAACTCGCAGCACAGGTTCTTCCTGAGAAGAAAAAGAAGAAAGCTTGATGATCTAAGAGGAAAGAAAGCAGGAACAGGAGCTAAAGGTGATACCTTTGGAAAGACCACAGTAGGCTCTGGCTCTGGCTTTGGCTCTGGCGGCAGCCGGAGCAGCTGCTGGAGTTGCTTGTTGAGCCGCTGCTGCTGCTCGTTGAGTTGCTGCTGTTGCTCGAGAAGGTGTTGAACCTCAGTGCGTTGCTGCGGAAACAAACAAAACAGCATTAAACTCTCGCCCTGTCACAGCTCTCTTGCGTATCAGCAACGCAAATCGATGGAGAATTTACTCTTCCAGAAATCGATCCTGCTTACCTTGACAAGAAGCTGCTGGTACTCGCGGCACTTTCGCTCATCCGCATCCGCAGAGCGATGCTGCTGCAAAAAATCCAAATTTGGCAACTTACACCCCACAGATGGAGCTGCTCACCTCGAGGTGCTGGAAGACATCGCTTAGAATATTGCCCTCCATTCACGCAAACCCAAACCCTAGAGCGACCGCCGTGAAATATCACTCCTTAGTTCTGGGAGACGGAACCGAATCTCGACCAGCCGAGTTCCTGCCTGATGCTGCCGCGTGCATTTCTAGCTTGGCTACAGCTCTTTTACAGGATCATGTTGCTAGCGCAAGTAACTGGTGTGTCATAAACTCGCAAGTTCTTGCCAACGCGGAGAGAACACATCAAAGCATAGCGAATCTCTAGCCACACATCCATCTTGTCATCTCAAGAAATTTTCCCGGCGTCATAGTCTCCACTGCACAAGCTAGATGGTTAGATCGTCCTAGCAGATCAATCAGGCACATACCTTGTCTTGTCTGCTAAACCAGCGTGACTGCGGCTTCTGTGGGAGAAAGATTTCGACGTAAAAAAGCTGACATACGCGGAGCTGGTCGTCTCTCGACTGCTCGAATGGTTCAACAGCTCGACTTCCAAACAGACAATCCCGCCTTCTCGAATCTCGACGTTCTACCCTGGCTCGAGCTCACCATAGCATCTAGCTACATCCTCGCTCGTCGCGAAAACATCTCGCAAATGGAGCACCGTTCGCTGATGGAATGAACGCTGCTGCGCGCTTAGATGGATATATTGTAAGGAAACAAAACAGAGCCTAGCCTAGCCTAGTATTTCCATGAGAAGAGAAGATGAGACAAAAACACAACACTCCTCTTCATGGTTAACCCCGATGTTCATGCCAATCAAAGCTCCACTGTCGGCTTCGAAGAGTCCACCACCACTTTCACCCTTGACAGATCCACCATTAAGAAGCCATTTGTTCGAATGGAGGACGCTTCCTCCGAATCTTCACTCACAACGCCGTGTCTCACTGCAACAAGTCCATGCCGGCAGCCAAGGAGGAAATACTCCATGCCTTGCTGCGGTATTTCCAACACTGGATACTTATGGAACTCACCATACATCCGTCTCAAGAGGATGAGATCCGAGTTCCGAAACAATGCTTCCACTTCGAGAATGACTGGCACCTCCTGCACGGTTTGCTTGAATGGGTGTCTGAAGGTAAAGACATGTCCAACTTGCCAAACGCTGTGCCCTTCGTGGGCAAACGTAATGGCATGCTTTGAATCAACGACAGTGGCCAGATCATCCATTACACCTACAAGCAAATATTTCTTACATCGCTTGACAAACCTGTTGCAACAGTGAACTTGTATTCATTAAAAACACATGTAAGAAAATCACCTGTTCTCCGCCATTTGACGACGAGAAGAAACCAGCTAGGTAGAACAAGCTAACTTCTGAAACTTTTCTCTCTTACGTCTCGGTTTCTTATGCGAGACAGCGGTTTTATGAACGGGGAGATTTCTCTATCTTTACAAATAACAAAAGAATCATGCAAGAAATCTCAAGAAGCAGAAGGAAAACAGAAATCCTCGTTATTCTCTTTGACCGTAGCCGATTGTTTCACAGCTCAGATAAGGTACACTAGCCTAGGAACATATAAAACTCGAAGCAAACATATAGCTCTGAAAACCTGGAAAGAGAAAGAAGTCACAATCCCTGTATGTAAAGATACCCTTGACGAGAATCATTGTGCTATCAACATATTTGAATCGTAAGTGCCCTGACGGCGACAGCACCGGCCTACTATCATACGTTTTGCAGAACCCCAATCACGTCAGATTATCCGAGTTCATATAGATTGGAACGAACTTCAATGGCGAAGGCACCAGTTCTCATTGTATTGTAAGTTCGTTGCTTAAAAATTAATCCAGAGATTTGATGTAATTAAGATCCTCCGATTAAGCTACTGCCCGGTTCTGTGCATCGAGAACTCCTTAAAAACAGGAAAAAATGGAGAACAAGAATACAGACCTGGAGCATCTTTATGACATTGCCGGGAGCCTGTGAGTCGAAAGAAAAGAATAATTTTAATAAGGGAAAAAACTCTACCTTGAGAGATTTAATTATCCCAGTGATTTGGATTCCACCGCGCTTGTGTTCCATGGCACTGGCATTTGGATTTTGTTCACAGTCTCACGCAAGAAGGACGTGAAAACTCGGAAAATGCAGCGAGATTCATACTCGTCACAAATGCTTCTTTCCAGAGGTAGCGTTCGTCCCAAGATGTGGGATGTTCTTCTCCGAACAAATTATAGAGTTGAGAGAACAAAAAAAAACATGAGAAAACTTTGAATTATTTCTCGATCACAGCTTTTTGGACGACGCATATCTATTTTTCACCAACACTGGAAACTATAGCACAATTCTTAGAAGAGAACAGGGAAAAAGAACTCGGTGACTTACGTGCTCAAGACAACAAAGACGTTCGTCACGAGTCCCTCGAGCAAATGCCGGCCATCGTCAGCTCCGCAGTGTTCTTGGGCATGCATTGCTCCAACACTTGCATTGTCCGGCGAGAGAAAATATGAGCTGTAGCTAGAGGAGTTTCATCAATGACCCATGACATAAACTTGTGCGAAACCGGAACGAGGCGTGATATGAACTGATACATCCAGTTGCAAGAAAAAAGAATTCTCTAAGTTCTTTTTCTTTGTAGGAATTCACTCGCGTCCCTCTTCCTTGTGACAGGCAAGAACAATCACAACGAGCTCCTCTTCATTGGATCGTCTCGCCAGCGCTTCCTCCAATCCAGCATACGGCGATGGATTCACTAGTTTCGTAAGAGCTAAGGTTAGTGTTCTTCCGCATGAGATGCAACGATTGCGCGAGCCGCGTGAGATGCCTCTCCCACAACAGCAAGCACGAACCTCCATCCACTGTCCTGGTCGTCGTGTATGCGCCTGCAAACGAGAAAGAGAAAATTTCCTGATAAGATTGATCAATGGATCGATCGATCGAGCTATTAAATGGTGCTTTGCCCGCGCGAGCACTCATCTTTAGAAAATGGAAGAACTCTCGAGAACAAGAACCAGACTTGGAGCATATCCAGGAGCCTGTGAGTTGAAAGAACAGAAGAACGGAAGTTCAGGCTGGTAAAACTCTACCTTGATGCTAACGAGCGAGTCACTCGCAGCTGTTGAGTGGATTTCCAAGGATTTCTCCAGGTTTTACCAACGTTTCTTCCATCTGCCAAGCTGGAACAAGCAATTAGAGCAGCCAGCAAAGCCCGAGAATGTAACACACATCCTGACGTCTTTGCAAGACTTGTGTTGTTTGATTGATTTCAAGAATTTGATAAGAACTGAGAAAGATTTTGCAGAAAGCTCTTTGGGATGTTTGCAATCTCTTTTAACTCATCTCCCTGGAGTCGTTTGTCATAACATCTACCATCGCCAAAGATCTAAACAAGATAACAGGGATGGGCATATGCAAGCGCTACCGCATTTCACGAAACACTATTTCTTTGAGATCTTTCCAAGAAAAATCAGTATAATTGTTTTTCCAAGCATTGCGTACATTTGCCTTAGCAAGTTTTATGCCGCAATGCTGCGACATGGCATTTCCAGAAACAATTCCTGGTATCGGTTTAGATGCCCCGGCGCTGGCGTGGAGAGTCTCCAAGAGATGATCTGCCAACTCCCCTGCCAGTCTCCGCAAGCTTTTGGCAGAAGCAGTCGCCATTCCGATTGCCTACACGCTCAAAGGTTTTGAAAGTGATTGAGCGACGGTGGTCTTATCGTTGAATAAGCCTTGCGAAGGAACAAAAAGAGAAACTCGGCTCTGGGTTCAAATATTTTACAACCGTCAACAAATGCGCGGTTGATATTTGTGACAATTTGAACCATTGACACGTTGCTTTGCCCGCGCGAGTACGCATCAAGAACTTAAAACATAAACAAATGGAAGAACACAGACTTGTGCAACTGTTAAGTGGATTTCCAAGGATTTCTCCACGTTTCTTCCCTGCTCTTTGCTGCCAACTGGAACATGCAATCAGAGTAGCGATAAAGCCCGAGAATAATACACATGAAAGACTTATAAAGAATGTTCATCTATGCGTACCCTTGTAACAGGAATGCCCATGCAACGACTAAAAACTTGTCAGCCAGAGCATTGGCCACGAGGATGCATCTGGTTTCATGTTCCTCAAACGTCCATCAGGCTTCCACTATGAAATTATCAGAACAACGATCGCAGCCCGTGTCTGTGAACGGCCATGGATAACTCTTTGTGCCTGCAGCCAAGAGCGTGAAGCTAAAGGTCCTGGAAGAAAAGAGAACCGATTTATCTCTCTTCAGTTTCTCCAGGACTAACTTCAAAGTTCCAAGAAGTCCCTGCCAAAGAGTGACAAACCTCAGGAACAACAGCTCCAAACAAATCCTGCTTTTGAAAGCTCGTCTTTGTATTTGATTACCTTCGCAAGCTTCCGTTCCACAGACTCGCCAAATCCAGTAACCATTTCTCGTAGCTATGCCAATCTCTCAGTTTCTTTCAGGCTTGAGGCTATATTATTTCTGAGACTGGATCAAGAGCGGCAGCACTATGCTGGTTCTGGATCAAGTTTGCTATGCAAGGTTTTGACCCCAATTCTTCATTGGCTCTTTAACATCTCCCACTGGCATTTTACTTTCTGTTTCTATGCTGTCTGTAGTGAACATGGCTCATCCTAGATCCTCACTAGCCTCTGCACTGTGCAACTGGCCCAAAATTGTAGAGCCTTGTTCTACAATTTCAGGACGATGCACCTGCAGGTGAAGAGGCTTAAGGCTTTATAATTCTGGACTATGGTACTAATTGATGAAAAGATTTGTTTTTTATTTTGCATATGGCTTCGGTCTAAACTCAAGTGCTATGTTACCTTCTTACTGGTATGAAATTATATTAAACACCATTTGGCATTATTTTGCAGTTATGTATAGGAAGTTGGTGTTTAAAAGGGATTTTAAGTGTATATTAAAACCTTTATTTTATAGAGTGATAGGTTTGGAATTTGGCTTAACATTCATGTATAGTATATTTAATATTAAAAGATCAATCTGTATTGAACTTTTGTTCAAATTTTGAACTCTAGTTGGATACACATAAACTTTCTTAATAGATCCAAAGCAACTTATGTATGATAAGTTAGACTGTACCATTTACTGGTGAGATGGTGAAATGGAATCATTTAAACAAGCAAATTGAAAAGAGGAAATTTATATTAAAAATGTTGTAGAAAAGGCTTAAGCTAAGTTAAAAGAGGAAGAGCTTGAGTTTAATCACATATAGCTCAAAACATTGAGATTGAAAATTTGCAAAAACAAAATCATAAATTAAAGAAGGAGAATAACAAAAGGAAAAAAAAAGGAAAAGCACTTAAAGTAGCTAAATTTAAACAACTGAACTTTTCTGTAAATTTTAAGGATGATAAAGTTTTACAAGAAAGTTTACAATATTTTATAGTGGCAGACATAAATGATCGTGCAAAGATTGAGTGCACACAATCCATTTTAAGTCCACATAGATGATCGTACATTTGTTTAGAAACACATTATATAAACATGAGCATCTACATGAGTGGTGTAGATGCTCAACATTATTTCCTAGATATGCTTTTAGTTATTTAGCAGTAAGAATAAAAGGGGGCACCTCACTGCACCAGGCCACCAGATGGTAACCACCGAGTCCTCATCCTCCTCCTGCACAGCAGCCCACCACAGCAAATCCATCCCAGCCTCCTTTCCACTGAAGTATCAATTGCATTGCCGAACACTGAATTCATATATTCGAACTCCAGGTCCTTGATAGGGCTGGGTCCCTAGCTACCATTGTTGTCTGACGCAGACGTGGCAATCCCAAAGTCGAGAAGGTAAACGCAAATGTCAGGACAGTTGAAAGAGATCGTAGAAAATTCAAGAATCTTTCCTTGACAACTTGGCTTGTCTCGGACAAAAGAACGACGGGGTCTAGAGCCCTGCAAGATCTCAAGTTCTAGAAAACATAAAAAGAAAAGTTACACCAAGATATCTACCTGCATATTCCGATGATCGCAACCCACAATAACACAGGCTTGACATAGGACGTAAGTATGTACTTCGTTCGACTCTTGTCCCATAATCCACAGGGACATCAGCCCCAGGAATGTTGTTTACCGTGAGCAAGGTATTGGTTTAGAGAGGTTCTATCCCCTGCTTGTGCAGCTCCTGCACGTCTCTAGCAGCTGGCTCCCATCTCAGCAGCATCCCGGACCAGAAGCGTCTTGCCATACGTGGAACAGCATCGTCGAGGCATATGCCCACAAACGTACTCATGAGCACGAAAGTCAGCTAAACTAGCCCGACCATAGGATCTTGGGGATCCTGATCTTGCATCCATTGCCAGCCAGAGCCTCCCGAATTCTCAACCTGGCTGAAGAGCTCAATTGGAAGACCAACTGCATGCTCGGCCGACTGCATGGAGCCTCACTTCAGCACTGCCTGCTGTTTGCCGTCATCCAGCCAAACTAGATAGTAGGCCCTATGGAAGAGGAAGTCCACGTACTTGTGGACGAGCTCCAGCTCCCATATCTCGCCTGAATCAGACCGCACGACATACTTTTCATCCTCTTCTGAGTGGGAAGGCTTTGGATTTGGAGCACCTACTTTGAAGGTGAGACCGCTTGGAGGAGCATCTGCAAAATTGCCAAGAAGATGATTTATTTCCTCGGGAGACAAAACAATTGCAAAAACGAATAATAGCATGAACCCTAATTGTCATTAGTTTAAAAGAGATCTTAGCTTATCTTTTATATTCATATAAAAACAACATGGATGCTTCGACGAACACTCCCTCCGGAGCCTTCGATTCATCCTTTCGACGTACTTAAAGCTCCACCAATCTCTTTTTTCTACCCAGGCAACACCATGGATGCGCTGCTGCTCTTGGGGACTTGGATTTGCCCGTCACTGGCCGCCCTGCTGCTCCTCTTCCAGATCTTCCACTCCAGCAGCGCGAGGAGCAAAAAGAACTTCCCACCAGGTCCTTTTTCATGGCCCCTCGTTGGCTCTCTCTTCTCGCTCGGCCCCTATCGGCATCGCTCGCTGGCCGAGATGGCTCGAAAGTATGGCCCTGTTATGTTTCTCCGGTTGGGAGTCCGGCCTCACATCATCATCAGCAGCCCGGAGATGGCGAGGCAAGTCCTCAAGGAGCACGACGTCGAGTTCGCGAGCAGGCCCCTGTTCTCCACCATCGGTCGCCTCCTTAGCTACAACTTCCAGGACCTTATCTTTGCACCGCACGGCGAGCGATGGAAGATGCTGCGGCGAGTGTGCGGCACAGAGCTCTTCACGGCCTCCAAGGTGAGCCACTTTGCCGGCACTCGCAAGAGGGAGCTGGGAGCGTTTGGAGAGATCGTCGAGGCGTCTGCAAAAGACGGGCACGAGTTTGATCTCAGCTCCATGCTGCACGAGTACTTCACCAACCTCATGACGTGCGTGTTGTTCGGGAGGAAGTTCTACGGCACCGACACGCCGCTCACTCCCGAGGCCGAAGCCTACAAGGCGTCGTGGGCGATCCAAGCGAAAGAATCCAGGAGGCTGTTTGCCGGTGATTACATCCCTGCGATACGATGGCTGGACACGCTCAGAGGGACGCAAAACCGTCTCAAGAATGAAGCCTTACCAGCAAGATCTCGCTTTCTGGAAGCAGTCATCGAGGAGCACGCGAAAGACTTCGATCCAGAAAATCCCCGGGACTTCGTCGACGTGATGCTGACTCTGGGAGGAGAAAACAAGCTGAGCAACGACCAGATCATCGCACTGCTCCAGGTAAGCAAAAGAAGACTTACGTTCTTCGTTCTTTCTCACGTAAGCTTGGGACGCAGGATCTGCTGCTGGCCGGCACTGGAACGTCCAAGGGGACGATCGAATGGGCCATCTCGGAGCTGATAGTAAACCCCAGAGTCCAGGAGAAAGCTCACGAGGAGCTGGACAGAGTCGTGGGAAGAGATCGTCCCTTGGAGGAGTCGCATCTAAAAGACCTGCTTTACATCCAAGCCATCGTCAAGGAAGTCTTCCGGAAGCGTCCAATCGCGCCGCTGGGCCTGCCCCACTACAACGATCGCGAGGTAACTCTCGCCGGCTACACGATCGCCGCCCACACCACAGTCCTTGTGAACATCTGGGCAATCCATCACGACCCAAGCATCTGGAGCGACCCCGAGCTCTTTCTCCCCGAGCGATTCCTGGGCAGCGACCACAGCGTGCTGGGAAAGGATTTCGATCTCCTGCCCTTCTCGTCCGGGCGGCGCCGCTGCGTCGGGATCCCGCTGGCCATGCCCCATGTCACGCTCACCCTCGCCTACCTCTTGCATCGCTGGAGCTGGAGATCGCCGCTTGGGAAGCCGATCGAGATGGCGGAGCTCGCAGGCGCGGGGGCCGCCGCGGTCACGTCGCCCCGCATTGTCTGTGCCTCCCATCGATAGAACCCTAAATTCAAATTTAAGGCTTAGACTTGAAGTTATCTTAAAGGATAAGTGGGCAAGAATAAAAAATTCTGTTTAAGCTCGTTGTGAGCTGTGGCAATGCATTGTGGCCATTTTTTATGGATGCCATGGGGAGCTATTTGCGGTTTACGTGCCACTACAACTAGACAGTGCCGTCCAGTTTGAATTCGCATTTCTCACAATCTCGCACAGTCTCAGGGCATGAAGAGTCATTGGGAATGCAAAAACTTCCTATTGAATTTATCCAGAATGACAAGTCGAGGAGGGAAACGAAGTGGCTGAAGGGACTCTGTGGCAAGGCTGAGAAGCTCGCGACACTGTGCAATGTAGAGGTGGGAGTGATTGTCATCTGCAATGGTAAAGTTCACCAGAACAGAGGAAACTTGACAATTGATTTCAAGGACATCATCACCAAGTACATCATGCAAGACTTACCAGCTCATAGCATCTAGTGGATGCTCCACCCTGAGATGAACAGTGGCATCATGGCTCAGGCTTAGGGTGGTGGAGTCCTCAAAATGTCTAAATAAACATAACACAAAATCTTATGTCAATTTTATAAGGGAAGATGGTGGTGGTAAAGTTGAAATGATAATGTAAACTATGAAAAAAGGAGTGGTGAGTTATTTTCCTCAAACTTTTCTCACAGTCAATATAAACATTGATTTGTTGATGTATCACTTTATTGATGATTGACACAAGAGCCACACACAACATGATATCTAATGATTTAATTAAGTTTTTAAGATTAAAAGCTAAGTAGATGTCACCCATACACTTCTGGTTTGTTGTGCGAGTTGCTAGGAAATTTATGAGTGATGTTTCAATAAAGATATCTAAATGGAAATAATAATTGAACTTAATAGTGTTGAAGATACTAAACTTTCAAATGATATTTAATATGGATTTCTTTAACAAAGTATATCTAAAGGATATATAGTGTTAGACAAAATTGTATCATATTAAAGTTAGAATGATGTTTTGATGTTTCCTTTCAATTGTAAAAGCACTCCTAAAAGGATTGAGATACTAAGTTTTTAATTATGAGAGTAGCTCAAAAACGTAATTAAAAAGGGATTTTATACCTTTTAGGTTCCAAGTGATAGAAGGTGAGAGTGAAGATTTACCATCAAAGCTATGTCTTAGCTATGAGGTTGATCATCGAATTAAGATTATTCTGCACTAAAACTTTATATTATTTAAATATCAAAGAGATGGCTAAGATTAAGAAGCAATTTATGGAGCTTTTTGACAAAACTCATAACTAACCTGCCTTATGGAATGTCAGTCCTTTTTGTTATGAAAAAGGATGGTATTATAAGGATGTGTATTTATTATTGGGCCCTCATAAAAAATAATTATCCACTGTCTCGTATTGATAATTTTTTTGATTAACTCTTAAATACTAACTATTTTACCAAGCTTGATTTGCAATCTAGGTATTATCAAATACAAGTGGCAGATCAGAATGTGAAAAAAATAACTTTAAGACTTATTATAAATTATATGATGAGTTCAGTTTATGTTGTTTGGGTTATATAATACCTTAGTATCATGATGAATAGAATATTTAGAGATTATTTAGACACATATGTTATTTTATATATCGACAATATTCTAGTCTTCAATGAAATATTCATTTGGACATTTAGGTTTAGTATTTTAGAAGTTGCAAAAAAATAAATTATATACTAAGGAGAGAAAATGTGCTTTTGGTTAATTATATGTAAACTTTTTTGAGCATGTGAGGGCCAAGTGTACAATTACGATGCCGTATACTAATATTAGCGTAGTGGGATTTTGGTGGCCGTCGGATTGGTTTCAATCTGGACCACTCGCTCGTGTATATAAACTAGGGTTTTTGGGCTAATTAATATGCACATTTCTATATTCCCTTTCCATATTTCAAGCACTCACATTAGTGGAGATGAGGGGCACATTTGATTGTCCCTGAGAAGTACTTGGATTTGGGATTTTGGTTTAGATCTAACTTTTGCATCATCTAGATCTAACTTTTTCCATTTCCTTTTTTTTGTTCTTTTTTTTTCAGAGTTTTGGTTTAGATCTAGCTTTTTGCATTGTCTAGATCTACCATTTCCTTCTAGCTTTTTGTCATTTCTCTTCTTTTGATATTTCTTTTTCGTTCATCTTCATGGCAGATCAGCAATCTCCTCCTTTGACTCTAGAGCAGTAGTTGGTACAATTGCTTGATGCTATGTGCTTGCAATTGAATAACCAAACTCAGTTGATGGTGGCGTTCACGGCACGTGGTACAACTCTTCCTGCTCTTGGTGCCAATCCTCGCGTTCGGCCGGAGTTCTTTCGCGGGAATCCTGGGGATGATGTGTACTATTGGTTCTATCACTTCACAATGATTGCCACATATCATTCTTGGGATGATGCTCGACGGTTGCATGAGTTTCCCACGTGTCTCCAAGGGACGGCATTGCAGTGGTACAATGGTTTGAGCGCAGCCACTCGTGGGGATTGGAGTGTTCTTCTGGATGTCTTCAAACGCGCCTTCGGACATGCCGATGATTGTGATGATGCTTTCCAACAATTGCATCATCTTCGCCAAGGGCCATCTGAGTCAGTGATGCAATTTGGCGTTCGTTTCCGAAGTCTTTTGCTTTGTGCGGAGCCAAATATGTCAGAGCGGATCAAGCTAGGAATGTTGTGGCCAGCACTTCGTCAAGATCTTGTCGGACTTGTGTATGCACTTGCTCCTGCCACCCTTGACGATGCTCTTCACTTGGCACAACGTTATGAGACGTCGCCTCTTCCACTTCTCGCTGCACGTCCTTCCGCTCCACTTCCTATGGGTGATGGTTTTGTTCCAATTGAGGTTGATGCTGCTGCTGCTCGAGTCCAAGGACAAGCGCGAGGACGTGGTCGTGGCCATGATGTTCGCTGCTGGGCATGTGATGAAGTTGGTCATACTTATCAGTGTTGCTGTCGTTTTCCGGATTGGCGACCTCCATTTCCTGGGTGGAGACCTTGGTGTCAGCAACGTCCCGTGGGTGCTACTGTAGTGGAAGGTCTTGACACCGAGATACATCTGGGAAATGAGGAGTCGCACAAGTAACGGAGGGACCTTGCGCAAATAAATCAGTGACCCCTCCATCTTTCTTTTGGGAGTATCATCAAGGGGTTCACTCGGCACCGGTTCATCCAGTGTTTACTTTCCAAGCTCGTTTTTATAACAAGAGGTCTCCTATTATTTTCTCCGTGTTGGTTGATACAGGTTTGAGTTTATCTTCTATTGCTCGACTTGTTGCCACATGTTGTCGTCTACACTTGCGTCGTGCGGCGGAACTAGTTTTCATTCTTTATGGCAACGGCCATACACATGCATGTGCACGGGATGAGGTGGACCTGGTTGTGCGTGTGGGCGATCTCGAGCTTGAGTTGCAGTTGTTGCGGGTGGTGCTAAGTCAAGTTTTTGACCTCATTCTTGGTATGGATTGGTTGCAGCGCAATCATGCCAAGTGTGACTTTGAGGCTTCTCCCCCTTGTCTCATACTTCCTTATGTTTCATCCATTCCTCTCACTTCCATACCTTTTCGTCCCTCTACTTCTACCTCTGCTTCTATTACTTTTGTTCCCCCACTCTTTCCTTTTGTGTTTCCATCTTGTTTTATTTTTCCCTTTTCTGATCCCTTCGATGATCTTTGTGTTGCAGCAGTTGCCCGGCTCATGAAGGAGTATTTTGATCTCTTTGAATTTGACCTATCGTCTGGGGCCAAGATTGCCACACGTCATCCGATTCCAACCGGGGATGCTCGTCCAATCAAGGTTCCTGTTCGTCATCGGTCACCTAAGGAGATCAAGATCTTACGAGCAAACATCAAGGAAATGCTGGAGAAGGGTGTTATTCGGAAGTCGCGGAGTCCTTGGGCATGTGAACCTCATCTTGTGACGAAGCCTGATGAGAGTATTCATTTCTGCATCGACTATCGTCCATTAAACGAAGTGACGATCCCAGATGTGTATCCTCTTCCTCACATTGCTAATCTCTTGGATCGTCTAGGGTGAAGTCGTTGGCTCACCAAGCTAGATCTTGCTTCTAGGTATTGGCAAGTATCGATGGCCGAAGAAGATATTCCTAAGACTGTTTTTCGTACACCATTTGGTTTGTACGAGTTCTTGGTGATGCCGTTTGGCTTGAACAATGCTCTAGCAACTTTCCAGCGGATGATGGATGAGGTTCTTTGCGATATGCCAGAGGTGACTGCTGACTTCATTGATGATGTCTTGATCCACTCGGAGGGGACGTGGGAGGAGCACGTTCGTGATGTTTGTAAAGTGTTGGATCAGCTACGCGACGTTGGTTTAAAGCTGAAGTGGTCAAAGTGCGTGTTTGGGTCCAAAGACACAACTTATCTTGGGTACCGTATTTCTCGTGAGGGTTTGCAAGTTGATCATGACAAACTTATGGCTGTTCTAAAGTTTCCTACTCCAAAGTGTGTGAATAATGTGTAGCGCTTTTTGGGTAAAATGCAGTATCTCAGTCGTTTTGTGGATCATCTTTCCGATCGCACTACACCATGGCGAGCGTTGCTGAAGTCATCAACGTCATCTTTCATCTAGTCTCCGGATTGTGAGCGGGCGTTCATGGATCTTAAAGAGCTATTGACGACTCCTTCGGTTTTGGCATATCCTGACTACACTCGACCTTTTATTTTGCGCGTGGATGCTTCTGACATTGGTCTTGGAAGTGTGTTGATGCAAGAGAGCTCGAGTGTGCCTGGTTAGCGCCATCCCATTGCATATATAAGCCGTACATTACAACCAGTAGAGATGAACTACTCCACGACGGAGAAGGAGTGTTTAGCAGCAGTCTGGGGTTTCGAGAAACTTCATGCATATCTACATGGTTCTCGGACGTTACTTGAAGGTGACCATGCTGCTGTTACTTCATTATTGAAGCGGAAGAACCTGGTTGGTCATACGGCTCGATGGGCTTTGAAGCTTCAAATATATGATTTCGATGTTGTTCATCGCCCAGGGAGTTTTATGGCTGATGCTAATGCCCTTTCTCGAGCTCCTCTTCCTTCTTCACTCACTTCTCATGTTTTTGACAAACCTGTTGTTCCAGCATCTGTGGATTTTCTAGATGAGGATTTTGTGCCGTCGGCAGTTGCTGTCCTTGACGTTCAGTGTCCACAAGGCGCAAAGCAAGATATACCTTCTCTTGATGAGGTTCGCAAGGCTCAAAAGATTGAGCCGTGGATTCGAAGGCTTTGAGATGGGTTTAAGAATCCTGCATCACTTGCTGATGACTTGCCTTTCCGGCATTTACATTTTCAATATCGTCTTAAAGATGGCCTTCTTTATTTTGTGGGGACGGATCCTAATAATCATTTACGGCTGGTGGTGCCTTCGGTGTTTATTCCGCGGTTTCTCCATGCCTACCATGATTCTCCTATTCTAGGTGGGCATATGGGACACCGTCGTATCACTGAGAAGCTACACAGGTCTTTCTATTGGCCGGAGATGCGACGTGATATTATCCGGTATGTGCGTAACTGCGTTTGGTGCCAAGCTTGTAATATTCTCGAGTTAATACCACCTACAGATCCACCGATGCCTCCTCCTGACGTTCCTCCGGATCCCGGCCCATCTTCAAGAGAACCCTGATGGTCTTCCATTATCCTAAGAGAAGGGGATGATGTGAAGGCCAAGTGTACGGTTACGATGCCGTATACTAATATTAGCGTAGTGGGATTTTAATAGCCGTCGGATTGTTTCAATCTAGACCACTCGCTCTTGTATATAAGCTAGGGTTTTTGGGTTAATTAATATGCACATTTCTGTATTCCCTTTCCATATTCCAAGCACTCACAAGCATATAATTGATGGTGGTATAATTGAGATGGATCTAAAGCCTTTTTAAAGATAACATCACAAGTTTATTTACAATTTTGTAAATATTGCTCTTCCATTGAGTAAGTTAGTGAAGGGTAGTATACCATTCATTGAACACTAACTTGTTAAAGTTCTTTTGTACAGTTGAAGGAGATTTTAACTACGGTTCTTATTCTCAAAATCTAAATCTTGATAAACACTTCAAAATGTATAATGATGCATTTTGGTTTTTATTCTTAAGATCCCAAAACTTCATAAATTGTTTGAAGTGCATAATGTTACATTTGGCTATGTCATTGATGCCATGGTGTAACAAGAGTATGATAATATGATTGATATTACACTAAGGTAATGTGGTTGTCCTACCACATTTTATTCCAAAAAATTGAATAAAAATAAATGAAGATGGCTTACATATAAGAAAGAGATGTTTGATATACACTAGAAGGAAGCAAACATATTAGATATAAAACTAGGTATATAAATAAGAAAACTCATATAAATATTAGGTCTTAATTTAAAATGTTTTTAGTTTAGAAAACTATAATACATGTTGCATGTAGCAATACTTGGTTTGCTTAATAGTAGTGTTATTCTTACTTATTAATTTAATTGATCAAATAAAGTTTATAATTATAAGCATATTTGTAATTTATAAACCCAAGATTAATCTTATTGCATATCAACCATTAAATGATAGAATAAAAAAGAATATACTACAAAGAGTTTAAGAAAGTTTATAAATTATAAATTGAGCTATCAAATAAAATATATCAAATTTGGCATTGTTTCAACTTACTTAGACATCCCAAAATGCCAATAAGCAACGGCTTCTTTTTTAGGGTTTTCATCCAAGACAAACCTCAAGTTTCTATTCTTCTTGTAAGAAATGTATTTACTATTTTTTTTGCAACCTCAATTTGAAAGTAGTGTACAGCAATAAAGAACTTAATGATGCATGTTCAATTTACTAGATGAATTCCATTTTGTCAATAGAGATGGTATCATTGCTGCCTGCTAGTAACTTATAGCAATCTCAAATTCTCTTAAAAGAAGAATAAGGAAGTTAAGAGCCATTGATAGCTCAATTTTTTTATAAACTTTCTTAAACTCTTAAGGGAGAGCATCATTTTGCTCCTCTCTCAAAGTCAATAAGGTTGCCTTTGGAATGAGTGTAGTTTGTATGAAACTACAATTATTAAATTCAAAATTGTGCAATGGTCATTCCAAACAATTATATGGAGTGATCTTGATTGTATGTTAGCAGTAAAGGGGTTAAAATAGTGTGTTTCCTCTACATATTTTGTGCACCCCCAAGCATCATCTTTATTTAATACAAAAATTTGGATAAACATTTCTTATGTACTACTTATATGCTGTTTGATAAAAAAACTTTTTTTTAAACATTTATATAGGCCTATTAGATTAGGACTAAGACAGGTGGTAGTGGTACTCTAGAAATTGCTAGAATTGAAGTTATACTTCAAAAGTAATTTAGAAATAAAATAAATTTCATGTTAAGAGATTCAATCCTTATTGCAGCCTATATGATTTGTAAAAATTCTTCCCCACCAAATAAGGTTTGGAGCTACAGCTTCATATATCATAAAGCTACAGTCATCTTCAATGGTAATATATGTAAGAAAAATGCATTTGTTGCAATATTTTTCAATAGACCATAACACTTGGTTTATTTCAGTATATATAACAAGACTTCCATCAGTTTGCAAGATAAGTTCACAATTACCTTCAAAAAAGGAAATATTTTCAGATTCCCATAAGAGATTTTTACCTGAAAAAAATACAAGCTGGCAATTTGATGTTAAGTATAATATATTTCTACCATTAGATGATACTATAAAGTTGCCTTTTAATAAACGGAAATCTTTAAAACCAGAATTTAAAGTGGTTAAACTTGTATCACAATCTTTTTCACTAGAATAAATATATTTATAAGAAAATGGAAATAAATTTTGAGGACTCCACATAAACTGGAGACTATACTCAATTATATGATTTGTTAATGTTATTTTACATTTATCTGCTTGTTGTGATAATAATAATGATTTATATTTATTAATTGTATATATTAAACCATCTCTTATTATGGTACCATATACATATTTTGTTTTTAATTTTCCAGATTTACAATTTATTCCTAAACGTTCAATCCTTACAAAAATTACACCTTTGCTAACATCAACCATTCTTGCATCTTTATAATTTTCTAGATAGATAAGATTAAATTTTACTTTCTTTGTTAAATTAAAAAAACCATGATCAATTATATTTTGAACATCTTGCTCACTAAGAACTCCTTTTACTCCCCAATCTATATTTATCCCACATGCTATATTTATGTAAAAATACAAAAACACTAGAAACTTATTTAGAACCATTTCAAATTAAGTTTACACTCTATTAAGCATAATATTAATTGATCCATATTTTTAACAGACTATTAAATAATAAACATATATAATTATAATAAAAAAAGTTATATGGAATTCCCAGATGGCTATTCTAGGATAAATTTACTTATAAAAAATAAAAAATAAAATCTATGTTTCTTAATGTGAATACAAATGTTTAAATTTTATTTAATTTTATAATATTTTGGTTTCTAAACACATCAATATGTTTGAATTTAATAAGCTAGAAATAGTAAGTAAAATGTAAATTAAACTTGATATAATAATAAAATTATAAGATAATATATTGAAGGTAAATTTTGTTTGATCATGAAGAGAGCAATATAATGATCCTCATAAAATACAAAGTTATTTTTGGTTTGGGCCAAATTATTTCTTAAAAAATATGATAATTGAAGAAATTGTAAATTACAATGGAGACTATCTCATTGCTGGAAGGTTACCTTAACACATCCTCTCCATCTATATTTGTAAAAAATGCTAAGTCAATAAAAAATTTTAGTTTTTCCAATCCATTAATTGTTTATTTAGAATGCTTGAAAATACTTTGATGCTGGATTTTTTTTTTCTTATGCTCCCATTGCAATCTTTTTGGATCTTTACATAGGGATTAATATAAAATATAAATGAATAATATAAAATTAATCTAAATGAATAACAACCATTAAATGGTAGAATATCCTAGAATGTTCAAACATATTTTAAATATATCCACTCCTTACAAGTTTGCTTAAGCAAACCAAAAAATTCATAAAACTCTTAATTAATGACTTTTAAGATAATAGCTAATGGTGGGAACAGGCTTACCCGTGAACCATCATTGCACAATTCGTCATCAAACGCTAAAGAACATTCTGGCCATTTAACTCTTTGTGGGTGCAGCCAAGAGCGTGAAGCTAAAGGTCCTGGAAGAAACCATTATATTCAGGCCGAATTCTCATCATAACTAAATGCAAGAACACCCTTCAATTTCTCCAGGGAACTACTTCGAAGTCCCAAGAACTACCTGGCAAAGAGTGACAAACCTCGGGACAGAGTAAGCTTTCACGACAAGCCGTGCTTCTTTGCAACAAATCCTGCTTTTGCAAGCTCGTCTTTGCATTTCGAACGCAAGGAGCTTCCGTCCCACAGACTCGCCCAAGTCCACTATAAGAAGTACATCTTATACCGCTCACTATGAAACGGCACACAAGAACTGTGATCTTGTGTATGAACAAACTACATATACAAAGAAACTGATAGCATCTAGCCCCTAAACCAGTAATTAACCTCCTGGGATTAAGTTACTGACATAGCTGCCATGGTACTTTGCCCGCGCGAGCACTTCCTTCTGTAGAACTTCTTTTAAGACATGAAAAAATGGAACAACTTTTTCTTCAAGAACAAGAACACAGACCTGTAGTATCTTTGTGACGCTGCCGGGAGCCTGAGAGTTGAGAAAAGAGAACAATGTTAGTAGCACAAGGAAGTTTTGCGTGGAAAAGCTCTACCTTGAGAGATAAAGTATCCCAGTGGTTTGGATTCCACTGCGCCGGATCGAAGCTTGCGTTCCATGGCATTGGCATTTGGATTTCGCTCACAGGTTGGATCAGTCTCACGCTGCCTGATACAAAGGACGGACGTGAAAACTCGGAAAATACAGCGAGATTCTTACTCGTCACAAACGCTTCTTTCCAGAGGTAGCGCTCGTCCCAAGATGGTGAGCCTTCGAGAACCGGAATGTTCTTCTCCGAGCAAATTCTAGAGTTGAAAGAATGGAAAACACGGGAGCTTGGGTGAGTTCGACAAAACTTCGAATTGTTACTCGATGACAAGCTGTCTGACCGTCCCGGGTAGCACGCCATTCCCAAGCGCTGCTGTCTGGACGACGCATCTCGACCCTTCACCGACACTGGAAACTATAGCAAGAGAAAATCTTAGAAAAGAACATCAACCCAGAGAAACAGACTTACGTGCTCAAGACAACGAAGAAGTTCGTCACGAGCCCCTCGAGCAAATGCCGTCCATCGTTCGAGAGAATCACTTCGGCAGTGCTCTTGGGCATGCATTGCTCCAAAACTTGCCGTGTCCTGCGAGAGAAAGAATGGCAAGCTTATGCTTTTCAAGGAAATTATAGAGAGCTCTTACCTGACCCACTGCGAAGATTTTGCAAGAGGAGTTTCACGACTAGGACCCATGACAGAAACTTGTGCTGGAACAGTGGAAGCCGGGACGAGGCCAGTGATATGAACAGATATTTGCAGTGGTCCCTGGAAGAAAAAGAAAAATCTCTAAACCTTTGTTCTTTCTTTCACGTACCTCATCCTTATTACAAGCAAGAACAGTCACAACCAGCTCCTCTTCATCGGATCTTCTCGCCAGCGCTTCCTCCAATCCAGCATAAAGCGATGGATTCACCAGTTTCGTGAGAGCTCTTTGATCGATTGCCTTCTTCCGCATGATATGCAAGGATTGCGCGAGCCGCGCGAGATGCCTCTCCCATAGAAGCAAGCACGAAGCTCCATCCACTGTCCTGGTCGTCGTGTATGCGCCTGCATTGGAATGGAACGAGAAAGAGAAAAACATTTCCTGGCAAGATCGATCGATGGAGCGATCCATCGAATCACTGACCTTGCGGCTTCGTCTTGAGGAAAGACGCTGCGTGTCCTGGATCCAGTGGTTGCACAGCGCCATCGCTCACGAGAAGGCGCCACGCCATAGCTTTTGGCTACTGTATTTTAGGGTTCTTCCCATTTTTCCATGGACAGAGTGAGTAGCGCTGTGGGCAGGCTCAGGAACTTCGTCGGCTTCCCGGCGGATGAGGAGCTCCCGGACGAGGAAGAATCGCTCATTCCGACATTCGAGCAGGGATGGAAGCTCACGGCGCGCCAGGTATGGATTCGCTGTGCGATCGATTGATCCATTCCTCGTCACAGCTTCAAACCGATTGATCGATTGATCGCAGCGAGCGTATGGGTTTGTAGCGTGCCTGAGCCTGGGAATCTTCTGCTCCTTCCTGGTAATCTCTATCTAGTTTGATCGATCAAAGCTAAAACTTTTTATACTTTTTCTTCCAGTCTTCTCTGGTGTTCTTCCGGCCTACGAAGTTTGCTATCACTTTCACCATTGGCAATCTCTTGTCTTTGGGAAGGTTTGTTCTTTTGCTCACTCTTTCCTTCCTTCTAGTGATCTTCACTCCTTGTGGATCTTTCCACTCCTCTTTTAGTGATCTTCACTCCTTGTGGATCTTTCTACTCCTCTCTTCTAGTGATCTTCACTTCTTCATTTTCTAGTGATCTTCACTCCTTGTGGATCTTTCCACTCTCCTCCTCTAATTCATTCTTATACTTCGATCTTTCTCTCCAGTTTGATTGAGCTTGTTCTAGAAACTTTAGCTTGAGCTCTCTCACTCGTTTATGTTTTTTTTTTTTGCTCGTGAAATGTCTCCATCAGTACAGGATTTTTGGTCGGACCAAGGAAGCAACTGGACATGATGTTTGATCCCGTGCGCATTCTTTCCACCGCCATCTACATTTTCAGTATCTTCCTAGCCCTCTTCTGTGCTCTCCATGTAAAATCACTAGATTGCTTTGATTTTTTCTTCCATCGCTGGAAGGTTCTCTACTAACACTCCAAATTTATTTTTTCCTTTCTTCCAGCTCCACGATCGATTGCTCACGATCTTATCCATCATCATCCAGGCGTTCGCTCTAATCTGGTAAATAAAAAATCCAGTGACAATGTTGATTGTTTGAAACCATCATCGTTTTCTTCTTGGTTTTTTTTTTCCAGGTACAGTCTCAGCTACATTCCATTTGCGCAGTCTGCCGCGAGAGGATGGATCCTCTCAACCTTCCAGCTTTGAAAAACGAATATTCTCTGTGCAGTGTTGTGGATATGCTTGGTTTCGAATTTTTCCCGCCATTTTGTGGAAGAACCCTATTTTGGTTTCTTGTTTATATTTTCGAGCTAGGACGGGCGAGCGTTGAGGAAGCCATGACGATGGCGGCGCTGGCACGGGCAAGGCGACGCTGGCGGCGGAGGTACGTAACGTGCGCGGAAGAATCCGTTTCGTCGCCATTCGAAATCAGGGATCTTGGTTGAGGAAACCTAGATTCTTGTCACGGGAATCCTGACCGGCTGAGGCCCTGTGCGTGATTTTTTTACGCTCTTGTTTGCTTTCCCTTGTTTCTTTATCTCCGGTTTGAATCTGGAGGGAAATCGCTAGATTTCGTTGGCCTGATCCTTTCTTCTTCTACCAGGTCGAGCGATTGGTGGGAACCCGGACCGCGATTTCAAGTCTCAACCAATTGTAAGTCTCTCGCAATTCTCTTCACCATTCTGAGCTGAATTTTCTCTCTTCTCTCTGTTTTTTTTTTTTTTTTCCAGATTCACGATGGCTCCTCTACGAGAGAGATTGTCTCACGAGTCCATCGTCGAGAATGGGAAGCTCCGAGACGGTGCAGCGTTGCTGAAAGCAGTGGTCTCGATCGCGAATGGTTACGCCAAGACCCTTCTCAGGAATTCGCAAGACCGTGAGTGGCTCAAGCATCTCGCGAGGCAGAACGCGGCCAATGGTAGCTACCATGAACACGCCGAGCACGCGAATCTCAGCTGGGCTGTCGATGGTTTCGAAAAGGCCGTCCTTTCTGTGAAGGATGTCCACGGTGAAGAGCTCGAGCGAGCAGTCAGGTACCTCAAGCTGCTGGGAAGGTCTCGGAATTCTTTCGTCTCGGCGTCGGCACACTTGTACCTGGCTCTGGTCTGGCTGGTGCGACACAATCCTTACAAAGTGGCTTGGCACATCCTCCAGATGTTCAACGTTGGTCCTCGCATCTCGCGAAGTGAGTTCGCTCCCACCCTCTGGAAGCAGTTATTTCTCCCTCGGTTTTCCAAGTTGGAGGAGTGGTATAGCAAGGAGACCGGAAATCCGTCGACACAGAAGGTGCCTTCCTCCGGAAAGATTTCTCCACGGCAGTCGTCTTATTCGATTGAGGCGCTGTATACAGACTTGAAAGGCTTTTGGCATCAGCTTCACCCGTCTAGTGCTCGATCGGGACCTCTGGACCAGCTGTGCCTTGAGCGTGAGGAAAAACTACATGTTCTCAGGAGTCTTTATCAGGAATCTCTGGACGAGAACACGAAGGCTTTTGCGGGTTTTTATCAGTATGCGATCTCTCAACACCGCAAAGGCGGCACCTTGAAGTTCCCGTCTGTGAAAACTCCTCAAATTCGGCTTCAATACGTGCAGCGAGAGTTTTTATCAAGGAGCAATTTGGTGGCACCGTCTGAACGGTAAGGCCTTTCAAGTTTCTGCTGGCTAAGCTTACTCTCTCTCGTTCTCTTTCTTTTTGTAGAAACAAAACGAAGGCGAAGGAAAACGTTTGCCCGAGTATTGGAAATATTATGGAATCTCCGACAACACCGAAGGAGGTACCTAACTAAATCTAGATCATTCCCGCTGAATAAACGTTATCGTTTCAGACAAAGAAGCCATCAATGTCGAACGGTAATGAACTTGGCTCTTGGAGAGTACGGTCCGGAAGTGAAATGGTATGTTTGGCAACTTGGCATTTTTCTTTTCTCAATATATATACGGTTCTGTAGGACAATGGATCACCAGCCTATTCGACTGTGAGGTGAGTAGTTTTTCTTCTACTTTCCCGTCTGTCCCTTGAGGATAACACCAGTATTGCTTTCATGCAGCCAATCCTCGCCTTTCTCGTCTACGGAAAATTCTACGGACAAAAAGATACCCCTGGCCGAGACACCGATAAAGCTTGATACTTCGAAGAATATGGAGGATCTGAGGAAAGCCGTTGCAACGTTGTGTTCCGTCGAGAACCTCCAAGATTGCGAGCAAGTTGTTCCAGTCATTGCCCGCGTCTGGATGGAATCCAAAGGCAATCCTCGTCTCGAAGCCTTCTTGACCAAGCCGGTAGTCATCGATGTCATGATGGAGTTCATGGTTACGTCCAAGTCCCTGCAAACGCAAAGAACAGCGGTTTGCCTGCTAACCGAGTTCGTCCACAACAACGAGGCTGTTCGGCGGCGGATAGTAGACTACGACCCAAGTCTCGGATGGGTGAGCAAGACTCTCCAACAAGGCAGGATTCCACAGGCAGTGGTTCTTCTCTACTTGCTCAAGCTCCCCTCGCCAGAGCTCGAGGCTCTCCAGCTCGTCCCCGCGCTCGTGGAAGTCCTCCAGGAACAGGTTGTGGTGGATCGGACCTCTCCGGCCCTCCGGGCTCCAAGAGCAGCGGCGATCTTTCTCTTGGAGCAGCTCGTCTCTTTCGACCTTTGCGCGATCGCCAAGGTGTCCGAGGGGGCTGCACCGTATCTCCTCCAGTGCCTCGAGTCCGAGACGCCCGAAGAGCAAGTGAGCGTGATGGTGATCCTGCTGTGCTGCATGGAGGCGGACCAGACGTGTAGCGACTTCATCGCGCAGCATTGCAAGCCGTCCAAGCTGATGCAGCTGGTGCAATCGCACGACAGCCGGTCCAGGGAGATCGCCATCGCCTTCGTTCACAGCTTGCTCCTGGCACGCAAAAAGTTGTAAAAAGATAGCTTGGTTTTGTTCTCCACAACTCGAGGGATAGCGCTATGTTTTTAAAGAGAAGGGTTTAAGTATTAGTTTGTTGATCGTTGACGTTATAGTTGACCAAATATTTCGCTTTAATCCTCTGATCGATTACATTTATACTGCTCGCCCTCTCTTACGGGATCTTGCGGGAAGGCCCAGCTTTAGCACACTAGCTCCTGCCTTGAAAGTGAAACTGCTTCTATGTGCATGGCACAGAAACCTGGAAGAGGAGCTCTGGCAATCCCAAACTATACCCTTGCCCATTTCAGAGATCTCCAAACCTGCCACTATGATGGCACGGCTACCTTGGCAAACATCTATGAACACAAACATCAATTCGAACAGCAAACCTGTGGATGCAGCGCCCAGCACCACCTTCCTTTCAACTCGAGCACCTTTCCGACCCTTCTCGGCCCTGTCCAGAACCTGGCCGTGTGCCTCTTCAAGCTTGGAGAGGTCGTCTTTGATCTCCACATAGATGTCACAGCTCTCGTATGCATTATCCGTGAAAAACATAGTGCCTGGACGGAAGATCAAGTCGGGCAACTTGATGCCATCTGCTGGGCATGAATCAGATCTTGGAGCTTTGTTCCTTTGGTACTGGCAGTACTTCGTAAAGTTGAGCCTTGTGTGGTGCAGTGGCTGAGCACGAATCGTGCTGCATGCTGGTAGACCCTTCTGAGAGCGTCATACGATTCATCCCACTAAATGAAAGTATGTAGCCAAACTCCCAAACTTGTAGCTAAGGAGTAAAGGATTTAGAGCATGAAGTGACACCTGAGCATTCAGCCTAAGGAGCAAAGGGATAGAAGCACTATTATGCACTAATTTTGACCACGTGATCAACATCGGTTAAAGGGAGGCTTAAAAGTATATTAAGGCATATTAGGGTAAAGAACTTGGCAGTGTAGTGGAGCTTTTGAGGTAGCTCAAGGGTGGTTGGGTGGTGAGGAACCTCAAGAGGAGGCATAGTGTAGTCTAGGAAGACTAAATCTTTGTCTTTTCGTGCCAAATCATAACATTGGTATCAGAAGAGTTGGTTGCAATGGTCGACCAACTTAAACACTAGAATTCTATTGTTAATGGTGGTGCTGAAGATGATTCCAATAGAGATGCAAAGGTTTAGACCATTCAAGATGTTGTTCATGAGCTGTGAACCTTTAATTGAAATCAGCAAAAGATGCAAAATGAAATGTATGGCATGATGGATACCATGCTTGAGCGCACTTGAGGTTGGACGTGGTAGCACTTCAAGTAAGCCTTCCTTAGTAGATTGACTCAAGATTCCAACCTTTTCCAATGATGGTGGTGTGGATGAGTGTCTTGCTTGGCTAGCCAATGTGAAGAAGTTCTTGGCTGCTAGAGAACTCTAGATGTAGAGGCTTTAGTGGCTATTCAAATGGTTTTGCATGATACAGGTCTTCAATGGTGGAATTGGCTTGAGGAGTCTCGTGTTGTGGATAAGAAACCACCAGTGTTTACCATGGATGAGTTTGAGTTTGCTTTTTGTTTACGTTTTGCCCCTCCCTATAATGTAGATAATACTCGCACAGAACTTCGATATTTTCAGCAAAAATATGGAAGAGCATAAGGTGCATTTACACAAGGTTCTTTTATTACTTTGTGACAGCAAACATTATGTGAAGAAGAGCAAATGTGAGTTTGTAAAGTTAGAAGTGGAATATCTAGACCATATTATGATATCTCAATATGGATCCAAAGAAGGTGGCTGTGGTGGAGAATTGGCCTACATCGACTATAATGGCCAAGTTATATAGTTTCTTTGGTATAGCTAGTTACTACTAATATTTCCAGCATAAGTTTGTAGAGGTGGCTATTCCTTTGACATGGTTGTGCAAGAACATGCCATTCGAGTGGAAGAAGCCACAATAGGAGAGTTTTATGGTGTTGAAACACTTGTTGAGTGAAGCTTTAGTACTTTACCTTGCTAATCCATCAAAATCCCTCAAAGCAACACTATTCCATATATGAGAAAAAGTTACTCTTTATAGTTCATGCTTTGCAAACGTGGCAGCACTATCTTTATAGTGCAGTGTTTGTGGTGTTGATGGATTATAAACCTCTTGTGTATCTTTTCACACAAAAAGAGTTAAACACTAGGCAAGTTCGTTGGGTGGTCAAACTCATAAAGTTTGGGGAGTTTTCTATTGAGCATCGTCTAAGAAAATCAAATATAGTGGCAAATGCTTTATTTCGTATGTATCATGTGATGGCATTATAAAAACAATTTTGTCATCATTTAAGTAAAGTGGTCAGTGAGTTTAGGCAGTTGGTTGAGCTCAGGCTCAAGATGCTAAGATGGCCTCTTTGCAAGACTAGATGGAAACATCTTTCTCATTGGTGGATAGGATTCTTTATTACAAGGCTGTGTATATTTGCCACGGGTGGATGCATTAATTACTCAAGTTTATTTTCCACTGTCATGATTGTCCAGAGGCTGGTCATTTTGGGGGCAAGAAGACGTATGAGTTGATTAAGCACAATTCTTATTGGAGGAATATGAAGGCATATATCCTCAAGTATTATAAATCATGCGAGCTCTGTCAGTGGGTTAAGGTGCCATGAGAGAAGTTGGGGGGGCTTTTGCAACCTTTATCTATTCCTTAGAGCCATTGGTGTAATATCTCTATGGACTTTATCACTTTGTTAGTGGATTGGTTGATGAAGTATGTGCGGTTGTTGGCACTTCAGAAGACTGTCACTACCTCAGACTTAGTTGTAGTTTACCTTGAGAAGGTTTTTCCTGATTTTGGTTTGCCGAAAGACATCGTTAGTGATCGAAATTCAAAGTTCACTAGTGGATTTTGGAAGAGCTTTGCAAAGGCTATACAAGTGACTTTGAAACTTTTGAGTGGAGTGATTTTGAAACTTTGGAGTGGGCGGGGGGGGGGGGGGGGGGCTGTGGGGGGTTTTAAATGTATAGTAGGGATAGTGGGGTAGGTTGGGCATGGCCGACCAACCTGAGGCATAGTCTAGCTCCTGCTTGTGTGCCTGTTCTTGTTTTGAGTCCGGCTTGGGTCTAAGCCCAAGCTCCACACCATGCTAGCTGGTGGAGTACCCATATCCTCACGTTAGGCCACCGGTATGCCAAAATAGCACCAGACTCCGTTTGGCTCTGTTTTGCGTGCTAGTCCTGGCATTGGGATGTTGGTTGCTCTAGGATTGTTCCAAGTCACTCCGTGCTCCTGTTCCTTCTCTCCTTGGGCTATATGCTTGGGAGTTGCTCCGTGGACCGGTTTCGTCACTCCTTGGCTCCATGCTTGGGAGTTTGGCACTGTTCTTTTGTTCAGTGGCCCAAGACCTTGAACCTCGGGTTCCGCACCACTGTCCTTTGGACACATGGCATGTGTCACGTGGCATAAAGAGGGTTTAGGTTCTGCTTCGTGATGTTATTCTATGGTAAATCACCATAGGATAAAGGGTCAAAACCACGTGTGCTACATTTGGTATCAGAGGATACGTCTCAGCGAGTACTATCGAATGAGATTGGGCAATTAGTCTCGTTGCATACGCAGAGATGAAAATGATGATCCAAGTAGGTACACGTTTGGGTGCAAAAGGCTTCGCAATCATTCCTTGGGATGGATTTGAGGTGTACCATATTGCACGAGTTTGCACTTGGGCTCGTGAGTGAGGCACATTAGCAACTCAAGATTACACTTTGAGTTGGCAGAATTAATGTTAGCCTATTGGTGGTTCGATAAGTTGTTCCAATGGTTCCATGATTTGTTCCATGTACCGTAGGTGAAAGTAAACCTTCTCTGGGTTTGCTATGAGTGGCAAATAGGCTGGTCCGTAGTTGTTTAGCATAGCACTAGTGGATCCTTCCTAGGCATGATTATGAGTGGATCAATCAAGACTATAGGGATGAGTCTATTGGTTCAAGTAGTCATTGTTGTGCTCTCTCATAAACTTTTCTTGGATTGGACTGAAGGCAGTGCGAACTCAAGCTTGAGGTTTAGTCAAAGATAAGACCGAAAAGAAAGTCGTTAGGGAGGAAGGATCAAACACATAAATCATTTTCTCTTTTTGGAGAGATGATTTGCAATGAAGTGTTAACTCATTGCTCATGTTCATATTATGCAACCAAGAGTCCCTATCTTGGTGCATATCGGAAATGATGGTCTTACAAATGGTGAGTTATGGGATGGATAACAGTGAAGCACTAAACTATTTTGTCTAGACTTGCTATTGGAAGACTTGGGTTGCAATGCTCAATTCTTTTCCGAGGAACCTTGCTATTGCTCCTTGAGTAACTTGGTATTGGTTTAGTTTTGAGTTTGGTCGGAAAGAGAGTGGCATGAGCTTATCTGTGTTGTGAACAAAAGTTAGTGGTGTTGGGTGTTGTAAGTCTCTATCGGTAAAGTGTGGCATTTATGTTGCATTTTGTTGAATCGAGTTGGCACTTGATATTCACATAAACCTTTGAAGTAATGACATGGACGTGGCTCATGGTGTTGCTCAATTGATGATCAAGTCATTGTGATACTTATATCATATCCATGTGATAATGAGTAATGTGTTTACGAAGTTGCTTGGTTAAACGATGATCAACCCCAAAAGTGGTTGATGGTGAAGGCTAATCTATTTGCACGAAGTAGCATTGTAGTAGCTTTGACTGGATTCTCGATGATGGTCCATTATGCTAAGCTTAAGTTGGTTCCTTAATTCCTGGAGTTTGCCTATAAAGTGTTGGAAAAATGGTTGTAGCATTCATTTTCTATAGTTTGTCGGTTTATCCATTAACACTTGAAGTAGATTGTTGGATGAAGAAGATGTGTAGTTGAGGCATTGACATCGCTAGCATTTGTGTTAGTGGAAGTGGCATTGTTATTTTAAGTGATGAGGATTTTCCTTAGAACTTGATTTTCCATGTCATTTTTTTTGTTAGTGTTTTTGCTTCACATTAGATCTTGAAGGTGGTTGAAGAAGAGTGTTAGTGCAATGTGGATATCCAAAGATGTGGTCTTCGTGATCAAGCCTTAGATGTTCATTTTGCATTTTTGCGGATGTCGGTGTTGAATGTCAGAAATATGGGTAAGATGTTCGATGCTTAAGCATATTGTCAGATCATGAGAATTTGTGTTGAGATGAACCTATGTGAAGTAGTAGATAGGATGAAGTTGGTTGAGTCTTGAAAGTTTGCATTCCTAAACTGAGAGTCATTCTTTCTCTAGGATGGAAAATTTTCCACAAATTTTCTTAGACTTTTCCAATGGCTGAGTTGTTGCTCAAAAACCATTCTGTTTTTGTAAGCCAATATAAACTAGTGAAAGGGTTAGAGTTGACCTTGGTTGTTTTAAACTTTAGTAGGTAGTTTGTATGATGCAACCCAAAAAGGGATGCTAACTTTTGAGGCTAAGGCAATTGAGTTGGATAAAGTCTAGAGTTGGTGTAGAAAAGTGGCTGTTGCACTTTTCTGAGAAGGGTGACCCATGTGCCTTTCTTTTATAGTGTTTTTCTTGGTGGCAGGTTGCACTTTGCATTTCGTTAGACCCTATGAGAGTAGTGAGCTCTTACTGATCTTGACTTAGTTTTAGTGGCCCTGTGCCTTAGCTGAGAATGGTGATGTCCAACTTAGTTGTTTAAGTTTGAGATGTTAGTACCTGTACTATAGCTTTGTCAATGAGGAGGTTGTGTACCAATATGAGTTCATCTCATGGTCTTCACTTTAGCTTTAACTGAGTATTAATCATGCATAGCTAGCCTCTTCAAGGCATGCTCAGAACTGTTGGCTAAATATGTTAGTGAGCTTATTGCAGTTGAGTTGGATTCGAGCGGTCATTTAATTTGTGCTTGTCCATGAACTTTTATCTCGTACCTAAGGTATTACATTCATGTTGGTCAAGTATATGACTCGATGATGTGAGTTTAGTGTTTGGGTCTTATGAAGGCAAGTTGAAAGAGTGATTGTTAGTTGCTTTGTGACTAGTGATTGCTTGTAAACTTTGTCGGAGACTATTGACATTTGCTTCACTCGGTGAACATTCATTAGTGATGGGCTTGCTTTACCGGATGGTGTTGTGGAGGATCGTGTCGTTAGACTTACATGGGTTTTCCATATTGGTATATTGACTCTACCTTTATTGATATCATTTGATTACGTTTAGTCCATAATGTTGGATTTCATTGAGTCTTGGATGTGATGAATCACTCCTTGATGATGAGTTATCTGTAACTGAGTATTGTTGGAGGATTAGTCTCAGAGACTGACTAAAGTATCTTCGACTTTGGTTAGCTTAGTTGCTAGGGAGCTTTGAGTGGTGATTCGCTCTTGCTGTCTTTTTACTTTATTTTGGTGTTGATGGCATTGAAGTAGTGCCTTGTTGTGGACATTATTGATGTTGAGATTCTAGTGAAATAAGATGTCTCTCTATAAAATTGATATTGAGTTTTATTAGTCTCAATGAATATGGTGTTGATGATTTGGCTATGGCTTTGTGTTATTAACATTTGTGCATTTGCTAGTTAGCAACTGTATTGATGTTCAAATGAACTGAGTGGCAAGTTGAGTTAGTTGTGTTCTAGACGAAATTATTTAGTAGAGGTTGAGCTTTGGCTTTTTCTTGAAAAGTGATTCAGTCGTGGACTATGCTAACTCTACAGGAGAAAGAGTTAGTGATCAGTATTGAAAAGTTTGAATCCTTATTGGGTTTGAGTTGGAATATATCGATCATTGATGATTCTTCTTATGCTTGTTATGAAGTGAGTTACGTCTTACTATAAATGGATTCATGGAAGATCATTTAGTGATCACTTGTTAAGCATAGCTTCATTGTGCTTGGCTTTTGGATTGATGTAGATATGCTCTTCATTAGCTTTAGCATTATGAAGTTTAACTTATAGATGTGTTAAAGAAGATATTGTGGGTTGTACCATGATTTCTTTATTAACATTAAAGTTAGTTTATACAAGACTTATGATCATTGTTAGGCACGACTTAGTTATAGACTTCTTCGAGCTTTTGGTTCTTTGAGTTTCTATACTCATTGTTTCATTTGCTAAAAGGTGTTGGGGAAGGCATTTGGCTCATTAGCTTAGATGTTGAAGTTAGCTTTTGCATCTAGCAATCATAGATGATGATTGACTATCATCTAGGATAGTTGATTATCCTTGTCAATGATTTTGCTTGATTATTATTGATCTAGAATGATTTGCTATTTTTCGGGATGGTAGATTATTTCTTCAACAATGATTATGCATCTTCATTGGTGGGATAATTGATGATTTTTCATAATGGTTATTTGTTCTCTTTGATGGCTTATGATTTTTTGCAATACCACATGTTCTTTGTGGTTTGCTTTGGATTGGTCTTTTGGGTTTGAGACATCAGTAGGATGTTGCTAACGCTTGCTTAAGCAACTTGAGTTCTTTCGTATTATTGACTGGGATCTATTCAGATTGGCTAGTGCAATGGTTAGCATGAATGAGTGTTTGTTGGTTTTGCTGCATTCATTCTATTCTACTGATTATTGCTCAAGTTAGTTCTGATAGATTCAGATGTTATTTCCTTCGGGTAATACATTCGCAAGCATCTTGTTTGCTAGTCAATGATACTTTGTGTTCTTTGAGTTATCTTTTGTAAGTTGTTTGGCATTCTGTTTGCAATCTTTAATAGTTAAGTTTTGTCATTAAGTTTACTTGATGATATACTTGCTATTAAATTTTGTTGGATGGTGAATCCTATGTTTTCCCATAATGATGATCTTGGTGGTTCCTATATTCTCATACTAGTTTATCGGATGATCACTTACTTGGAATACTTTTGTGTTCTAATATAAGATTTAATCATTGATAATTAAGTCTCTAAGATATCATTATCTTTGACTTTGATATTGTCCATTTATTGATCTTTGAATTTGGGCCAGTATAGGTAGACTGGCTTCGGCACTTTGTGTGCATGGTGAAATTTCTAGTCATAGGGTAGCTACTGTCGACTGGTCACTTAACCCGCCTCTCTGCCGATGTTCCTTATTCCGTTACAAGGGCGTGACCGTGTAAACAACTCTCACTGCCTATTTACAGTAGTCTATCTAGACCTTACCGACGAGTTTGGTTTCTTTGCTCATGAGGGTTGGGGCCTCTGGCTTCTCTCTCTATGTCCCTGCAGGCAGGGGCATATCACACTTTTGTAAGCTAGGTGACACCCAGAGCAGCAAGGGTGGCTGACTCCATTGGTCATTTCCTTGTCGGCGATAGCTAGAAGGTGTCTGAGCTGGTAGTGCATCTACGTTAGACAAAGAGGTTGCCTCCTAACTCATTTAAGTTGGTGCATTTCTCACATAGTGTGAATACCGTGAACTTTTTCTAGAGTTGTTTCCTTAGCGGTATTCTAGACTCGAGTATGCATTGACGAGGACGTCGATCTTCCCTAGGGGGGGGAGAGTGTCACGAATGTGACTTCGGGTATCGAAAGTTATTTGTCGGCTAGTCCTTTCGGATATTCTTTCCTTACTGCCACGACGGCAAGAGGTTGGTATTGCTAGACCCGTTATCAGTTTCCCACTTGAGCTAGTTGAGAAATTGGTCAATGACCATGTACTTAGATTGGATAAACATAAGGTAGAAACTCCTATGTGTTTCTTGTTAAGCATACTCGGCCTAATTTGAGAAGCTTGAGTCATTAGCTTGCACTTGCTAATATCAAGAACCCCCGCGATATTGAGATTGGTCCCTTAATATTGCTAAATGATAGCTTACCGTGTCTGTCAAACACTCTCGCTATCATGCCCTTTGTGTTAGTCTCATTTTGGTCCCAAATGCTATTTATGGAAAATGTCTAGATTTGCTCATTTGGCATATCTATGGAATGTAGAGATCGGCCTGAACACAATGGTGTTCATTCCGTGTCCAAATTCGCAATCTAATGCCATTCGATATTTAATAAATTCCGAGCTTGTCCCAAAGACTAACTCCTGATACTAAGGGAAGCTTGGGGTGAAATCCCAAAGCGTGTGTTCCTCAAGGGGGAAGGGGGGCGGGGCGGGGGGCTGTGGGGGGTTTCAAATGTATAGTGGGGATAGTGGGTAAGTTGGGCATGGTCGATCAACCTAAGGTATAGTCTAGCTCCCACTTGTGTGCCTATCCTTGTTCTGCGTCCAGCTTGGGTCTAAGCCCAAGTTCCATTCCATGTTAGCTGGTGGAGTACCCATGTTCTTGCGTTAAGCCACCGGTATGCCAAAATAGCACCAGACTCTGTTTGGCTCCGTTTTGCGTGCTGGTCCTAGCAATGGGATATTGGTTACTCTAGGACTATTCCAAGTCACTCCGGGCTTCTGTCCCTTCACTCCTTGGGTTGTATGCTCAGGAGTTGCTCCATGGTCCGGTTCCATCACTCCTTGGCTCCATGCTTGGGAGTTTGGCACTGTTCCTTTGTTCAGTGGCCCAAAGCCCTAAACCTCGGGATCCACACCACTTTCCAATGGACACGTGGCATGTGTCACGTGGCATAAAGAGGGTTTAGGTTCCACTTTGTGGTGTTATCCTATGGTAAATCACCATAGGATAAAGGGTCAAAACCATATGTGCTACATGCCAGGACTAGCACACAAAATAGAGCCAAATGGAATTTGATATTATTTTAGCATACTAGTGGCCTAATGCGAGGATATGGGTATTCCATTAGCTAGCATCAAGTGGAACTTTGGCTTAAGCCAGACATAAAACAAATACAGGCACACAAGCGGGAGCTAGATTATGCCTCAGGTTGGTCAATAATGATCAACTTACCCACTATCCTTACTATACATTTAAAATCCCCCCCCCCCCTTGAGGAATGTATGCTTTGGGCTTTCACCTTTAATCACCTTTAGTACTAGGAGTTAGTCTCTGAGACTAACTCAAAACTTACTAAATATGGAATGGCATTAAATTGTGAATTTGGACATGAGATTGTGTTCAGAACAATCTCTACATTCTGTAAATATGCCAAATTAGCATATCTAGAAACTTTCTATTAATAGCAATTAAAACCAAATAGAACTAACAAAAGGTGCATGATAGCAAGAGTGTTTGGCAGACATGATAAGCTATTATCTGGTAAATATTGAGGGACCAAACTCAATATTGTGGGGGTTCCTAACACTCAAGAGGGGATGTATAAATCTCAAGAGGGGAAGTTGCAATAAAAAATTGACTCCATCCTTAAATTAAAATGAAATTGTCTGTACAAGTTCATTTATGGAAATTTGTTTCCAGACCAAGTTGTGAATGAGCAGAAGTGCCCCTTTGTCTTCAAGATATCTACAATAGCCTTTACTTTTGATGTAAATTTTGTCTCTTGAATGAGCATGTCTAGATCCAATGATCTTGTAAATGTATGGGTACATTTTGACCATAAGGAGCACATTATAAGCAACCAAAGAGAACGACTTAGAGAGACAATCCATAGAGTTAAATATAAAGGGAAAAGATCTAAGAATAAAAATGCACCCCATTTTCCAATCGGTTAAGGGTTTTGGGATATTTGGGGTTAAATGTCCTTGGGTTTGAATAACACTAAGTTGGGTGATCTCCCAGGAAGTCCAAATTCATGAGTTTACATTTGGTATTAAAGCAAGTCTCAAGTCTAACGCTATTGGTTGAATAAAGGAATTGCACCACATGTTAATTGATATATAGTAGATCTAGTTTTCTCTAGCTGGGCTCGACTTGAGTAGTAGGATGTTAAGAGAGCAAGGCTCTCGGGAGAGTTGTGGCTCTCAACTTCAGTTCACAAGAGTGTGAATTTGCAAGGAAGTGTAATGAATTGTAAGCAACCAAAAAAACTATTTGAGAGATGATCTATAAGGTTCAAATATAAAAAGAAAAGGCCTATGAATAAAAGTGCACCCCTTTTTTTAATCAATTAAGAGTTTTGGGATACTTAAGGTTAAGTGTCCTTGGGTTTGAATACTACTACCTTGAGTGACTTCCCAGGAAGTTTAAATTTAGAAGTTTACATACGTATTATGTTGGACAACTATGGGAGCTCATATATATAACCTAAGGTAATTTTTACATTATTTTTGGACAACTATAGGAGCTAACATATATGATGCAAGGTAAATTTTATTCTCATTATTTTAAAATGGTTGTAATATTTATGTTTTCACAGGCTATGTTGTACCTTGACAATTGCAACAATAGAGCTTAAAGTACAAGACAAGATAGTCTAAGAATATTTTAAAAGTCTCTCTCTGATATTGTGCTAAAGCGGACTGGTAAGCCTGCAGACTTTTGCAATTTTATAGCAAATGGGGCTAATGTAAATTGGAATGGTGTCCAAACACTTTTTTCGAAATGGTCAACCATTGGAAAGTCATGAAAAGACTTATAAGTTCCATTGGGCTCAAAGCCTAAACCAACATTGTCATCTTATCAAGCTAGAGTTTCAATTAGTGTTTAAGGAGTTCTATAAATAATGGTAAGTTACATCCTTTAAAAAAGAGCATAAAGCAAAGGCAAATGAAATCTAGATGTGGTGGCATGAAGATGGCTATATAGACACAAGTTGCCTACTTCAATTTGACTCATGATTAGGGTGGTGGGAAGTTAGAATGTTCTAATGGGGACATTACTCTTTTTATGTTGATTTTTATTTTTTCTTCTCATTTTATTGCCTCTTAATATCACTTTTTTCATTAGGATCAACCACTTAAGGACCTTGCATACACCCCAACTATGAATCTCTCCAAAAGTAAGTAATGGAGCTAATGTTCCTCTAAGGTAGGGAAAGGGAATATAAGGGTATATGAAGCGTGTTTATTAAATTTGATATGTGTTGTAGAGTAGTTTTCAAAAGCATTAGCATTCAAAGAAGGAAGATACATAGGAACAAAGTGATGTTATATAATAAGATGAAAAGAAAATTGACTCCACTAGCCCAAATGGTGGCAACTATAGTTAAGGAAGTGGTCCATAACACATGTATGGAATACACTCTCCACTTCTATTAGTGATATAAAGATTGTTTGCTCAAAGTATTGTTTTTCCTTTGCTGGTGAAGATGTTAGCATGGACTTTGGATGGAAAAACTTTTACAAGCATGATGTTGAATAACATTCTGCTCCAAGACACTACTCCCAGATTAAGCCACCTCAAGTGACTAATAAAAAGAGTGAATCACAATAGGTTGAAATTATTTATTGTAACGTAAAGCCGAACATATATGCTTCTTGCAAGCATATGTACTACATCTTTATCAACACATTACACCATGATTCTAAAGTCGACATTCATATAGACTAAGCAAGCTTCTATTATTGAATTACAAAAAACTTTTGGAGCTAACTAGACTTGTCAAGACTATTGATGTTTATTCTTTATCAATAATATAAATTTATTATACTTTATATATTTAATAAATGAATATTTTTTCATTTTACTTTTCATTTCATATACTTGTGAGTGTTCTTTTCGCAACACTACCCATAGTACTCATGTATCTCCATTTGTGTCTTTACCATCTCAAAATATATTTCATAGTAATTTTTCGGGTGTTTGATGTTATAGTGTGTCCTAATAGCATATATACCATCATATTAATCACTGCCATTGTCTCCATTGGAACCTAGAAAACATATAAGACATTTCTTGAAAGTCATAAAATTGTAGTTTTCTAAAATAAGTAAGAGGGCATTCTTTTTCACCCAATTTGTTGCATCCTCTCTCATCACATTTATCTCCAACTCATAATCATTATCTTCACTATCCTCTCTTTTTTTTTTTATGTGATTTGGTTATATTGTGCCATAGGACAACTATTGTAGCTCCTAACCGTTAACTTACTACCCTGGGAAGAAAGATTGCATAAGTTGAACTTACTAACACTAGATTTCACAAATTTATGTGTATTTCCCTCTCTTCAAATGAAAGTGCAAGTGAAAATCCATAAATTCTAGATACTATACTATAATAAACCCTTCAAGAATGTATTTTAGAGAAGAATTAAGTCTTTTTTTTATATGCAATAAGCTTATATAAATGGTTGTTTTTTTTTTCTTTCAAACAACTATATAGCCTTTCACAAAATCTTACTTTAAATTTAATAATTTTAAATTCTAACAAACCTAACATTTACTAGCTAGAGTACAAATTTAAAGAAGTAATAAGAATACTTTTTCTGCAAATATCTCATTTTATATTCTAACAAATATCCCTATTCTAGCATATAGTAAATATTTGAATTGTTAGAACAAGAAGTGTCCTCTAGAACATTTTATCTATCTAATGTGTAGAGAGTTGTAAAATTATTAAGTTTACCATAACTTTAATATTTTAAAGTTTATAATGTTTGTATTAAACTATAATTGAAACTTGAGCTTAACTCGTGAGCTCGACTCTTCAACTCATGAGCTCAAGAATGGTTTGTGCTCTATTGAAGTTAGCCATGTAGCCTAAGGCTATCAATAACATGGTTAATTTCCAAGAAATTAGAGTTATGAAGGATATATTGTGTAAGCAACCTGGAAAAAGAGGTGCACTCTTTTTCATAAACCCTTTCCCTTTATATTTGAACCTTTATAGATTACTGGGCTAAATAACCTCTCAAAAAGTCTAAATTCATAAGCTTACATAATGTTAGTATACTAAAACTTTATAAACAACCAAAGAGAACAATTTGAAAGGTGATCAATAAGGGTTTAAATATAGAGGGAAAGGGCCTATGAATACGAGTGCACCCCCTTTTTCAATTAATTAAGGATCTTGGGATATTTGGGGTTAAGTGTCCTTGGGTTTAAATACTACTGGGTTGGGTGACCTCCAGGGAAATCCAAACTTAGGAGTTTACAAGCTTATAGTGGCAAATGATCTTGACCTTATAACACATGTATGTTGGCTTAAGCATAAAGTGCTTGGAAAATATGGAAATCTTAGGAGACCATGCAGAATTCAAATGGCTTGGTGGGGAGTAATTCCTTTGACGTGTCCTTAATGTCAATTCCATGCCATATTGGCAAGAATGAAACATGTTTGTAGGCTCTAGCATTGTTTGTAGGCTCTAGCATTGCAATATGGACAAGTTCAACAAGTTGCACAAACTACATGAGAATGCAAACACTTTATATTACTAGCTCTCAAGGTTTATAATAGAGAATGCAATGCTTCCATCATATAAGAATGCACGAAGGAAATTAAAATTAACAAATCTATTGGTGATTTATGCAAATAAAAAATCTAAGTTTCACATGGTTTGGATAGCTCCCCAAAACATGCTTAACTTCAAGCTAAAGTTGCGAAGTCCAAACTCAAAGGTAGTGTATGCTAATGAGTTTCATGGAGCCTTAGTTTAGAGGAATGTAAGTGTTTTAAAAATTTACATTTAATGATGGACATTTGCAATCATATAGCTTGTTTTATTACTAGGATGGAGGTTTGTGTTAGCATCTATATATGCCAAGGCAGAGCACAACAATACACTAAAAAGACAAAGACTTGATAAACAAGTCTTAATAAATTTGCATTGCAGTGACTATTTTCAAGTTGGTTTATAAATTATGTTTATTTGTTGGCTTTTATTCTAAGCTTTTGAATGCAATGCAATGGTCTCCCAACCGTGCACAATTGCCACACTTGCTATTGAAACAAACAAGATCCTTATTCCAAATGACTCTTTAATAGTGGTGTGTTTGAGATGGATTTTAAGTCTTGTGCCTTTGGGATATGAGATGCTACCAACCTATTGTGTGGGGTAGTCCACGAGTTGGAGGAGGATGCCCACCAAAAGGCCATCAATAGCATTTTGGAAAACTTAGCAATCACACACCTCAATCTTCATGAATTCAAGGTTGGTGAATATCATGGTGGGCTACCTAGAAAAGGTGGACTCTTGCATATGGGCAGTGGTGTGGAGAACACTATTCTATGAACTATGACAAATTGGAGAAATGGTGTGCACTTCATCATTATAGAGCCATGAAGAAAGCTACACTATAGTGGGCAATTGATAGGGGCTCTTACAAATATAGGGATGGACACCCTGTTATAATTGTTTCAAGTATGGAATATCATCCTACCAAAGGGAATTCTTCAAGTGCTTGAGGTTTGATAGTAGTGTGAGCAAGCAATATTGATCTTGGCTCAAGGAACTAATTGAAGGTATATTTTCTTTATGTTCTTCTTTCAGATTTCTAGCATGACTTTCTATGCTTAATCAATCCCCCACTACCATTTTCTTTATCAAACACTTGTTTAGAAAATAGTAATCCTTGTTTGCCTTACTAGGAGGTGTGGTAATATGGCCATTCTCTTATGTCATACTGAAAGTATAAACAAAAGAGTGAGATGAAAATGGTGCACTATAAGAGGAGTTATATAAAGCCAATAAAGCCATATATAAACAACTAAAAAGAATGACTCCTGAGACGATCTATAAGAGTTTAAATATAAAACAAAAAAGAGGTTTATGGTTACTTGGGATACTTAGGGTTAAATGTCCTTGGGTTAGTATTAGGGTGGATGACCTTCCGGGAAGTTCAAATTTAGAAGTTTACACCATGTGCATTCTTAAGGAAGCTCTAAAAACACTTTAAAACCCACTATCTATTGGGATAATTGACTCCATAAATTATCCATAAGGGTTCAAATATAAAAAGAAAAATCATATGAACAAGAGTGCACCTTCTTTTTTCATTTGGTTAAAGGTTTTTTAATACTTAGGATTAAGCATCCTTTGGTTGAATTTGAATAGTACTGGGCTATATGACCTCCCATAAAGTTTAAATTTAGAAGTTTATACCATGGGCATTCTTAGATTAGCTCTAAAAGCACTTTAAAACCCACCCTCTATAGAAAGATGAAGGTTATCTTCGAACGTCTCTAACTCTAGCTCTCAAAGCCTCTATCACAAACTCAAGCTCTTTTCAATTGCCCTAAATACCCTCTTAGATAGAGGAATATTTTAGGAATCAAAATATTCAAAAGAATCTATGACCAAGTTGTAGAAGTTATATTGAAGTGCTACACTAAATATCCAAAAGAGAACAATGCGAAATAGAGAAGAAAACCAAAGAGAAAACAAGAGAAAAAGTGAAAGGTGAAGGAAGTAGTGTAAAATTTGGGACTAAAAGGAAAACCTAAAATAAAAAAAGATAGAGAAGAAACAAAAGAGAAAAACAAAGAGGTGCAAAAAAAAAAAAAAAGGATAGTAAGAATTGAACTTGAATCATAACCACAAGGCCCTTAAATTTGTGCAAAGTTCCTTTAACAAACTCTCAGGTTGCCCTGAAAAGTTTTGGGATAGGTAGTTGTGATGGATGCATTGCCCAGTGGTGGTAAATGCAAAGGTGAGTGAAGATGGTGAAAGTATGAAGGGATGAGTGAGGCCAAGAGTGTGGGGATGAATGGTTGTGATAGTGAAGAGGGAAAGTTGATAGCAACAGCCTGAAACTAGAAGTCGCAGCTACTGTAAATGGTGCAAAGTGCTGGAAACGGTGTTTATTTAGTGGTGGCATTTATTCATGGATGCTTGGAGCTTGAGAAAAAGTGTTGGCAGCCAACAACTTGCTCAAGAAAGTGGCTTGAGTGCTCTTTATGTGTTAGATGATTTTGGCTCAAAGAAAAACTACTCCAAATATGCTAGTAGGTCACAATGATGTAAAGTCGCAGCTATAACTTGTAATGGTATGTTGGACCTGGATAATTTTTACTACTATCAAAAGGTATTTGTAGCTATAGTGGAGTGATGTAAATGCATGTTGAGTACCATGGATAGAAAGTGGATGAAATTGGCAAGATCCTAATACAGGTATCAATCATGAAGAATAAGCAACAATGTGTAGAGAGTGATGTGTGATCTTGGAGTGTGATTTTGCGGTGATGAAGGTGATGAATGGTGGGATGAAGTAAAGGTGATGGATCCCAAAAATAGTTGAGAACTCACTAAAAAACTATAAAAGCTCACACATGAAAGGAGTTCATGCAACCTTGTGGCTGAAATCGAAGTTGGAACCCATGGTCCAAGGTAGTAAAGCTTGAAGATAGAAGAGAAGAGGTGAAAGAAGATGGGGAAAAAGAAAAAGAAAGAGAAAGAAGTCAACACATGAATGCTTTAAGGTAGCAATAATTGTGAGTATGTGGAAGCTCATGGCTAATTTCATCAGTGAGCACGTAGGAACCACCTTCCACTTGGCACTAGATAAAGTAGGGGCCAAGCCACTATGGAGAGAACTTGGAAGAAGGAGTGAATTCTTTGAGAAAAACAAATTGTCTAGGAGAAAAGAGGATTGAATTGGGAACTTTGGAGTCAATGGCTGCCTTAATCTTGTTCTTTGTAGCAAGAAGCTGCTCAGCTAAAGCCTTGCACTTCTCATTAAGGGCAAGGATCTCCATGTCATGAGTATGAAGCTTGTCCATGTTAGAAAGCTGGAAGTCGGCAGCATGGCACAAAGAGACTGCAAGTGATGATACTTGGAAATCTGTGAAAGTAAGAGTAGTTTGGTCCTCAAATAAAGAGGCCTGACTAACCACGTGGTCACTTACCACTTGATCCTCAAATAAAGAGGTTGGGCTGCTCTTGCTCACAATCATCATTCCTTCTTCAAAGGTTTTTGACACCATAGGATGTATATACTTTGCTAGAGTCCCCTACTAAAGGCTCTGAGACCAAGTTACAACTAAGGGGAGATCCTACACATAAGGTCCACACTCTAAAAAAATGATATCATTGAAACAGCCTCCACTCAGAAGATTGGTGAATCTTAAAGCTGGCCATCACTTTGATCAAACTAAGTGCTTGGGAGCCTCTATAATGATTGTGTTGCATTGGAACACATTGAACTCGGGCTGTGATGGATCTTCAATCAACTTGGGGAAGACAACCGTCAGTGAGTGGGGAAAACGTGTTGAGGAAGAGAATACTGGCTCGGAGCATATCAACTGGCTCTAAGACAGTCTTGAGGGCTGTCCTTGAAGCTTTCCCAACAGAGAGTGTCCGTGAGCATTGTAAAGATAAGAAGTCTGGTGACTATCACTAATTTCCATTGTGCCGAATGACTAGTTTGTGGTGCCTAAAACCTGATCATGCCAAACTTGTCCAAGGATTAGGGAGTCCTTCAAAGGTTTGGAGCTAAACTTCTAGTAGTCCACCACCACAAAGTCCAAAAAAGATTCCACCCCATTGACATAAACTCAAACACTGCGGCAAATGCCTGCAAGGATAATAGTGTGGTTCTCAAATGTCTTCAAGATTAGAGTTATGCTTCTAGAGACTTACTCTTGCGGATGCATCTAAAGAGATCACATTGCTCCTAGATTTGGAATCAACGAGAGCACTGATGACAAAAGAACCAATGCCAAAGTCTACAGGTGCAAAAAGCAATTGAAGAGGAGGTTGTGTCAATAATATGCATGTTTTACAGGAGAGAGGCTGTGGTTCCAATAGACCTCACAAAATCCTCAAGACACTATTCAAAGCTAGGAATTATGCATAAAATCTCGCACAGTGAGATGTCTCCATCAACTATTGACACTCTCAAAGACAGCTATGAAAGCCTCTTAATATGTCTAGAAGTGCCTCTTAAGCATTTTGTGTTCTCTAGAGTCTAGAGATGAATGCTATGATACCATGGGGCTTGATGGTGATCACTTGCCGCTCTCCATCACAAACTTAAGCTCTTTTCAATTGCCTTAAATGCCTTTTTTGCTGTAGTGCACCTTATTTTTCTCCCCTTAAGCCAATTGAAAAGGGGGGAATTGCTTGATGAGAGAGCCTTTAGTGGCTATTTTATCCCTATTTATCCCCTAAAGTTCTAAGGATCTACGGTGACATTATATCCAAATCTCATCCCATGATCACATGCATTACACTCACTCCCCCTTCAAATATGTTAATGTTTTCATTGAAGATTAATTAACAACCTTTACTAAGCTAAGAGGAACTAACACTTCCATTTCCACACTGAATCTACTAATCCTTCCATTATGTAAACTAACTATTCCATGTGAAACAACTAGTCATCCACCCGTACTGCAGTTCTATGGTGGATGCTTTTGTCCATTGATGCTCCACCAAGAGAAAGGTATGCATGGATGCCCAATATATATGATTTCAAATTTAGGGGTAGGAATATAGCTTGCTCAAGGGTATATTATATTTGTAAATAGCCATTAATCAATGGGAATCGAACTCGTGCCATTTATTCCAATACCACATTATGGGATGAGATTTGAATATACTGTCACTGTAGATCTTTGGAATCTTGGGGGATAAAATAACCACTAAGAACTCTTTTATCAAGTAATTATCCTTTTTCCAGTTAGTTTAATGGGAGAAAAATAAAGTGCGCTACACTTGCCCTCACTCACTCACAAGGCCTTTATACAAAGATAGGGGAATATTTTGGGAATTAGAATATTTTTAGTGCTTTAAGCTATGCTCTGCGTTCTAACACCTCCATTGTGCCACACTAGATGGGACACTAGAAATTTATAGATTAGAGAACTAATATGAACTTTAATAAGAGAAAATTATTACTTTTACAAAGTTATCTTTTGGCTTCTTTTTCTCTACATATCTATAATATAGAGATTGCCTAGCTCACAATGCTCAAAAAAGTCTAGATCTAAGGGCATGGGGTATTCTTCCTTCTTGTTCCAAATGCCAAGACAAATCTTCTTATCCCCACTAGTCAAATTGAGATTTAGAAGGTTTGAAGGAACCTTAAACATCCCTTTGTTTGGTTCTGAAAAAGTCTTACATAGAAATAACATAGAGTGTAAGAGAAATGAACTTTATACTAGAACTCAAATCTTGCCCACCTTTTGAACTTGGATTATATCCATTTGAACTAAAATACAACTTCCATCATAATGCGATAAATAGAGCAAAGGATTTTCATGAGAGCTTATCTAAAGGATCACTTGGCCATGATATAATACCCATAGACCTGGCACCAGCCCCCTTTCAAGCAAATAGGCAAAGCCAATCACAGCAGCTAACACATGGCAGGATCTTACAGCTAGAATGGCTTGGATGAATGGGATCATGATCCATGTATGGCTCCATTAGTGCATTAATCATGATTGATATGGATATTAGATACCAGGTATATACTATTCCATGTGAGGAAGAATATAC